>NW_003302548.1:6669893-6707636 GCF_000004255.2 Arabidopsis lyrata subsp. lyrata | reverse complement strand
AAAAGAAACCAATTTTTTACAATTCTAGGAGTGACTCTCAAATACGGACCGTGTAACTGACTCTGCAAGTTAGATGGACGTAAGTATTTTAAAACTATTACTAGAACTGTGTTTATTTGGTACAACATGAACCAATTAAAAAAAATGTATAGTAAAATTAATTATTTGAAATTTATTATTAACCTTTTATTGTTTGTGGAAGCCCCCTTGGCCCATTGGTTGATCAAGGGTTGATTAATGCTTCTACACCAAGAGGTCTGGGGTTCGAGTCCCAGATATTGCTATTTATTAACAAATTTGCAGATTAATGGAGGCAAGTGTGCAAGAGATCTCCAGCGATGTACAATTATAGCCGTTCGCCAGGATTCTACGCAGAGAAGGAAGTGTCGCTAGGTCGTGGATCATTGAAGGTATTCATCAAGATCACGAAGAAGATAGTGTAGTCTGTCGTAGATCTAGTAAGGGTCGGAAGGAATTGTCAGTTGTAGAATTGTCTATGTAACAGTTCTCATAATTTGCAATTAATAATAAATTTAGACGACAAAAAAAAAAAACCTTTTATTCTTTTGAGTCGCAACTTTATAATAAAACATTTATAAATTGAAATCTTATTGAACCCTTAATAAAATTTTTTTTTTTTTTCAGCAAAAATTATATCAACAAAAAGTTACACTAAAAGACAACTTTCTAAACGAAAACTATTAAATAGTAATAAATTTAAAATTTAATTTTTTTTTACAACTATAGTCAATACAAATACATCAAAAATCTTACAACAATAATTCTACATGTACAACTCAACCAGTCACCCACTCAATTCGACAAAATGTATCAAACCGAAAATAATATTTTTTTTACGTCAAAGAACATAACAGAGCTAACACAAGAACGAAAGCAACAAAGAAAAATACATTTTCGACGTATGTAATGTATTCTTTCTTCGTTCAATTTCTAAAACATGTTTTTGACATTTTAACACCATTGAAAAATCATGATCAACCCACGAAACCTTGAACAATAAACAATAATCGTCAAACATGTTTCAGAAAAACCCGACTTAACTGATCGGTGGAACTTCCTGAATTTTTAATGTAATTATCGGTTTAACTCAAGAAAATGTCTAAAATTGAATTCTGAACCGTAATTGGTTTCACTTATTTTCGACATAAAATCTAGTTTCCAAAATAACAGACCCGGTAAACCAAATTTGCAAGGCTAGATGGACGTAAGTATTTTTAAAACTATTACTAGAACTGTGTTTATTGGTACAACATGAACAAGTTAAAAAAAAAAAGAAAAAAATGTAGAATAAAATTAATTATTTGAAATTTATTATTAACCTTTTATTATTTTGAGTCGCAACTTTATAGTAAAACATTTATAAATTGAAATTTTATTTATCCCTTAATAAAAATATATCAACGAAAAGTTACACTAAAAAACAACTTTCTAAACGAAAACTTTAAAAAACTTTTACAGCTATAGTCAATACAAATACATCAAAAATCTTACAACAATAAAATCTACAGGTACAACTCAACCAATCACCCACTCAATTCGACAAAATGTATCAAAACCGAAAATAATATTTTTTTTACGTCAATAAACATAACAGAGCTAACTCAAGAACGAAAGCAACAAAGAAAAATACCTTTTTGACGTATGTAATGTATTCTTTCTTCATCCAATTTCTAAAACATGTTTTTGACATTTTAACACTATTGAAAAATCATGATCAACCCACGAAACCTTGAACAATAAGCAATAATCGTCAAACATGTTTCATAAAAACCCGACTTATGAAGACATTCTAAACCTAGCCGCTCTCTCCTAGGGCGACTTCCAAACATTTCCTTTTCTAGCTTCACGGTCACGTTTAACTTGCCAGAGGCCATGGGGTATTCCCCGCCGGCTTCTGAGTCTCCCTCTCTGCCGGCTGTTGGCTCTCCTTCTCCGATACAGAGGTCTCCATGGTCTGCAAATCATATTCCTAAGACGATTGTCAAACCTGTTTTTGATCTAGACAACGGTGTTGCTAGAGTTTCTGTTCCTGATGAGATTGTGGATGAGGGTTCACCTCTTTGGAAAAGCTTTGTAGTAGGTTATTTCATGGGGGACGCCCCGTTTGTTGGGAGGATTCATGCCACGGTTAATCGGATCTGGACGTCCGCGAGCCGCCCATCGAAGACAATGCCAATACCAATACTAGAACTCGGGTGCTAAAGAGACACTACTGGCATATTGCAGATATTCCACTAGTCGTCAATGAATGGAGTCCAGAGACAGCCAATGAGAGGCCTGATTTGTCGGGAATGCCTCTCTAGGTGGATCTAAAAGGAGTTCCAGGGTACCTCTTTTCTCAAGTAGGGCTTCGTTACCTGGGGGACATCACTGGAAATTTTGTTCGTTTACACCCCAATACGGAGAGGTGCACTAGGCTGGATGTTGCACGTGTACTAGTAGAAGTTGATCTTACAAAGCCGTTGACAGAAAAAATTTGTTGTACGGATAAGAATGGTGTCGTCAATATGGTTACTGTGGACTACCCTTGGCTTCCACCAAAGTGTGCCATCTGTAACAGTTGGGGTCATAAGAGTGAAGATTGCGCCCAGGCTAAGACAGCCTCTATTTTGACTAAGCAGCATGGAACAGTGATACAGAATGAAATTCCTGAGAAATTGGCCAAGAGTGCCGCAGTTTCTGGTGAGTCAAGACAGGTAGCGGTGGTGGTACAGAATCTACTCTCGGACTTGGAAAAGATAAATGCGCTACCAGCTGCAACAGAGGAAGCAAATGTAGTGACTGATATTATGTCAATGCATGACGGTTACAGGAAACTGTCCCAACAAGGAATGTGAAACAGAGGTTAATGATAAAGAAGCGGAGCACGATGAGTTAGCCATGGACGATGGCTGGTCTAAAGTTACAAGCGCAGGTTGCTCTGCATCCCCTAAACAGACTCAAGTCACTCCCTCCAATGATCGGAGTATGGGGAATGTAGGCGGTACTAGCTCGCCGTCTCGGTTTCAGATCCTAGGATGGGGAGATAATTGAAACAAAGGAGACAACCAATGGAAATATAAATGAGTTGCATGAGGGGGAGAGTAAAGGGAAGCAGGTTAGTAAGATGACAGGAAAAAAACATGGTCGTAAACCTATCTTGCACAAGAAGGATATGATTCAGGCTGGTGCGCAGTTAAACTCTAAGAAGGCTTCCTCTCGGAAGTTTTAATGACATCTATCTTTGCATGGAACATGCGTGGGTTCAATATGCCATGCAAACACATGGTAGTCAAGGAATGGGTTCAAGCGATTAAGCCTAGTTTTGGATGTCTGGTGGAAAAAAGAGTACAAGAGGATCAGTTTATTTTGGTGTTCAACGATGCTCTTCCAGGATGGAATTATCAAGCAAATTATGAGCACAACCACTTGGGTAGAATATGGTTCTGCTGGTCTCCTTCAGTCGAAGTAACTCCGCTATCCATAAGCTCACAGCTTATCACATGTTGGGTAAAAATGGAGGATGGTAAGCAATGTTTATGCTCGTGTGTTTATGCATCTAACTTTCAAATGGATCGTCGGGTGTTGTGGTCCGAGTTGTTGGACAACCAAACAATGTACGTTACAGCAAGCACCCCTTGGATTGTTTTAGGAGATTTTAACGAGATCTTGAGCACGACAGAGCATTCTCGTACTCTTGATTATTCGCTAAACTCTTCGGGCATGTTAGAATTTCAAAACACGGTCCTTAGCTGCGGGTTGGAGGATATGGCATCTGTAGGCCCAAAGTTTACATGGTGGAATAGTCAGGATGGTAATCCAATCGGGAAAAAATTGGATAGGGTCCTTGTTAACGGAGGTTGGTTATCACAGTACCCATCATCTTACACTTTGTATGAAGCTAGTGGGATTTCAGATCACACTCGCAGCTTTGTTCAACTCTCCTCCATAAGCCATGGTAAGCGTAAGCGGTTAAATTTTTTCACTTATTGGTCAAGTCATCCTCTGTTTTTGGAAACAGTTTCTAGGGTATTGTCAGCGTCTCCGCCATTGTTCTACTCCCGCTCAGCTCTACAAAGGTTTCACTCTAAGTTAAAGTTATTGAAAGCTGAACTGCGACAGCTAAACCGCATTCATTTTGATAATATACCACACCGTTCAAAGAAAGCTTATGAGAGGTTGTGCTCTCTCCAAACTGCAGCACTACAAAACCCGTGTCACCAGAGTTTTGAAAATGTTTCAGCGGCGATGAGAGAATGGACCTACTGGGCTGATTTGCAGGAAAAAAATTATAAACAGATGTCACGCATCACTTGGCTTAGCTTGGGGGATCAAAACACGACTTATTTTCACAGGGTAGTGCAAAGTCGGTTTTCAAAAAATGCTATACGTCGCCTAGTCACAGATCAAGGTGAAGTGATCTCCAATATTGTCGAAATAAAACAGGATGCAGTCCGACATTTTCAACAATTTCTCCAGCTGAACCATGAGGGAGTCTCTATTCCTTCGGAGCCATTCATGGAAGATTTACTTGATTTTCGATGTACTGAGCAACAATCAGCCCTTCTAGTCAGCCCGGTCTCAGCGGAGGAAATTAAAGTTGTGGTTTTTGTGATGCCATTGAGTAAGGCACCTGGGCCAGATGGATATCCGGTAGAATTCTATCGAGCTGCTTGGAAGGTGATTGGTGCAGACTTGATAAGAGCAGTCCAGTCATTTTTTCTCTATGGTTTCATGCCGCGTGGGATAAATGCTACTATCCTCTCTTTGATTCCAAAGCACGACGAGGCTGACACTATGAAAGATTTCAGGCCTATTGCTTGTTGCAACATGTTGTATAAGATCATTTCAAAAATTGTGGCAAACAGATTAAAGAAAGCGCTCTCTGAGATGATCGAGTTGAACCAAACTGCTTTTGTGAAGGACCGTTTACTGCTGGAGAACATAGTGTTGGCTACTGAGTTAGTAAAGGATTATCACAAGGATTCTATTCCCACTCGGTGTGCGATCAAGTTCGACATATCGAAGGCTTTCGATACAGTACAATGGGAATTTATTATGGTAACTCTCCGGGCTATGAAATTTCCAGATCTGTTCATTCATTGGGTTTATATTTGTATCTCCACAGCTGCTTTTTCGGTTTCAATAAATGTAGAGGTTGAGGGTTTTTACTCTAGTTAAAGGGGTATGAGACAAGGTTGTACCCTATCTCCATATCTCTATGTAATAGCAAGCAACGTACTGTCGAGAATGTTAAATAGAGCTGCCAAGGACGGGAAGGTTAAACTTCACCCGCATTGCAAAAGGGTCGAAGTAACACACCTAAGCTTTGCGGATGACATTCTTGTCTTTTCTGACGGCTCTCCGTCCTCTATCGTGGGTCTAGTATCAGTCTTCAACGATTTTGCTGGGATGTCTGGTTTGAATATCAATGCCTCCAAATCATCAATATTCTCTGCAGGTAAAGACAAACACCTTGCTGTTAATGCTGCCTCACACCACGGAATAGGTAGTAGTAGCCTACCTATTTGTTACCTAGGCTTACCCTTGAGCACCAAATCCATGACGCGTCATGACTATGAGCCTCTCATTGATAAGATAAGAGGTCGGTTGCTATCATGGTCGAGTAAGTCACTATCATATGCAGGAAGGGTTCAATTGATCAAATCGGTAATCATGAGTATATCCAATTTCTGGCTCTCGGTTTTTAGGCTGCCACAGCGATGTCTTGATGAGATAGAAAGTCTTTGTAGTGCTTTTCTATGGTCAAGGTCTCCAAATATTCATACTAAGGCCAAGGTCTCATGGGAAGAAGTATGTTTACCGTTGGAGGAAGGAGGGTTGGGCATTCGACGGTTACGTGATGTGTCACGTGTTTTTTCTTTGAGTTTGATTTGGAGGCTTCTGACAAGCTCTGGTTCACTTTGGGTCGCATGGACTAAAGAAAACCTGCTCCGACATCGCTCCTTTTGGGAGATTAAAAACAGTACAGCGGGATCTTGGATATGGCGGAAGCTATTAAAGTTAAGAAATGAGGCTGATGAATTTTTTAAATGGGAAGTTCACGATGGAATGTCCGTAAGTTTCTGGGGGGACAAATGGCTAGAACCAGGCTGACTACATTCAATCACAGGAGATACAGGGCCGGTCTCCCTTGATGTGGCTAGACACAGTACAGTAGCAAACGCAGTCCAGGGCACGCAGTGGAGAGTGCGTCGCTGTCGCAGCCAAACATTGCGTAATGTAGTGACCAAGCTACAAGAAATAGCTCCCCCACAGCGCGCAAAGGGGCCTGATAAACCACTTTGGCGATATACTCTCGATGATTATGATTCATCTTTCACGTCACGTCACACTTGGAATCTGTTACGCAAGGCCAAACATAAGGTGTTGTGGCACAATAGTGTCTGGTTTCCTCAAAGAGTTCCACGCTACTCGTTCATTGTTTGGTTAGCGGTAAAGGACCAACTCTCCACAGGAACACGCATGCGCGCTTGGGGTGTGGAGCAACCTTGCGTCTTTTGCAGGGAGAGAGACGAGTCCCGAGACCATCTCTTCTTTGCTTGCCCTTTCACCTACTCCATCTGGTCCGAATTGACAAGTCGTCTTCTCCGGCGTAAGCTCAATCCAGACTGGTCACGAACACTGCTTTCCCTCCGGTCTCCACAGCTAACAAAGCGGGACCAGAATCTATTATGTATGATTTTCCAAACCACTCTCTACATGGTATGGAAGAGAGGAATGGCCGGAACCACAATCAAAGTTCTAACACGGCATCTGTTCTATTACGGACCGCATCTCCTCATTGAACCCGCCGCCGACGTCGAAGCTTGGTGACCTGCAACTACGTTGGACGGAATTGAGACGTAGATGACATAGCCACTGATTTTTCGTTATACTCTGTTGTACTCTGTTTCTTAATAGGCTCTGTTTTTAGCTGTACTTTTACTTTTCAACTCTCTGTATAATCTTTTACAAATATAAATGAATTTCATATTTAATCATAAAAAGAAAAACCTGACTTAACTGGTCGGTGGAACTTCCTGAATTTTTACTGTAATTATCGGTTTAATTCGAGAAAATGTCTAAAATTGAATTCCGAACCGTAATTGGTTTCACTTACTTTCGACATATAATCTAATTTCAAAAAATAACGGACCCGGTAAACCAAATTTGCAAGGCTAGATGGACGTAAGTATTTTTAAAACTATTACTAGAACTGTGTTTATTGGTACAACATGAACAAGTTAAAAAAAAAGAAAAAAATGTAGAATAAAATTAATTATTTGAAATTTATTATTAACCTTTTATTGTTTTGAGTCGCAACTTTATAGTAAAACATTTATAAATTAAAATCTTATTGAACCCTTAACAAAAAATATATCATCGAAAAGTTACACTAAAAGACAACTTTCTAAACTAAAACTATTAAATAAAAAAAAAAAAAAAATTTATAAAACTCTACAGCTATAGTCAATACAGATACAACAAAAATCTTACAACAATAAATGTACAAGTACAACTCAACCAATCACCTACTCAATTCGACAAAATGTATCGAAACCAAAAAATAACTTTTTTTACGTAAATGAACACAACAGGACTAACACGAGAACGAAAGCAACAAACAAAAATACATTTCCGTCGTACATAATGTATTGTCTCTTCATCAAATTTCTAAAACATGTTTTTAAAATTTTAACACCATTTAAATTATGATCAACCCACGAAACCTTGAACAATAAAAAATAATCGTCAAACATGTTTCAGAAAAACCCGACTCAACTGATCGGTTGAACCTCCCGAAATTAACCGAATTTTATTGTAAATTATTGGTTCAATTCGACGAAATGTATAAAACCGAATTCCGAACCATAGTTGATTTCATTTACTTTCGACATAAAATTCAGTTTCTAAAATAACGGACCTGATAAACCGATTTTGCAGGTCTATATGGACTTAAGTATTTTAAAACTATTCGTAGAACTGTTTTTATTTGTACAACATGAACCAATTAAAAAGAAAGAAAAAATTGTATAATAAAATTTATTATTATAAGAATCAGTATTAGTTTTTTATAGTTTTGAGTCGCAACTTTATAATCTAACATTTATAAATTGAAATCATATTTAACCCTCAATAAAAATGTATCAATGAGTAGTTACACTAAAAGACAAATTTCTAAAAAAAAACTATTAAATAATAATAAAATTTAAATTAAAGACAAATTATACAGTTATAGTCGACACAAATACAACAAAAATCTTACAATAATAAATCTAGAGGTACAACTCAACCAATCACCCACTAAATCCGACAAAATATATAAAACCGAAAATAATAGTTTCTTTTCCGTCAATGAACACACTAGAACTAACACAAGAACGAAAGCAACAAAGAAAAATACATTTCCGCTGTACGTAATGTAGTCGCTCTTTATTCAATGTCTAAAACATGTTTTTAACATTTTAACACCATTGAAATCATGATCAACACACGAAACCTTGAACAATAAAAATAATCGTCAAACATGTTTCAGAAAAACCAAACTCAACTGATCGGTTGAACCTCCCGAAATTAACCGAATTTAATTGCAAATTATCGGTTCAATTCGACAAAATGTATAAAACCGAATTCCGAATCGTAATTGATTTCATTTACTTTTTTTTTCATCAATTGATTTCATTTACTTTCGACATAAAATCCAGCTTTCAAAATAACGGACCCGATAAACCGATTTTGCAGGACTAGATGGACTTAAGTATTTTAAAACTATTAGTAGAACTATTTTTAGTGGTACAACACGAACCAGTTAAAAAGAAAGAAAAAAATGTATAAATTTTTTTATTATTTTAAGAATTAGTATTAGTTTTTTTATAGTTTTGAGTCGCAACTTTATAATCTAACATTTACAAAATTGAAATCTTATTTAACTTTTAATAAAAATGCATCAATGAATAGTTACACTAAAAGACAAATTTCTAAACAAAAACTATTAAATAATAATAAAGTTTAAATTAAAGAAAATTCTACAGTTAACACAAATACAACAAAAATCTTACAACAATAAATCTACAGGTACAACTCAACCAATCACCCACTCAATTCGACAAAATGTATAAAACCGAAAATAACACTTTTTTACGTCAATGAACACAACATAACTAATACAAAAACGAAAGCAACAAAGAAAAATACATTTCCGCCGTACGTAATGTAATCTCTCTTCATCCAATGTCTAAAATATTGTTTTAATATTTTAACACCACTGAAATCATGATCAACCCACGAAAACTTGAACAATAAAATATAATCGTCAAACATGTTTCAAAAGAAGCGGACTCAACTGATCGGTTGAACTTCCCAAAATTCAACGAATTTTATTGTAAATTAGTGGTTCAATTCCACAAAATATATAAAACCGAAGTTTGAACCGTAATTGATTTCAGTTACTTTCAACATAAAACACAGTTTCCAAAATGACGTACCCAATAAACCAAATTTACAGGGCTAGATGGACGTAAGTATATCTAAAACTATTAGTAGAACTGTTTTTATTGATACAACATGAACCTGCTAAAAAAATGTATAATAAAACAAATTATATTATGATTTAATATTTTTTTTATATAGTTTTGAGTCGTTAATTTTTAATAAAACATTTATAAATTGAAATTTTATTTAACCCTTAATAAAAATGTATTAACGAAAAGTTACACGAAATGACAATTTTTTAAACTAAACCTATTAAATAATAATACAATTAAAATTGAAAAAATAATTCTACAACTAGAAAATACAGATATAGCAAAAATCTTACAACAATAAATCTAAGGTAAAGCTCAACTAATCGCCCACTCAATTCAACAAAATGTATAAAACCAAAAATAACATTTTTTTTATGTCAATGAACACAATAGAGTAAACACAAGAACGAAAGCAACAAATAAAAATACATTGTCGCCGTACATAATGTATTATCTCTTCATCCAATTTCTAAAACATGTTTATGACATTCTAACACCATTGAAATCATGATCAACCCACAAAACCTTGAACAATAAAAAATAATGTCAAACATGTTTCAGAAAAACCCGACTTAACTGATCGGTTGAACTTCCCGAAATTAACCGAATTTTATTGTAAATTATCGGTTCAATTCGACAGAATGTCTAAAACCAAATTCCGAAAGGTAATTGATTTCGGTTACTTTCGACATAAGATCTAGTTTCCTAATAAAGGACCCGATAAACCGAATTTGCTGGGTTAGATGGACGTAATTATTTTTAAATCTATTAGTAGAAATGTTTTTCTTGGTACAACATGAACTATTTAAAAAGAAAGAAAAAAATTTATGAAAAGAATAATTATTTTAAGATTTAATATTAATATTTTTATTGTTTAATTTGAGTCGCAAATTTATAATAAAACATTTATAAATTAAAATCTTATTTAACCTTTAATAAAAATATATCAACGAAAAGTTACACTAGAAGACAACTTTCTAAACTAAAACTATAAAATAATAATAAAATAAAAATAATTATTTTTGTTTACAGCTATAGTCGATAGAGATACATCAAAAATCTTACAATAATAAGTCTACATGTACAGCTCAACCAATCCTCCACTCAATTCGATAAAATGTATAAAACCGAAAATAACATATCTTTGATATGTTAACACCATTGAAATCATGATCAACCCACAGAACATGTTTCAGTAAATCCGACCCAACTGATCGGTTGAACTCTCTGAAATTAACCGAATATATATTGTAAATTATCGGTTTAATTTGACAGAATGTCTAAAACCGAATTCGGAACAAGTTATAAAGAAAGAAAAAAATGTATTATTTATTTAAAATTTGGCTTAAAAAGGTATTATTTATTTAAAATAAGGTAAAATTTGGGTTTTTTAAATAGTTATTGAGTAAAAATTGAGAGATCTAGGGTTTAGAAAAAAAAAAAAAAGAATCGACAAAAAAAAAAAAAAACAAGAAAGAATACGAAGAGAGTATCGTCTCCGATCTAACCAATGTCTGGCGAGAAAAGTTGATGGCCGGTGGATCTCTGGTGGATGAGGACGAAGAGTATGCTGGGAAGTATGGTTATGTGGATCTGTGGGAGACACAGTCCACGACTGTTGACTGTTGAAGAAGGTGGAAAGTGGAGGAAGGCCGTAGATGGAAGAACGGTGGTTGCAGTGTCCTCTCTTGGACAGGACATGAAGGACTCTGAGGTATTATTGACGGGGAGAGTGCATAAGTACCAGGGAAAGTCCAACAAACTAGGGTTTCTTGTCTTGAGAGAGAAGGGGTACTCGGTCAGTGTGTGGCGACGACATAAGAGGAGAACAAAGTAGGTTCCAATTTCAAAAAAAAATCTGAAAAGTCTGAGTCAGGAATCTTTCGTAGCTGTGTTGGGTATTGTCAGGACCCGAAATCTGCTATCAAAGGAACAACCCAGCAGGTTTTGCTCACATGTCTAGATTGATAGATGTTTGTGATAGTTGTCTGTGATAGATTTTGGTTAGTAATTGTTTAATTTGCAGGTTGAAATTTATGTGAGAAAAGTGTTCTGCATCAGCAAAGCCTTGACACAATTACTACTTGATGTGGACGCTGCTTCTCAAAAAGAAGAAGATGAACAAGACGCTAGTGTAAGTTATATAATGTTCTTACAGAATTTGTTGTAACTTTCATGGTAGTACTCATAATGGTTCTCTCTGATTATTGCAGGGTGAAAGAAGAACTCCTCATGTTAGTCTAGATACACGTCTGAATAATAGGGTGCTTGATCTCAGAACACCGGCTAATCAAGCGATCTTTAGAGTCAGATCGCACATTGAAAACGTAAGATGGTTTGTCTGTTTTCATTTGACTTGTTATATGCACGTATTTACTAACCTGTCTTCCTCTCCTTCTGTGTAGTTTTTCAGACAGTATCTCCTGGCACTTGAATTCGATTCCATACACACTCCTAAGCTGCTGGCTAGAAAGATTAACGGAGGAGCATCGGTTTTCTGCCTTGATTACATTGGAAAGGATGCATCACTAGCTCAATCGGCTCAGCTCCACAAGCAAATGGCAATTTCCAGCGGATTCACCAAAGTGTTCGACATTGGGACATACTTCCGTTCTGAAAGGTCGTCCACAAACCGTCATCTCACTGAGTTTGTGACTCTTAATGTCGAGATGGAGCTCAAGTACCACTACAATGAGGTAAGGTTTGAGTTGCTGAGATAACAACTTTATTTCACTCCTCATCTTTTGCCTATGTTGCTGATGATATTCCTTGTCGTTTGTTTGGTGCAAGGTTATGGATCTTGTAGACGGGTTGTTCGCTGATATTTTCATGCAAGTGAACCAGAGCTGTGCAAACCAACTTGATGCTATCGCGAAGCAATACCCATTTGAACCTCTGAAGGTAAACCTTGGTGGCACCAAAACCATTTCTTATTGTTGATACTAAACCGGTTCTGATAGTTGGCAATTAACTGTGCAGTTCCTTCCAAACACATTGAGGATTTCCTTTGAGAGAGGGGTACAAATGCATGAGGTGTGTTAACTCTCTGTCTTATTTCTGTTTTCCTTTTACTTCTTCGAATGGACCAACAATTGTTAGCCTTGTTTTGATAGGAATCTGGTGAGAAGATTGAAGTCCATTTTGTAGGTTCAAAATTGAGGGAGACAGACATGAAAAATGATATCACAGTCGAACCCAGGCGAGTGTGAAGTAAAAAAAGCTCACGCTAACGGAAGTGATGATTTTGGTATGCAACGAGGACGTTGTGATATGTTAGTGGGGGTGAATTGTAACATCCCGATTTCAGGAATATGGTGGTGCATGCGAAGATATTTAAAAGAATTACTTATAACAATTTAGTTTTTCCATATTTGTAAGTTGATGAATAACATAAATATCGGATTTTAATATTTATATATCTATTATATTAAAGCAAGTTGTTAAATCTTTGTTATTTTGTGTTAAACTTTTTTGTAAAAACAAGGTGATAAAATTGAAGGTTGTATTCCTTTTGGATACTATAAGAATGAAATTCCTAAATACATTGAAGAGGGTTGTTGGTATGTGATAAGTGATTTTGTGCTGAGAGCTCGAGCAGAAAGCAGAATAAACATAAAGCATCACTATTGTACCAAGTTTGTTCCAAAAAATGTGATGTATGAATGTATCTAAGATGTTACTCTTCAAAACTACTTTGTCTTTGAAGATTTTGTTTATATTCGGAGTGGATTAGCAACTAAGGAGTTTCATGTTGGTAATATATTTTTTCTAACCTATAAGTTGAAAATATTGATTATACTTTGTTTGTATATAATTTTATTTGACTTCGAAATTGTTTTTAGCTTCGAATTTACAAATATTAGTTTATTTTTATATAGATGTTTTTGGAATATTCATTAAATTCATCCAAGTTACAAACGCCAAATGAGTTTCCTGAATTTGAAGTTTGTTGTAATGGTTATTGCTCTATGCATTTCAAACTTCTGGATCAAAAGTAAGTTTTAAATATTGTACGGGTAATGCGGTTTAAGATGTAAAAGTTATAGTTAGACATTAAAATTTTACAATGCATTTATAGGATGGAACGTATTACCTCTCGTGCAATTGGATTTATACCCTATGAGTTCGTACAAGTATGGAATGATAAAGGATATGGTTTGAAATACAAAAAAATAACTTGTCTTTTGTGTGCTTAAGTTTTGGAAGATTGTTACATGTGAAGGTTTGTGTAAATTTTACAATCCATTGGTAGTATATATAAAGAGACAAATTTTTTTGTCAATGATTTAATGTTTGTAGGTGAACAAATTCTGGTAAACGATTATGGATATTCAAGGTTTTGGTTTGATCCTGAACTATATTGACTGAAGAATAAAAAAAAACAATGTAAGAATAAATCATATGTCATACTTATAGCATGTGAAAATTGCAACAAGATATATTAAACACATTATTTGCATATTTTGCAGCTCTAAATTCGTTGGTTGTTACCACATTAACCACATCATATGTCAAGACGAAGCATCAACATATAAGTATTGTATTTAGCTATGTTTATGTTGGTGAAACTTCTTAAAACAATTTAAATGTTCTGCAACTATGTTTAAATTTATGCCTAGTTAATAACGTAAAAAAAGCCAACAACTTTTGAGTTCTATTTAATAATGATTACAAATAGAAAAAAAAAATAAAGTCTGTAATCGGAATTAAAGGATGTGAATACAAATTTAGTTAACAAAAAAAATATATATTATATATTTATTGACCCAATGATTATTCTAAACAATCATATAAAATAGAGATTAGGGTTTTCAAGTTTTTGGAAACGAAGTAGTTAGTAAATAATAAAAATAGTAACAAAATCAACATAGAAAACATATAATATTGAATCAATAAACTATGATACTAATGACTATATATAGGAACCAATATTCATTTAAATATATTATGTTTACAATAAGATATTCACGAATAATAACAGATTTACAGTTTATACTGAGAACAATCGTATCTTTCTATATATCAACCATTTAAAATTGGTAATTTTAAATAAAAGAAAATAATTAAATTTCTACAGTTGCGATCCTTCTCCATGTTAAATAGACCATCATTTAGAAAAAATTTTGTCGTCCAAACATTTTTTAAAGAGTTTAACAAAAACAAAAAATCTCAAGAGTTATGAAAAAAAAATCTTTCGATTCTAAACCCGGCTATAACCGACTGGCATATTTGCGTTAAGGTCCTACGATCTTTTAGGGTGAAGCTTGGTTTTCCTCCTAAGGATCTGATTTTGATTCTTGGAAACGAAGAGTTATTCTTATTACAAACTCAAATTAGATTATTTTTGTAGATTACATACTTTTTTTTATTGTAAGTATAAAATATATTAATTGTAGTGTTCATCTTTATACATTTTTTAAGGTTTGATGATCGAATCAGTAATTAATAAGAAATTGTAGATAATTATGCTAATGCTATAAAGATGGTCAATGGTTGTCCATAATGAATCTTGCTGTTGTTGATAACTCGGATGTCATTAAGAAAACATCTCATCTCACTCGGACGGTCAATGATTTGTAGGTCCGTTGGAAACCCTTTTTTCTTTTTATTTTCCTCACACATATATAATGTGATATATATATGTTGTAAGACACAAGCACTAGAACGTCTAGACGTGATATGAATTATGTCAATGATCTCTCGTTATGTTTAATTAATTATGCTTTAAGAACTCTGGTTTGTGATGATGATTTTAATTTTCTTTTTTTTTTCTTTTTTCTTTTAATTAATGTTTTAAGACGGCTGTAGTTCGGGAATGTTTATCTAATTAATGTTTGTGTTGTTTTAATGTTTATTTGCTCTATAATAATTATTTTAAATTTTCTTGATTCCTGAACTTAATAAGTAGATTGCACCCTCCGAAATTTAAGAAGAGAACTTGAGACATTGAAGGGTCGCAAAGACTTCGTCGAGGAACAAAGTTTAGTTGATATGAACGCAAGTAATTTCATATCACGTCTAGACGTTTTAGTGCTTCAAGTAGATCTAAGGTAACTTCTCATTACATTTTCTAGCCTGACGGCAAGGTGAGTTCTTATATTTCATTAGTGTTTCTGTTTGTAGATAGATGTTCTTGTTTGTTGTTGAGGTAGATGTTCTTGTTTGTTGTTGAGGTAAACAAAATAGAACCTTGTTTTCTTTTTCTGTGTAAGGATTTTGATGGTTCTATAGTGATTAGAGATATCAACTTAAACAAATCTTGTCTACTTATTGAACTTCGTTGATGAATCTTATATTTGAATGCTTATGGAGATGCAACCTCCACCTTCTTGTAATCCGAGATCATCATTTTTTGGAAGACAAAAATATGGTGATGACTTGGTATAGTCAAAGTTATTGATGTTAAAAAAACAGATCTATCTCTGTGTTTTAGAGTTTGTGGAAGATACCGATTGTGTTTGCGTTTATTGCTAGAGAATATGAACTACATATAAATTATATCATGTATTGAATTGAATTGCTAAGTCTGTAATTTATGGTAACATAAATCATTGCAAAATATTTATGCCTAAGATATTGTATGCTTCAGTTTTTATGTGTTAGTCGATATGAATGTGGATTTTTACTTCCTAAGATCTACAATCGATAACAATGTCCTTCCTCTTCCTCATAATGAAATTTATCAATTTGCATCCTTCTCTTCGATCATCGATGATACTATCAACATCAATGTATTGGCATATAATCTTATCCTATAAAGAATTAGAGATTTTATATATAATATTTAAATACACGTAAGCTAATTTAAATTAGAATTAATTTTTATAACGCTTTTGGTTTTTTTTTACAGATTTGGTTGAGGCTGTGTTGATGTTAGTCCATTTACGAATGTGGCTAACCATCCTCATGATCTTAGTGGTTTCAGAATATCTTTCAAGACTAAAGAGAAAGAGTTAGCTAGGGTTTATTTTTTCACCAAATCAAGTATCACATAATTAAATTTAACTTATTTTTTTAATTTATAACAACTTTTAAAAATTGTATCAACGAACGTGTGTTGGAGTGCATAGCTATGCAAAGAAAAGTTTTAGATTTTGATCGTAACTACCGTTTATTTGCTGGAGGAGTTCTTGTGGCTGTTCTTAGATGGTGGGAAATTGATCGCTACTTTGATGGTTCGAAGAATGTAAGGATTTGTACTCATGGACCAATTCCTAAAGTTATTCCAAAGCCAAACATCATAGAAGTGGCTGAAATTCGTGAAATGTAAGTATATGTTAAATCAATTCAACTTTAAATGTCATAGTATAATTCAAACTATCAATAATTAAGATGTGCGATCTTATGTTGATCAGGCTTTAGAGGATAGAGCAAGAAATTGTTAATTGTTTCTATTACCCTATGTGGTAATATTTTATGATAATATTTGTTTATGTCGTAATATTCACCGTTAAATCATAATTATTATAGATTATAGTAAGGTTAAGACATTATATTGAAGTTTTTTAAATAGATATTATTTTAATAAATATAGCGACTGTATGTTTAGAGTATCTTTGGATTTTTCAAAATCTCATTCTTTCTCTATGCATCTGAACAAAAAAATGATTCAACTTTTTACTTACCCCGAAAAAACTGATTAAATCAATATCAATAAATCATTGTTCTCTTGCATGCTGCCATTAAAAACCGTAAAACGGCTATGAATACACGGTACTAACCTAGAGAAATATAACACTATTAACGACTGTTTTCATAAATTTATTTGAAAATGTTTTGAGTAGGTTATATAGAACAAAAAAAATAATAACAAAATTGAATGAAAGATTACAAAGAAACTTTATATTATCTACAAGTATCACTAAAGATATATCGAATATATATATATATATATATATATATATATATATTATATTGATTATATTTAAGACTATATACTTTAGTAACATAATCGTAACATAATATGTTAGATTCCATTAAACATATATATGTATAATATGTAGGAATAAAATGTGAATATATAAATAACATGACTTACCATTATTACATATGTATTGGAAAATTTGCAAGGAAAAGTTAATATATTTACAATTATCACTACCCATATATATAACACGAAAATAATGTATTAGAGTATATCTTATTTTAATTCGCGAATTATATTTATAAACTTTGAACATAATTTAAAATAAGTATATTACCATATCCATATATATATATATATATATATATATATATATATATATGTTAATCTATTTATAACTGACGAGCATTAATAGATATATATATATATATATTAGAAATATGTACTAAAGACTATCACACAAAAAAAAACCCAATTTCCATATACAGAGAAACATTGTTTCTTTTTTTAAGGATGCTTTATCTTCTTCCCTTACAATCATTTTAAAAATATCTCCATAGTTTTGGCAAATTTCTAATTATCAAAAGATGCAATTGGATTTTGCATGTGAAAGTTATCAGTGCGTGGTATAGCAATTTAGGTAGCTTCTTTAAGAGGAAAATGATTATTTCTGATGAAGAGGTATATTATATTATCTATCAATTTAATTTCTTACTTAAACTTAACCTAATTAATTGGTATCATATTATTTAATCGATTCTTTCTAACAACAAATATATTTTTTTAGAAAAACAAGATTTGAGGCCACTATCCCGGGATTAGTATATGGACTTCATATACCAAACGAGATTATAGATGGTGAATGGTTTCGATTGAGTAATTTCAAGGTGATTCGTCAAACTGGACTGAAAAAAAAACATAAATCATACATTATGTATCAAGTTTTGGGAAGAAACAATCATGACTCGAATCACTCGTCCTTCCGTTCACAATTTCTTCGTCTTTAAGGATTTTTGGATATCAAAAACCAATGTGTAAGAAAATAAATTCTCATAGGTAAACTTATTTTTACCTACACATTTATCAACTACTTTTTTAGTATTTTTATTACCATAATTCATTTTAATTCTGGCTGATAAAATTAAAAATGATTTAATAAATGTGTGCGGAGTACTCGTTGATTTTTCAAAAATCAAATTCGAGGATGGTGTTGAGATTCTTACTTTCACACTACTTGATCCCAAGTAAGCTTTAAACTTTTGTAAAATGCTATATAATTAAACTGAGGTAATTGTCTATTTCATTAGTAGTTTCTTTTGCTACTACAAAATAAATTGTAGGAACGAACAAATGTGTTGTCGTTTGATTGGAGAGGATGCTAATTATATTAGATGACTTTAGATAGAGAAAGGTTATGATAACAAGATTAAGGAAGATCCGGTATTCACTGTTTTGAGTTTCTGAGAGATAATTGAACATGAAGGTACGTACATATTCGTTAGGTATTCTTTTATGGATTTTCCTGATGTTATCGGTTTCTATTTATATTATAAAAATTTATTGTAACTTTAATGTAGGTGAGATATGTTTAGCAAGTGCATATAGATGTGGTCGAATTGCTTTGAATCCACTTTACTCAGGTCTTAATCACAAAACATTATGAGTTTCTTATAGTTAAAAAAATTCTTTTAGGTGTTGTTCGTTTGCTCATTTGGGATATACATCTAAATGCTCGATCCAAATGATTTATCTAGCTAATCCATCTGAGTGATGTTCGTTTCCATTTTTGGTGGTTCATCTGGATGATCCATCCAACTGCTTTTGATTAAAGTTTTGTTTGTTTGGTTGAAAACCATTCTCGTCTAGATGCTTTTGATTAGAAAAATGAATAAAATATCCATGTTTTCATCTAATTATATTTTAATCCTTAATCTAAACCATATTAATTTTAATTATTGATCAAATATATTTTACAACAAAACAAATTTTAAATTATTATATTTGACATGTATAAATTTCCTTTTTCATGAAATTAAATTTTTTATAAGAACCAAAGCATATGTTATGACAATTAAGGAAGAGCCAATATAATTACCAAACATAAACTACAAAAATCTATTACTAATAAAAGGGACTAATTGAAGGTTCTCCATGTGTCCACATCAGCAAAATAAAACATATCTAAGAGGAAGCCACGTCAGCATCAAATCTAAAACAATATCGCTCAAACCTACCTAATAAGGCGCCTAAAATTTAATTACAAGCCATTAATTATTACTGGGCTCAACTTAAACTGTTATTATTACTAGACTCAACTTAAATTGTTATTATTACTAGGCTCAACTTAAACTGTCAAACTTTACCTCAAAAATAAATAAAAGCCCAAACACTATTAGCCAAACTCCAGTGCAAAACACTCCACAAACTCTTCTTCTTCTACATAACTTACATCGGCATTGACGAAAGCCGAGCTCCAATCCTTCATCTTCCCAGCGTCTGAAATTAAGCACCACCGTTACAATTAAATTTTCTTAATTTCCCACTCCCCCTTGATTAAATGGACACTTCAATCTCATTGACATCCTCTCTTCCCAAACCCTATAACATCTACTCTCCGTAATACAACCATGATCACCTCCAAACCTTCTTTCTCCTAAGTTTTCACTCTAAAACTTCATTGGAGTAGGTGTATCGAGAACTTGAAATTGGGTTCAATTGGTGTTTCATGTAGAAGTTGGTTGCCGAAGGTGTGCATGAGCACTTTTCAGGGGAAAGCTCTACCTCATAGGTCAATCTATTTGTCTCATCCCTTTCCCTTCAAATCATATTTCGTTCTTTATAACTTTTAACACAAATCTACATTCTAACCCTTCGACTTTTATCTTATTCGTTTCGTTTGTGGTAGATTTAAACATGTATCGAGCGAATCGATGACGAAGAGGAGTTGTGACGTTATACATAAAAAAGAACAAGAAACTCGTTGATCGAGCTGGTGGCTGGTTCTGTGAGATGATGGTTCTACGGTTCACTCAAAAAGGTACATCAATTCTCTTTGATTCTCATATTAGGGTTTACATCATTTTTTTTAATCCCGTTGATGCTTTCTCGGTTTTTTGTTTTTCCATATTACTACCTAGATTGTGTTTCACGTGTTTCTTTTCTGTACGTTTGATGTGAGTAGACTTTTGTTTAACTAAATGAGGTTCTGATTATCAATCACATGGTTTAAACGGCGTCTTCCATAGTGAATTCCGATCTGAACACAAGGTCAGTCTTTTTTAATCTTCTACGTAAAATTTTATACCTTTTTCCGCCGTGAGGTTCTCGGCTTTTAAACCTTTGCTATTTGTTTAATCTGCTTTGATTTGGGTTTAGACTGATAGCTAAATGTCTATTAGTTTGAAGACATTTGTAGATATTTGTAGACATTTGTAGACATGTTTATTGTAGATTTTGATTCACATGTTTTGGGGGATTGGGGTTGTGATTCTAACAAGGTTAAAGACGATAAAAACGAAGATGTTATTACTAATTTGTATTCATCTAACCAACCTTGGAAGTTTTTTATTATACTCCTCCACAATCACACTTTTAAGCACAAAGGAGAAGATCTTTCAAAATTTTACGGCAAGAGGAAAAAAGGTCTCATAAAATTGTTGAGGATGATTGAGGAAAAAAGCTTTTTGGTCATACTATGCACACATCATTTTTGCGAGATGAAGAGGTTAATAAATCATCTTCATGGCATTAAGCATTTTTCACATTTTATATCTGTCCACCAAATATTCACTTTATCTTCTCCACTATAGTAAAAATAAAGACATTTTATTTCATATTAAATACTCAGGTCTCCTTTGTTTGTTTAATAGTCCTCTAAATCCAATGCTTAATGCCATGAATCATCTTCATGACATTAAGTATTTTTAACATTTTATATCTGCTCACCAAAAATTCACTTTTATTTTATCCACTATAGTAAAAATAAAGACATTTTATTTCATGTTAAATACCATGTCTCCTTTTTTTGTTTAATAGTCCTCTAAATCCAATGATGTAAGTTTGGTGGTTTTTCACGTTCATGCTAACTTATACAAGCAAGCTGTGGGATATTTTGTAACAATTTGTAATATATGATTCTACCAAAACCAAAAAGGGGCTTGATATGGTGTAGTAAAAAATTAATTAATTAATGAAATAGAGTACGACATATGTTGCAAAAGAATGAAAAGTGTATTTTATGAAAATAAATTAAATTATTAAAATAGAAAGAGATGACTACAATAATTTATGGGAGGTGTATAAACGGAAAAAAACTAATCAAAAGAATACTAAAGAATAAAAATAAAAATTACATTATTTAGTAAATATTAATTATCAAGGAAAAAGATTATAGATAGATACACAACCATATATATATATATATGTTACTTTTGTAAAAATATTGCATATATCACATGATTTGATTTGCATTTATACTAAAAAATTGCAAGAGAAATTAAAACTAAGTTAACTAATTAAAGGACACAATTTGAGGCTTCTAAGAGTAAAAATAACTAATTACCTACGAGTTACCTATTTACGCATTCAAACTTAGTTACCGGAAATAAAGCAACATGCCCAGGCGTAGCCCGGGTAATTCCTCTAGTCTTGATAACAATACAACCTTAGAATTTCTGATCCTGATTACAATAAAGAGCAAGTTTTGAGCGAGCCTCATATAGAGCATCTCCTTTGTCGTTTGATAACACTCTTAAACATACAAACAACGTACTGTGTTATTTTATAGGTTTATATGGCTGATTAAATGTTTCTCTTATTCTCAAACAAAAAAATTTCAACGATATGGGCTAACTAAAAATTTGGCCAAACAAAAAAAAAATTCAATCGGCCGAACTAAAATTAGTTATTTACAGTTTATTGGATCTTTTAAAATTTATACATGTCCAATAACAAAGGTACTAAATTATAAATGCTTAAATTATTTATAGCATATTACATTTTTTGGGTTGACTCTGATACACTACCCCAACTATACCGCTTCTTCGGTGTACACCCTAAACTTTTTATCTTTTTTTTATACACCATAAAAAATTTATTTCTCTATTAAACATCACAAACTATATTTTCTCTTTTAATTGCAACATAGCGATTCTAAATTGTGATTAGATTTATTAAACCGGTAATTGCGTTTCAAAAACCAAGATTAGCTTAAGTAAACCCAAAAACTACAATTTATTTACCCTTTTTTGCCGTAAAAAAAAATTAAAAAAAAAAAAACCACCTTAACCACCATCTTCGTCTTCTTCATATCAAAAATGCCCACCTTTATTTAGAATTTCTTCAACTTGTTCTTTTGTTGTTTCTTTGCAAGATAAAATAAATCTATTAATCTAATATTTAAATTTATAGCTGACGAATTCTCATTGTTTCAAGAAATAAAAACTATCACCAAGATCACAAAAACTTCAAAACAAAAACTCTAAAACAAACCATTCATGTTTGCAAAACTAAACTAAAAGGTACACGTTCATAGAACTTTTAAACTTCACTCATAAATCACCAAATCGGGGGTTGTTTGTGATGGTTGCGTGAGAGAGATTGTATCCGGTACTTGAGACGATGATGAAACAACCTGAAAAAGAAACACAAATACAAAGAATTACTATATAAACCAGAAAGGTAATAGAAGGAAAAATTGGATCATACCTCAGTAGTTCTTTGTCTCTTCGTCTTTTCCTTGGGATATTGCTTACACCCAGCTGCATTATGGCCAGTTTCACGGCAAGACGAACAACGTACAATACGTCCTTTCCTTCCAAGTGTTTCTTTTATTGTTTTTTTCTGCGCCGACTCGTGTTTTCCTTTAATCCTTGGATATGTCTTTTGTCTATTTGTTTTCTTCTTACCAGGTAGTATAGGCTCTGGTGGTGCTGTTACCAAGCGATACGTAGAAGTCATCCAGAATCTTGGCCCTCTCATTTTATGTATGGACTGCTCGTAATTGTCTCGCCACAAATCAGTGCTGAAAAATCCTGATACATAACTTTCAACATTCATATCGTAATCAATCTTTGCTCCATAGGCATGCTCACATGGAATCCCATTGATTTGCCATTTACCACATGTACATGTTCTTTTCTTCGTGTTCACCGAATAATCATTCCCATAAAGCATAACCTCATAAACTCCATGAGTTGCCGGAGTTGTTTCACACTTGCTTGCATCTTTCTTCTCTTTCGCGAGAATCTTGGCAACATACTCTGTAAACATTCCTTCATGATTCTTGGATTTGTTATGCCTCTTCACCATTCGATGCATAGCTTGCCTCCTAATTGTGTCCAGCATTGGAATCATTGCCTTAGCTCTTGCTTTCGTAATTGATGAGTTGAATGATTCCTTCGCGTTGTTATCAACATCCTCACAGTTGCTTCCAAGTTTAAAGAAAGCTCTTGACCACATCTCGGGTTGCTTTTTCATCACTAAATTGTAGACATCAATGCTATACTCTTTCACCTTGTTGAGGTTCTCTTTAAACTCAGTCTTGTTGTAGCTCCAAGCTAGTTGCCATATCAATGGTTTGATCAAATCTTTTTTTGGATGCTTGTTCTTCAAGTTCTCAATGATGTGTTTTACACAAAATCTATGTTCAGCTTTAGGCAATTCTTTTTGTACAGAATTGATGAGTCCCTGAAAATAGAAAAATAATTATTAATCACAATGGCATGGACTGTCAAAGATAATGAGAAAAAAAACTAGCAAAAATACAAAAAAAAATGAATATTAAATATCATTAAAATATTGGAGTTACAAATACGAATAAACGTCATATGCATTATCTCATTGACTTTTCTTATGAATATACAGTAGGAGCAAAACCATGACTACAATTATACGTGTAGAAAGAAAAGTCACAACAAATAGAGAAGTCATAATGTTGATACATACCTTCGATTTATCAGAGATCAAAACAAATCCTTCTCCATCTTGAAGTTTTAAATCAGCCTTGAGTTGCTGGAGGAACCATAGCCAGTTATCCCCAGTTTCAGATTGTACCACAGCCCAAGCAAGTGGATAAATTTGATTGTTTGCATCATGACCAACTGCAGCCAACAACACGCCTTTCACTGCCGTCTTCAAGAACGTACCATCAAGTCCGATGATTGGTCGACAAGAGCCCCTCCAAAGTGTGCAGATTATTTCAAAACACACATAAAAGCGGTTAAAAACATCTTCACCGGCAGAGTTAGGGATAGTTTCAACAATGGCAGTTGATCCCGGATTGGTAGATAGAATCTCTTCCACATAACCGCGAATGTGAGTAAATTGTTCTTCATACTCCTTCTCAAGTAACTTCAGAGCTAGCAGCCTTGCGCTTTGGCATTGACCCCTAGAACTCACTATCTTCCAGTGATCTTTAATGTGATTTTGAATTTCCTTAGGCATGAATTTAGGATTTACTCTTAGCTTGTCCATGAAAAGCCTTGCATTAACAGGACTTCTGAGTATTTTGCATCTCCCATTCGGAGTACAACTGTGCTTTCTATATGTCGTATTTACCCCCCACATTTGTCTCGGCTCATATATCATAAGAGCAATACACCCTCCACTTACACTTACCAACAATACCACACTTGAATTCAAGCTTTGTCTTCTCCCATCTTCCTTGAACCACATTATTGCATGTGTTTAAAGCATACTAAATTATAGTCTCTTTAAACTCAACACCATTGAAGAACAATTGACCTATAGATAATCTATCAACTCTGCTCCTTCGGATTCTTCTATCTCGCAGAACAATCGGATCTTCCTCTTCATCCGAACTATCTGGAATTTCATTTCGGCCAACAGAAAACTCATCAACGAAATTCCCTACTGAATCTTCTACTTCCAACTCAAACCGGTCCATTCCATCCTCTTCATCTTCGGCTTTACTCTCGTTTTTCTTTTTCTTGCCTTCCTTTTTGTTTTTTTTGTTTTTTATTGTCATCTTCGTTTTCCTCACTACTATTGTTATCAACATCTTCCATATCAATGTCGGGTTGTATCTCATCAATGTTTTTTTCCGTAGATTACGTAACTGAAAAAAAAAAAACTAAGCCTACGAAACCAGCAAGAGAGAAGCTATGAAACAAAAGATAGAGAGAAGCTATGAAACCAGAGAGAGAGAAGACCTTACCAGAGAAATTGATAGGAAAAGAGAAACGAGTTATTCTCGTGATGAAGTTGAGAAACCCTAAGATTTGGGATTTTTGTTACGTAGAAGAAGAAGATGGGTTTAAATCATGGGTTTTTGGGGCATTTGTTCTCCTTTTTTTACAGCAAAAAAAAAAATTGTAGTTTTGGGTTCACTTAAGCTAATCGTGGTTTTTTAAACGCGATTACCGGTTTAGTAAATCTAATCACAATTTAGAATCGCTATGTTGCAATTAGAAGAGAAAGTATAGTTTGTGATAAATCTAATCACAATTTAGAATCGCTATGTTGCAATTAGAAGAGAAAGTATAGTTTGTGATTTTTAATAGAGAAATAAATTATTTATGATGTATAAAAAAGAGACAAAAAGTTTAGGGTGTATACCGAAGAAACGGTATAGTTGGGGTAGTGTATCAAAGTCAACCCTACATTTTTAGATGGATTATCACATTAATTTATAATTATCTATTATTATCTATTACCTATAATACATCTTACTTTTTTTTCCCTTTCGATTCCAACTATTTTTAAATACATACACTATACACATACATCTTTTAAATACATATTACCTTAATTTACCATACCATATTTTAAAATAATATCATCTCTCCAATATAATCACATTTGCATAGTCATGTGAAGTTTGATTTTCAAACAAACATATACAGCCTAAAGACATGCATTTTTCAACTCATAAATTACTATGTTATCATAACCCCGGACGTACGTCCATGTCCGGTCCTAGTATAAATTAGTTATATAAAATTAATATTAATAGTTTTTCATTGATTTTTTATTTATTAATTATTCAATATATCTTTTAAGAAATTATTATTATTTGGTTACCATTTATGAGAGTGGTACATTATATTTTTTCTCCTCATCTTTTCCTTTTCATTCCTCAAAAAATGTTTGCTGCATTCCACATTGTTCTTTTTATTCATTTCATTTTTGTTCTTTGGGAAAGTTACTCAGATGTTATACAGATTATGTGAAATGACCAGAAACATACAGATCTTTTTTTTATTACTATCATATTTCGGGTATATTTTTTATACCCAGTATACCCCTGTTAAACGTTACAGAAAAAACGTAATTACAAAGAATGTCATTGCCACGTCAGCAAAGCCGCGTCGTCACGTCAGAAATCGCTGACGTGTATTAATGAACTCAGCCGTAAAGCGATACAGCGGCAGTGATGGCTGAGTTACGGTATGTTGCGGCTGATTTAAGAAAAATGGCCGAGTTATGAGCAAACGGCTGACTTACGAGTATAACCCAGCCTGGAGTTACGGCTGACTTACTGAAATCTGTCTGAGTTGTGAGAAAATGGCTGACTTTCGAGCATAACCCAGCCTAAGTTACGGCTGAGTTTTCACCCGATGGTTGATTTGTCAAATTTTTGGCTGAGTTATCGCTTCGACACGGCTGACTTAACTTTCTCCGGCTGGCTGAGTTATCAAAGACGGCTTACTTATGGGATGATGTTACGGCTGATTTATGTTCGAGTGTCATAAATCAGCCGTAATGAGCTGGATTAACGGAAAACTTGGCCTCATTACGGCTGACTTAGTAGCGTAAGATTAATTACTAGAATAACATGCAATGACGGCCGACTTATCAAACGTTACTGCTGAGTTAAAGATTTTTGGTTGAGTTACGACATTAAACGGCTGAATTTGGCTGCCGTGTTTTTGTTTTTTAATTACTGTAATAGTATTCATGTTGCGACTGAGTTAAAGTTTTGTTTGATGGCTGGTTTAATTAGGCTGATTTACATTTTTGTTTGGTGGATTACTTGCCACTTCATCAATTAAAAAATGACGTGGATGCAACATTTCATGTCATCATTCCATGTCATCATCATCGAAGGACAAAAAAATAGGACCAAATTTTTTCAATTCGTCTTCTTCACCTGATTTTTTCACACCACCGGAACTTCCAATTCCTCATCGTCTTCCTCATTCTTCTTCAATTTCTTTCATCCTTCTCCCCATATGGTTGATCCGGTTCCGGTAATTGTTGTTTCTGGTAAGTGGGTATAGAAACACAAATACGTATTTAACACCGATGAAAGAGGGTGTAGAGTTGGGCAGATAGATGCGAAAACAACGCACGAAAAACATGTGAAGTTGGTGGTCGATGATAAAGTTAGACAAAATGTTGCGTCTCTTATTGTTTCGCGGTAAATTTACATGTCACGGCTGAGTTATATGCTTAAGGGAAGACGAAAGATTCGGTCAATTTACATGTCACACCTGAGTTATATATTCCAGGGAAGACGAAAGGTTCGGTAAAATTACATTACGGCTGAGTTATATGCTTAAGGAAAGACGAAAGGTTCGGTAAAATTACATGTCACGGCTGAGTTATATGTTCCAGGAAAGACGAAAGGTTTGGTAAAATTACATTACGGCTGAGTTATATTTTTAAGGGAAGACGAAAGGTTCGGTAAATTTACATGTCACGGCTGAGTTATATTCTCCAGGGAAGACGAAAGATGTGTGTAAATTATATGTTACGCCTGAGTTATATGCTTCAGGGAAGACGAAAGGTTCGGTAAATTACATGTCAAGGCTGAGTTATCATTCAGGGAAGACGAAAGGTTGTGTAAATTATATGTTACGGCTGAGTTACATCACGTTACGGCTAAGTTACATCACGTTACGGCTGAGTTACATCACGTTACGGCTGATTTATAATACAGATCGGAAAGCAACATTTTTTGGAGAAGACAATATGAAATTTATTGGTCAAATAACAACAATCAAATTAAGAAACGTATAAATATGTTTGAGGGATACATAGGAGGAAGACTAAACCGTATGAATCAAAACATAGATAGAAGTAGAAATATCTCCAAATAGATCGATTGAGAGGAAGATTAAACGAGAGACATATAAAATCAAAGTAAAAGAGTAGCTATTTTTGATTTCAACTCAAACCTGTAACGAATCATGTAGAATTTCATAGATCTCTTTGATTTGGATTTTGATTTTTGATGACTTTTTTCGTGAGCGAGGTTGCGTGTAGATCTTACGAAGCTTTTGATTTGGGACCCTATGGCAAACGTTGTGGTTGTGAGGTCTAGGAAGATCCAGACCAATCCTGCAATTTGAAGATCTCTGTCAATGTTGTACCCAAGTTAGTTGCAGATTATTTGATCTAAAAGCTTTTCTTGGATTTGGATACAAAAAAAGAGAAGAGGAGAAATAAAATGAGTTTGAGGAGCGTGAGATTGATGATGTGGATTAATGACATGGATAATCAAATTTTTATTTATTATTTTTAATTAAAAACGAATTAAAAATTATTAATTAAAAAAAAACTAATGAAGGGTGTTAACTGTAATTACACAAATGCTCAAAACATATTTGTAATTTTTAAAAGATATATGATATTCTAATAATAAACATACTTTTCTATAACATCTGAGTAAATTTTTCTTGTTTTTTTAATGGTTACCTAGTAAACCAAAATATTTATTCAAATTTCATTTTATGCACAAGTTCAATCAAATACATACACTGTTGGGGTTCATTTTAACTTTCAAATACTAACGAATCACGGTAGGAAACTTAGACATAGCATGATCCCTTCTGGACAACAATCAACATGACGAGAAGCTCCATTTAGAAGTACAATACGCATCTCGCATGTTCATCATGCTTCTTCGGCAATTACTTCTCGAAGACCAATGCTAACAATTACTTATGGGAGGTCAGTCGTTAGCTCCGACAGCTAATCTTCACTCTTCAACAACTACTACCTACGAAAAGTTACTCATGAGCTCTGAAAACTCCTAGTCACTATTCGACAGATGCTCGACACTTTCCATCAAAGCCTACTTAAAAGAGGTCACTCGATTCTTCTAGGAGAGGAAAACTCATGTATTGACTGATGACCCGCCTAGATGATTGCGTGTCTTTCACAAACTCGTCGTACTTCTCAGTTAGTCTACATCAAACGTACCAGAGAACACTATACGTGTTAAAGAACTCGCACCGTGTCGAGAACTTAACCAGCCGAAATCACCTTCCATCTACTCCTATATAACGCTAAGTAGGACCCGACCCTACGAGGCTCTACAACCCGATATATACATATCCAGAGTCATGTAACCTCTATAAATACTCAATTCTTCCCAACATTCAGGGATGAATCATTTTTTTATCTATAATGCTTCCTATCTGGTTCTTTCATTTCCTAGAAGGACCTCCCCTTCCATCCACCCCATTTTCTCTACAAGATATGCACTCTAGGGAAAGAACCTTTGGACTCTCCTTTTCACTCTCAACTCCAATTCGTCATCCCATCTTTTCAATTCATTCTATAGTCATGTTGTCCCTTCTGACTAGAGCATTAAATAATCTTCAGGATGATACCCTTTTGTCGTCCTAAGTTATCCTAACCATTTTTGTAGACTAGGTTGAACATCCTAACCACTCACTCCCGAAAATGTCTGATGGCAATCCTCGGAGCCCCATATCCTAATATGTATATCAGTACCCAAAACGCCTATCCGTAAACTTGAGGTCTACCATAGCGCCTCAAGGGATGCATATCAGCCCGTAAGCATCTCTTAGTCAGCTGAATGTGGCTCATAACACCTCCAAAGTTGTTTGTTGATCCTTAAGTACTTGTTAGTCTGTCAAATGTTTCTCATAGCGCCTTCAAGGCTGTATGTCGATCCTTAGCCATCGCTCATTTAGTCGAATGTCGTTCATAGCGCCTTTGAGATTGTTTGTTGGAACGTAAGTACCTTTCAATCAGCCGGATGTCGCTCGTTGATGTGTCTGGTTTTTTTACTTCAAATATTTTACCTTTAAGACCACAAGAAAGTTGCAAGTGCATAACTAATCGTATGTAGTATTTAAAGATCGAATCACACCGAGTGTTGTTGCATAAAAGAATCTTATTAGAGTATAAAATAACTAGAACAAAAATTTAAATGTCGTTTTGGGGGTTGCAGGAAATTTAAATAAACGAGTAAATAAGCAAGATAAATAAATAAAACAAAATGTTGGCTGTTAGAGATCTCACAAGGGATTCACTAGTAAGGCTCATTCAGGAAATTAAAAGGAATGGAAATCTATCACTGCCTGTATTCTGAACTACGAATCACGATTTTACAACTTGCCCACTTCAGTGGCACAAATCGCTTTATATCTACCACAACTCCAAGACCTAACTATCGTTTGCCACGGTCGCAAGTAGATATCCTATATTTTGGACAAGTTCGATAAGTTCACCAAGCAACATGACTCAACCAATTGGCAGGCGACGAATCAACTCAGTTAGTTTAAGTCTAGGTCAGTATTATAAACTCCACTTTTGATGTGGCTACTCTCCTAATATTTAGATCTAGTTTATGACACTTTCTCACACCGTTATATTAAGCTTGAACAAATAACAATAGAGACAGAAAATACCCTAAAAACGCCACTCACACTAGACAAACATGGATTCCCCTTTGAATCACCCTTAAACCCACTAATAAACTACATAGGCATGATCAAAGTAAACGAAAGTATGTGTGATGAAACGGTACTCATAATAAACGAAATCAAGAAATTAAAGGGGTTTAAGAGGTACTTCCGTAAGAGTTACAAAATAGATCTTCCCCGAAAAGATGTAAAAACTACGAGAAAACGATGAAGGATGATGATCAGGTGATCAGATCTTAAATCTCTCAAAGGTGGCTTTTGAAGTATATGAGACGAAGGATGAGGCTCTGTTGTTGGAGGCATCCAGAGTTTTTCCCTGGGTCTTAAGAATGAGTATTTATAGGGCGTCTAGAGTCGGTTTAGGGCTTTCTCAATTCGGAATAATTGGAGTGTCATCTTTTTGGATCAAAACAGGTTGGGAACTGCATGGGCACACCACCGGTGCTTCTTGGTGCGCTGAGGAAGGCTTCGAGCGTGGCACCGGGTGGTTTGGAACGTTGAGGACGCTCCAGAGCGCGACATCTTTTAATTATTTATATCTAATAACCAATCAAATTTAATTAAAAATTAATATAACTAAGTATTATAAATCATTATAGTCACATTTTCATTTTTCATTTTTGTTTAATCATATTAAATTGAATTATCGCATCATACATATATAATTTAAAGAACAAAAATAATTTTGCATATATTACTATTCAAATTTTAATTATAAACAATCACTACAAGAAATACAGCGTTTTCCTACGGCCAAAATCGTAAGAAATTAGTAGGAAACAGACGTTTCCTACCAATTTCCTACGAAAAATATTTGAAGGGAATCGCCCGTAGGAAATAGAATTTGGTAGGAAATTCGTGAGAAATTTCCTACGAAACCGGTTCGTAGGAAAGCGCGTAGGAAATTTCGTAGGAAATTGGTAGGGCCTATTTCACCATTCTCCTTCCAAATTTTCGTAGGAAATTTAATTAACCCTCAACTTTCCTACGAAATATTTCTCACTAATTACCTACCAAATTTTCGTAGGAAATTTAATTAGTCCTACAACTTTCCTACGAAATATTTCTCACTAATTACCTACCAAAATTATCTTACCAGTTTCCTACGATACACCTCCTACTAAATTCCTACCATTATCCTTCGAAATTTTAAAGACAATTTTAATAAAATTATTTATATTTATTTGTTACAAATTTTGGTTTTATGAATAAATAAAATTTAAAATTCAAAAGAAACTTAAAATTAAATATAAAATTAAACTCCATACAAATTAAAATTCATTGTACAATCCATTCTAATATAAAGATTTAAAACCTAATCATCTACTCTTGAGAACACAAGAACACCATAAACAAAATGGAAACTATAACATAATTTAACTTACTTCCAGCATGACAGTGTTAATCTCCTCTTCCGTGTAAGAGTTAGACTGAACCTCGTCATCTCCTTCAGCTTGGCGTTGCGAATTTGTCAGCTCTAACTTCCTCTTATTGTGGGCGTCTGTTTTGTCTTCAAATCGCTAATTGTGGGCGTCTTCTTATTTAAATGAGTTTCTTCCATGAAGTGAATCATATTAGGCTCCTTAGTCTAATATCAAGTGCCACAAAAGCAAGAACTCAAGAAGTCAGAAACTAGTAAAGTGATTAAAAATTGAAAAAAAAAAAAACAGACTTGAATTGGACAAGAACTGAAGAAGTCTGAAACTAGTAAAGTGATTAAAACATGTTGGAAAAAAAACAGACTTGAATTAGACAAGAATTAAGGAATAAAATTTGAAGCTGAACATAGCAAATCCTTAAGAAACAAGACCAGACTCTTAGAAATGAGTCAGGAACAGAACCAAACGCATAAGAAATTATGAACAAGACCAGACCCGTAGACATCAAGAATATAACCAAACCTTAAGAAATTAGGAACAAAACCAGACCCTTAACCAAACCTTAACAAAGTTAACATTTGGACTCTCGAATAGTACATGATAGAGGAATCTAAAATTATGTGTTTAACAGAAACAGAGCCAAGAGAGAAACTCTTCTACTAAGGTTACAAGAACACAACACACACAAACAAGCCATTCAAGGATAATCTCATCAAAATAATCTTATATCATTCAAGAACCTACTAGAGAGGAAATATATCATTCAAGAACCCACTACAATCTTGAAGACAAGGACGACAGAGATATACCGTGAATTGAGGATATAGCGGTGGGGTAAAACGAAAGTTTGATGGGTTTGACATGACTTTGGCGACATTGTTTGTCTCGGGTCTGCCATGAAAATTCTTAAAGTCTGAATGGAGATTGAGCCTCTGCGGATGATAGATGTGGAGGAGAGACAAGTTCAACTCTCTCAAGAACAGGATTCGTCTTCAACAAATCCTGTTTCAATAACCAGCAAAAACACACAAACCAACTTCAGATTCGAACAAATAAACAACGAAAATCTTAAAAAGGAACAAACTTTATCAAATCCCGTTACCTTTTATGCCTTACAAGCATGGAAGTCGATGAAATTGTCAGAAATGAATCAGTGAGAGAGCTAGTAGATGAACCAGAGAAACAGAGGATAAATCGATTAGGAAGAAGAAGAACACGAAGAAGGAAGAAAGGTAGAAGAGAGAGAATAGTCGGATTACATGCAATAACGATTCCGCCGACTTCAAAGATTATGTTGCTCTCACACTCCTCAGATCCTCAAGCCTCCGATTGCGTGAAAAATAAAACTGAGAAGATAAAAGATTCAAAGAGAAGAAGAAAAAGAAGAAGATGTTAGCGAGTCGGAGAAGAAGACCCAAGAAGGAGAAGAACAGTTGCGAGTCTTGTCGGAGAAGAAGATTGAAGAAGGAGAAGAAGACCGACGAAGACTAGGGTTGGTGAAGAACGGTGGAGAGACGGAGACGACCGAAGAGGACTGCAGAAGACTAGGGTTCGTTCGTTTTGGGCAAAAGGAGGAAGATGGGCTGGGCCCGTTAATTTGTTAAGGCCCAATGAAAGGGCTCAAATAGTTTAGGCAATATCTATGATTGATTAATAACATAATTTATAATTAAATATAACAAAAATATATTTAGTTAAAAAAACTAAAAAAAAAAATACTTTTAAATAACAGAAACATTAAAAAAAAATTACATTTGAAATTATAATTTTTTTAAAAAAACTTTAACATATAGTTTACCTAGCTAATTGTAATTATATATAATCTATATATATATATATATATATATATATATATTTGGAGACATTTATGAAATAAATCCTGGAGTTCCAACTTATTTACGATCAAATGCCATTGACATTAATTATTTAGATTTTCAAAATTAAATCAAAGATATTACCATAAAAAATCATTTCCAAAAATCTTAACCTAATATATTAAGCATAACTAATCTAAGCTGCATGGAATCGGAAGCGGGTACGTGGAAGCGGAAGCGTTTGGAAGCGTAGAAGCGAGTTTTTGAAAAAAATTAGGAAACGGGTACGTGTTGGAAGCGTATATATATATATATATATATATATAATATTATATATATATATATATATTTTTATATACTTTATATATTCATATAATAGATTGTTGATATTTTAGTTGAATTGGTCTAAAAATTAAAAGATTAAAGTATATAAATTACAAATCAGAATCACAATTAAAACATAATAAGAAAAGTAAATTTTATAATTTTAGTGGTTTGAACAAATGGGCTGTCGAAAAATAAGAAACTTGGGTCAAGCCCAGTAAAATTCTTTTAAAAATCTGCCTTTAGTGAAACGTTGCGTTTCACTCGTCTTCCACCTTTGATACAAAACCCTAAAAACCTTGTTCAAAAAATCGCTAGGCGTTAGTCGGGCGCTCAAGCTGGGCCTAGCGCCTAGCCAAAAAATCGGAGATTAAGCGGGGATTAATCGAGGATTAGTTTTTAATATTTTTTACTTATATATTGTATATATATTATTCTGGCGGATTGAAATTAATAATGTTAGATGGTCCAGTGGTAGAAAGCGTTTTTCCTCATTTTCGGGTGGCGAGTTCGAGTAGATGTAGTTACATTTATGTTTATTTTAGGTTTAATTGATAGTGAATGACCAAAATACCCTCGTCTTCAACCTTTGAAAAACGAGATCTGTAACCCTAAATCCGCCGCCACCTAACTTTTTCTTCATTTTTCATCGTTTCTTTTTGTTTCTTCTATTGTTTATTGCTAGATATGCTAGAACCATCAACTATATATGAATTAAAACCTTCAAAAGAACAAAAAATCAAGTTTTTTCAAAAGTTCCGATTTTTAAGCCGATTATACCATAATCCCGGCGGTGCCTTGCCGCCGAGCGACTAGCCGCCGCGAAATCGGCCGCCTTGGCCACGTTTTTGAACAAGGCTAAAAACCATATGAAGCTTGACGGCCGCCGATTCCAACTCAGAATCCAAAACGAATCCAAAACGCTTCCACCTCAGAATCGACGATTCCAAAACGATTCTAATCGGCCCTTTTTGAGAATCGCGCTTCCGTTGCGATTCCTGGCGCTTCCTACCGCTCCCGTTTCCGATTCCGATTCCGAAGCGGGAATCGGAGCTCCACCGGCGCTTCCATGCAACGTAGTAACTAATACTTGACACAATTACATCCATATTCAATTCGATTTCCTTAAAAAATCTCAACAATCCCTACATTTAATCGTGGCCATTCAAATCTTAACCCGGTTTTTAATCTTCAATCTTGACTGTTAGTCATACATAATTAATTTAGAAATCATTATATATAATTAATTATTATTAACTAAAATTTAAAAATATATATAAAATCAAACTTTTAAATTAACTCGAATTATATGTCTATTAAATAAAGTATTATTAAAAATAACAAAATGATGTTTAATTTCACGGGACATGGTTATATAGTGGGACGGATTTGGATCGATATTAATACGGGACGGTATTAATATCACAGATGAAATCTTAAAATTAACAGTTAAAATACAATTATATAATCTTAAACACTTAACAAAATAAACAATATTAAGAAAATACAATTTAAAATTTAATTTTTTAGTTAAAAAATCGATCCGCGGTGTACCGCTGATTAAAATCTAGTTATTTACAATTCAAGATAATTTGACATAAATATTATCAAAATTATAAATAATATAAAATATCTAATAATAAATATTAGATATTCGCTGATCCTACGAATTTTCTACCAATTATTTTTGCATAACTTTCTTTCCCATTTCCTACGCTATTTCATACGAAGGTCTGTTCGTAGGAAACTGGAAGGAAATATACCTTCGAATTTCCTACAAATTATTTTTCCATAACTTTCCTTCGTATTTCCTACGCTATTTCCTACGAAGGTCTGTTCGTAGGAAACTGGAAGGAAATATACCTTCGAATTTCCTACCAATATTTTCCTACCAGTTTCATTCTATTTTTTTACGAAATTTCCTACGATATATTTTTTCGTAGGATTTTCGTAGGAAATTTCCTACGAACATCTCACGCCTTTTTTCGTAGGAAATTTCATTCGAATTTCCTACGAAATATATATTTCGTAACAAATACGTAGGAATTTGGTAGAAAATTATTCCTACCAAATATTTGGTAGGAAATTTGGTAAGAAAAGTCTATGTTTTCTTGTAGTGAATTATTTATTACTCAACATTTTAAAAGTCACAAATCAGCTATGAAGATAAGTGGTGGTTTAGAACACATTATAAAAGGAAACAAAATAATGAAAAACCTAAAAGTTAAAAGCGTCTGAATTTGACAGTTTTTATTTGGATTAATCTAGTTATTTAGTTGAACCATATAATAAAACCGTATATTATAAATTTTAATTTGCATACTCGGACTACGGACTCTCGTGAGCAGAAGAAAAAAAATTCAAAAATCTTAAAATAGAAATATATCACACGAAAAGTTATAATGAAAATAGACAAATTAAAAAAAAAAAAAAACAATAAATCAAGACATATTATATGAAAATTTTGATAAACGGACGTAACCCTCAAAACCATTTATTAAGATTTATATTATTCTTAGAAAACATTATAGTGAAAAGATGTGATCATAAATAAAAAATATTAAATGAAAAGTTGTAATGAACAAAAGCAATTTTTCAGTTTTTAAAAAATATATAAATATGATTACATGAATGTATTCAACAAAACATTATAATACAAAGACGTAACATTTTAAATTATTTTATGTTAAAGAGACCAATCCTCGGAATTTTTTTTTTTTTTGTCATGCGAAATTACTTAGAGCTCAAAAGAGCCATTCATGGAGAATATTGTTTATACATGTGATATGAAATAGTTTGGTACGAACTTTCCATGCTAAATTATCCGCTTTTTATTTGCACAACAAAAAATTAAAGATAAACAGAAGTTTGTAAACTCATCCTTGTCGCTCTTAAATTCCTCCATATACATTGAAAATGTCGGTCATTCGGTTGGCGAAGACACCATCTTCACCAGGTCAGAACAGTCTATAAAGAAAGCTACATATTGATTGTCTGCACCGATCATACACTTCATTTTCATTTCCCAAAGAAGGGTCTCGACTTCTGTATGTAGGGGGGATATACTTCTACGAATGTTGGCAACTCCCATGGTCGGTTGGCGAAGACAACATCTCCATAAGATGATGTACAGAACCTTCCTGTGCCGGAAAACTTATCAATTTCTTTCCATGACCCATCTACAAAACAACG
>NW_003302548.1:6636800-6669532 GCF_000004255.2 Arabidopsis lyrata subsp. lyrata | reverse complement strand
TCTTTGTCTCAAAAATTTCGTAACCGGCTCAAACCAGCTAAAATTACCACAAGAAGTGACGTACGTTAGGTGGACACTGCACTTGCCAAGAATGTGCTTTTAGAGTTTTGGTTTCTGGCCCATTAAAAGGTAAATTGGTTTCAATTTTTCTATCCGTGTGGTATGATATCGAGATTTGACTGTATATTTTCTGGATTTTGGAAAGTGTCAACCCATAGTATCCTCCATGTGGCGCACCCACTTGCAGGGTACTTATGAGTGGAACATCTTCAAGATCAAAGATCTCCTGTAGGAGATCGATATTCCAATAGTTCGTCCCTATAAGATTGTTTACTTTTAAAGATGGATCAATAATTGAACCATTGCTTTTTACTGGTCTCTGGAATTGAGCTGGAATCCAAGGATCCTCCCAAACTGAGATGGATGTCATAGATCCGACTCTTTTAATAAGTCATTTATTCACCAGAGATCTAGCTGAGCATATACTCCGCCATCCATAAGATGACGAGTATGATTTTATGTTTTCGAGAGGATTAGATTTCCGAAAATACCGTCCTTTAAAAACTTTTGCGAAAAGAAAGTTTGGGACCGTAATCAACCGCCATAATTGTTTTGCCAATAAAGCTGAATTAAAATCATCTACATTCTGATATCCTAATCCACCTTCCGATTTGCTATTGCACAATTTATTCCAAGTCATCCAGTGCATACCTCTGGAATCAGCAATTGAATGCCACCAGAAATTAGCAACCGCACTAGTAAGTTTAGAAGTGGTTGTATTAGAAAAAATATTAACAGGTAACCAAATTGATAGCTATTTTAAAAAAAAATGATATAGCTAAAAAAGTATATACATCAATGCTTGATAGCGAAATAATGCAATGTTATATGAAAAAGTATCAAAGAAAAAGAAATTATAAAAATACATAACTTTTCTAAAAAAAAAGGAAAAATATATACAGAGTTAAAAAGACATGATCCTTCGGGGACATCCGATTAAAAAAAAGTTAATAAGACATGAAAATTTAAATAGACAAAATTATTAGTAAAAAACACAATAAAGAGTTTGTGATAAAAAACACTAATAAAACATGATAAAAATATACAACTCTAAATGAACAAATATAACTTTAAATAATGCTCATAAAATCTTTTATAAAAGGCAAATGTTGCAACGGTTCATCAAATATACCAAAATTTATAATAGTCCATCAAATAAACTAAAGGTTGTAATGGTTCATCAAATATACCAAATGTTGCAACGGTTCATGAAATAAACCAAAGGTTACAACGGTTCGTCAAATAAGCAAAAAAGTTCATTGGCTCGTCAATGTTATACGTTGAATTAAACGGTAGCAACAATTCATTTAAATATATTTTAGTAATTAAAATTTTCTTATGAAAAATTATAACTGAGAGACGTGACTGTTGATATCAAATATACCAAAAGTTACAACGGTTGGTCAAATATACCAAATGTTGCAACACTTCGTCAAACAAACTATAGATTACAATGATATTTGACGATCATTGCAACTTTTGGTTCATAAAACAAAACCAAAAGTTGCAATGATTCGTCAAATAAACCAAAGATTGCGACAATTTAAACAGTTACAATTTGTTTTAAATATTTTTATAAATTAAAAATAATAATTATGAAAAGTTACAACGAGAGACGGGACTGTAGATAATTAAGTGATATAACAATTTATAAAATAAACTAAAAGTTACAATTGTTCGTTAAATAAATTAAATGTTGCATTGGTTCAACTAAACTGTTGCAACTATTTATGAAAAGTTTCGATAAAAAAACGCAACCGTAGAAGACATTTCTTCGAATTGCAACTTTAAAAAAAAATACAACCGTAAAATAAATTTTTAGTTAAAAAAATAATGTAATGAAAGGTTGTGTTATAAAGATATAACTGTTTACAACTGTTGGACATAGGCTTTGCCCCCTATATGTTAGGGGGCCCAAAACAGATGGCACAAGTTTATAAGAGGGCCTTGATCACTATGAAGAGCCCATTAAGCCCGGAAGGGCAAAACCGTCATTTACAGTGGAGACAGAAGGAATTTTAGGGTTCCTGTTCCCTATAAATAGTCAGAAGCTTTATTGGGAACAGGATCCGATCCAGAGGTTATTAACCAGCAGACAAGAAGAATCGCTGCCTAGCCCGAAATCGTTGCCTAGCCCGACATCGTCGCCTAGCCCGAGTTTCGCCGCTTCGCTTGTTTTCGTATTCTGTCTCTCTGTTTCGTACGTTAAGTGTTCGGCTCGGCAGATAGTCTATAACCGCCGCGGCGAAAACTTACATTCTGTAATCTCTCGATCGCTTATATCGTTAATAAAAGGATTAGCTCCGTTCACCCCCAAAATCTCGTATATTATCATTGTTACAACCTAGGTACAAACAATTGGCGCCCACCGTGGGGCTAGTTCGAAGCTATCCTTTTTTGACGAGACAATGAACACTGAATCTCAAACGCTCCGCGACGACATGACGGACACCTCGAGCGACCGAGGAACTGACATCGGCGCGCCAGCAGCGCCCGACGCGCCAGGATTACCTCCCTTGAACCCAGTAGCTGTCCGCGCCGAGCTAGATCCCTCGCGCCGCCTCTTGTTCACACCTAACACAGGGATGGAGTCTGATGCTGCTCACGCCGTCCCGGCTCCTGGGGCACCTACCACACTCGTCGTAGCCGCCGCAGCTGGAGCAGCCGCCGCAGTAGGAGCAACCGAATGCACCGCACCAGGACATGCCCGAGCCGCACACCAAGGCACCCACATGGACGACCTCGTTCAGACCATCCTGGATAGGCTCGACAACCAAGACGCGCGGACCACAGAACGGATCGACGCCCTCGTAGCAGCACAGGTCGCTTCCCAGAGCCAGATCGAACGACTACGACGCCGAAGACGTACTTCCCAACCCCACGATAACCAAGAAGAGCTGCAGTCTCCACGAACCCCGGTAGCCGGAGGCATAGAGGTTGAACGACGCGGCCCAGCATCTATCATCGTCGGATCCATCGACGAACATCCTCGCCAGAATCTGCCGCACGGCGAAAACATGCAGAGCGCCCCCAATTTGCCGCACGGCCATATTATGCAAAGCGCCCAGAACATGCACTACGGCCCCAACTTGGCGAGCGCCCATCATTCACAGCACGGTCACCATCTGCAAAGCGGCCATCATCTTTTGACCGGGCATAATCAGCCGAGCGGGCACAATCTGCTTAGCAACCGAGCCGCGGACTCCGGACGACTCTTGCCTGGTCGACCCTTTACCGATGACAACCATTCTCATGATCAGGAGCTTACACGGTTGAACGCCTTAATAAGAGACATGTCCTCAAAAATGCATCGGGCCACTACCGCGGCACCGGAACTAGAAAAGGTTTTGGAAGAGACACAACGCTCGCCGTTCACAGCGCGCCTCTCGGCTGTCCATGTTCGTTATGTTAACAAAGTTAATCTGGTCCCATACAACGGCCTCACCGACCCGAAAATCTTCCTCAAGTCAATGTGCATCGCCATCAATCGCGCGCATTTCACCGCTGAAGAAAGCGACGCTGGGAGTTGCCAACTGTTCGTGGAAAATTTGACAGGGGACGCGCTAAATTGGTTCTCACGACTCGAAGTTAACTCAATCAATAGCTATCGCGAACTAACGGCCGTTTTCCTACAACACCACTCGGTTTTCATGATCAAGGAAGCCACGAACGCCGATCTTTGGACCATGTCTCAGAAAGAGAGCGAACCGCTTAGAACATTTATTGAGAGGTTCAAGAAGGTTGTGTCTAACATAGCCATTACCGATGATGCGGCAATCGGCGCCCTTCGAAATGCTTTATTATTCGGGTCACGGTTCAGGGAAGACCTTATTATCGCTCGGCCCTCCACACTGGACGATGCTCTGCACCGAGCCAACCGTTATATCGAGATCGAAGAAGAGAAGGCCGCAATGGTGGATCGCCAGCCGAAAGCATCTAACTCAAAGGGCAAAGCTTGCGAAGAACGTTATGAACCTCGACAGCATTATGATCGCGAATATGCTAAGAACGATAAAGGAAAGAAAAACTCGTCATTCGCCATCAACGGCCAGGACCCAAAATCAAACACCCCTTGGAACAAGTATTACCGCTACGCTGACTCGAAACGTTCTTATTGCGAATTTCATAAATTCGCGGGTCATTCCACCGACGATTGCCGGCAACTTCAGCTCTTGCTACTCTCTAAGTTCAAAAACGGTAGCATCGAAGTCGAGCACGATCAACGCAAACGCGATGATAGAGAACGCAATGAAGAGCCCAATCAATTAGAGCAGGCACGCAGAGCCGTCCAAAAGCTGCCTGGCCCCCCTAAGAGGAATCACGACGCGCCGCGGCAGGACGACGCACCTGTCCCTTGGCGGAAAATTCACATGATAATGGGCGGCCTAACGACTTGTCGGGATTCCGTCCGTTCAATCAAGAATTATCGACGCCAAGCAGAAGTACAGCGCTATCGGATTGACGGCGGCACGCCAGCCTTTGCCAATACCGACCCGATCACGTTCAAAGAAGCCGATGCGTCTAGCCTCACGGGACCGCATAACGATCCATTAGTCGTCGAATTAATAATCGGGGAAAGTACTGTCACCAAGGTGCTTGTTGACACAGGCAGCTCAGTCAATGTCATTTTCAAAGATGTTCTAATACAAATGGAGGTGGATCTACGCATGGCTGAACAAGACGTTCAACCACTAACTGGATTTGATGGAGACACGGTGATGACGGTTGGAACCATTATGCTTCCCATTTACGTTGGCGGTACGATGAATTGCTTCAACTTTGCTATCGTCGATAAACCTATAGTCTACAACGTTATCCTCGGTACACCTTGGCTGCACAAAATGAGGGCCGTCGCCTCGACTTACCATCAATGTGTTAAATTTCCGACCATGCACGACATCCACACATTACGCGGCGATCCGTCAGTCGCGCGTACTTGCTTTCTCATCGAGAAACGACTTCGAAACGCCAAGACTTTCGTCATTGCCGAGCCTAGCCATCCGCTAGATGTACGACAAGCCCCTCAAACAGAATCCGTCATTCAGTTTAACATCGACAAGACCGATCCTGCCCGTTGTGTCGGCGTTGGCGCCGATCTCCCGCTAGTTTTGAAAGATGAACTCGTGGAATTCTTACGCCGGAATGCTACGACCTTTGCTTGGACAATTGACGATATGCCTGGCATTGATCCCAACGTAACCTACCACGAACTCAATGTCGACCCAACTTTCAAGCCGATCAAGCAGAAACGAAGGAAGCTTGGTCATGATCGTACAGCCGCAGTAAACGAAGAGGTAGCAAAACTGCTCGCCACCGGGTCTATAGTCGAAGTTCGTTATCCTGATTGGTTGAGCAATCCTGTGGTCGTCAAGAAGAAGAACGGCAAATGGCGTGTCTGCGTCGATTTCACCGATCTTAACAAAGCATGCCCGAAAGATAGCTTTCCTCTCCCGCGAATAGATCAGATCGTCGAGGCCACTACTGGCAACGAATTGCTCTCATTCATGGATGCGTTTTCTGGTTACAATCAAATCCTTATGCATAAGAATGATCGGGAGAAAACAGCATTCATTACCGAACAAGGAACCTTCTGCTACAAAGTCATGCCATTCGGGTTGAAGAACGCCGGGGCAACGTATCAACGACTAGTTAACCGAATGTTCGAAAAGCAGCTTGGCCGAACGATGGAGGTCTACATCGACGACATGCTCGTCAAATCAACCCAGGCCGCCGAACACGTCAATCATTTGAAGCAATGTTTTGAAATACTCAACAAATACGACATGAGGCTGAATCCTGCCAAATGCACATTCGGCGTAACGTCAGGCGAATTCCTGGGATATCTCGTCACCCAGCGCGGCACTCATCAATCTTCCTTCCCCAAGGAATACCCGCGAAGTTCAACGTCTCACCGGCCGTATCGCGGCGCTCAACCGTTTTATCTCTCGTTTGACTGATAAATGTTTGCCTTTCTACCAGCTTTTGCGAAGTAACAAACGATTCAAATGGGATGACAAGTGCGAAGAGGCTTTCAAACAGTTGAAAGACTATCTATCATCCCCTCCGGTCCTCGCAAAGCCCGACCAAGGAGAAACGTTAAACCTCTACATCGCTATCTCTGGGTCAGCAGTCAGCGGTGTTCTAATCAAAGAAGACCGAGGTGAACAACGTCCTATCTTCTATGTAAGCAAGACACTCGATGGTGCCGAACTGCGGTATCCCACTCTCGAAAAGCTCGCCTATGCAGTAGTCATCTCGGCCAGAAAACTCAGACCTTACTTTCAGTCGCACACAGTTGAAGTTCTCACGAATCAGCCTCTGCGAACGATTACTCACAGTCCGAGCCAATCCGGCAGACTAGCAAAATGGGCCGTCGAGTTAAGCGAATTCGATATCGAATACAAGACTCGCACATGCGCAAAATCTCAAGTCCTCGCTGACTTTCTCGTAGAACTCTCTCCCGAACTCGAACCTGGCGTTGCCCCAGTCGAAAAATGGACATTGTATGTAGATGGCGCATCTTCCAAGCACGGGTCCGGAATCGGCGTTCGTCTAGCCTCGCCGACGGGCGAAATACTCGAACAGTCATTTCGTCTTGCTTTCTCCGCATCAAACAATGAAGCCGAATATGAAGCGTTAATTGCCGGTCTACGCCTTGCACACGGGATTGGAGTTAAAAATATACAAGCCTTCTGCGACTCCCAACTTGTTGCAAACCAATTCAGCGGCGATTATGAAGCAAAGAACGACCGCATGGACGCTTATCTCAAGATCGTTCGCGACCTTTCTCTGAACTTTGATCTCTTTGAGCTCACCAAAATTCCTCGCAGCGATAATGCACCGGCTGACGCATTAGCAACGCTCGCTTCTACTTCAGATCCTGACCTTCGCCGCATCATTCCCGTCGAAAGCATTGACCGTCCCAGCATCGACCTTCACTCAACACCCGCTATTTTGGCTGATGCATCACCTGTTCCCCCAGCCGTCGCGCTTGGCGACACAATAATCAACACACCAGCCGCGACCCCGAGCATCGTCTTACTCATCGTCGAACCCACACTGGCCGAATCTACAACTCCGGACGCGTCCGCCGCCCCAGCCGATGCGAACTGGATCGACGAAATACGTAACTACATTGCCGATGGTCTCGTTCCGACAGATAAATGGGCAGCTCGACGCCTACGAGCTCGCAGCGCGCAGTACACACTCATGGATGGCAATCTTTTTCGATGGACTGCAGCAGGAACACTTCTCACTTGTATCACCAATAGCGAGACGAACGATATCATGCGCGAAGTTCACGAAGGCGTGGGCGGGAACCATTCGGGAGGACGAGCTCTTGCACTTCGGATCAGAAAAACCGGCCATTTTTGGCCAACTTTGAATTCTGACTGCAAGAAATTCGTCGCAACCTGCGAGAAATGCCAGCGTCACGCCCCGTTCATACACGTTCCGACCGAACTTCTCCGAACAGCTTCACAACCTTATCCCTTCATGCGATGGGCAATGGATATCGTCAGGCCCCTTCCCGCGTCACGGCAAAAGAAGTACATTCTCATCATGACAGACTACTTCACCAAGTGGGTCGAGGCCGAGTCGTACGCCAAAATTCAATCCAAGGAAGTCCAGAATTTTGTTTGGAAGAACATAATCTGACGGCATGGGGTACCTTACGAAATTGTTACGGACAATGGGACTCAGTTCACTTCGCTCTAGTTCGAAGGTTTTTGCGCCCGTTGGCGAATTCGCTTGAGTAAGTCCACGCCACGCTATCCGTAGGGTAATGGTCAAGCTGAAGCAACAAACAAGACCATTCTTGACGGGATCAAAAAACGTCTTGAAGCAAAAAAAGGAGTCTGGGCCGACGAACTCGATGGCGTCCTCTGGTCGCACCGTACGTCGCCGCGCCGCTCTACTGGATGTACGCCGTTCTCCTTAGCCTACGGAATGGAAGCTCTCGCCCCTGCAGAAATTGGCGCCCCGACGCTCCGGCGCTCCATGCTCGTTCACAATTCCACTCTCAACGATCAAATGCTCCGAGATAGTCTCGACTGCCTCGAGGAAGAACGGGATAAAGCGCTTCTCCGCATCCAAAACTATCAGCATGCAGCAGCCAAGTTCTACAACAAAAAGGTCAAGCCTCGCCATTTCACCGAAGGTGACCTCGTCCTCCGCAAAGTATTCGAAAATACGGCGGAATTAAATGCTGGCAAACTAGGCGCCCACTGGGAAGGACCTTACCTTATCTTCAAGATCGTCAAACCAGGGGTCTACGAACTCCTAACTATGGAAGGCACTCCAGTTCCCCGCTCGTGGAACTCCGCAAACCTGAAACGTTACTATTACTAGGCGCAACCGCGCCAAAAAAAAAAAAAAAAAAAAAAAAAACCGCTCGATCTACCGAGCTTACCTTTGTAATATGAACTACGAATGGCTTGATCCCTTTCACGGGACACAGCTATCAAAAAAAAAAAAAAAAAAAAAAATCTTCTTCTTTCTTTTTTCAAAACATAAGTACAAGCTCGCAAAGCACGGTATCATTAACGAGCTCTTTCGGACGAGTCCGTCTCGCCGATCGCCTGGCTCCCGCATCGTGGCCCTGGCCAGGCGCACGATTTTGAAACGCGTTCCGCATGGATGCAGTGGCGAAATAATCCACAACTTTACTTTGTAAAGTTTAAAAGCCGAGCCCAGTCTCGCACAACAGCTAGCAGGCGGCCGAACAATTAAGCCGAGCTCCGGCTTGCACATTCTCGCCGACCTCAAAGCACCCACGGGGTAAGCCGGACACCAGAGCCGCACCTAAAAAGTACGACGAGTCCGTCTCGACTACATCTTCTTAAGCTCGGCTTTTCGAAACGTATACAGGATAAGCCAAGAGACGTCTTGCCCCGCAAAATATATATCGGAGCCGGGCCATGTATCACACTCGCTTTACAATAAGCGTGTCCGAGCTACGCCTCGCACAAAAACAACAATGATAACCAAAAACAAGAAATAGCAAAGTCAAAATAATCACCAAGTCATGAGACTAAAAGGAAACAAACGAAGTTCATAGCAAAGACCCAACAGAGGGCCGAAAATACATAACGCCGGTCCAACGAGCCACAAACGGCCGGACAAAGTTCATAACAACAAAAGAAAGGGAAATAAAACGAAAGCATACGAGACAAGTAATAGGCGAATCACTCATTGGCATCTCTAGCGCCGTTTCTTGGTGGCATCTGAAGAGGGTCGAGGTCGCTCTCGAAAATGTCCGGAACCACAATCTCGTCAAACTTTCGCTGCCAAGCCGGACGATCCGCCGCCAATCTCGCCATCCTCTCCTCAGGAATAACCGTCCCTTTCTTGATCATCTTCTCAAGGCATTCCTGAATCCCTTTCACCTGGCAGAGCGTATACTTAGGAATACTCTGGGCTCGCAGACCGATTATATGTTTTCTCATCCGCTCTATGCGAGCATGGTTATCCGCGATCTCAACTTCCGCCTTGTGACGCTCTACTGCAGCAATCTCGTCACGAGCCTTCCTAAGCCTCGTAACCTCCGACGCAAGTTTCGCCTTAGCAGCCTTGAGTTGCTCCCTAAGTTTGCTTATCGTCAAATCGAGACCACCAACCTTCGCTTTCTCGGACTCGTAGTCCCCCGTACGAGCAGCGACGGACCTCTTGGCAGCCTCCAGAGCAGCTTTGAGCAGACCATTCTCCCTCATAGCGGCCCTCACCTTCTCCTCATAAAAACCGACCAAGCGGTTCATCTGGCTCAGCGACTGTAAGATAGGCAAAGTCAGAAACCGGAGACACACGTAAATACTAAAGGAACGCAAAGCCAGGAGGAACAAACCTGAAGACTCCGACGAGCTACATCACGATAGAGATCCGCCCCAAGAAGAGAATCGACTCGAGGAAACTCAACGAAATCACCGCGAATCTTACTCGCCAACTCCGCGCAGGCATCCCCATCATTATGAAACATGTGATTCTTCGCGCCGTAGTTGAAAGAAAACGAATGATCGACTCCTTCACGGGCTTCCCGAACTGGTTCATCGCGCCTGGCAGATCTTCCGACGTTCGACGGCCTAGCTTCTGGACTGCGACGCGAAGTCCTCTTCCGCGAACGTCCACCCCCGGCAGATGGAGGAGCACTCCCCGTCGCCCCTCTCGAGACTTTCTTCCCAGCACGAGCGGCATCCGCTTCCGCCGACCTAGCTCGACGAGACGCATCTGCCTCGGCACGCGCGTCTTCTGCCTCGACCACCTCGACGACCACATCCTGACCCGTCTCGTCAGCCAACCCCTGCGGACCATTCCCGAGCAAAGGCACGACGTCTTCATCAAACTGATCAGCGTAACTTGGAAGAACGCAATCACCCATCCTCAAACACGAGTAGGAACCTACAAGAAAAATTCTACGTAAGAAACGCAATAGCGAGGGCCTAGACAAACGTAAGAACGATAAAAGAACATTCACAAGTACGAAAATGATCAAGAACGTGCGGCCAAGATAAAGCTCTCTTCGCCCGTAGAATATCAAGACTTGAACGATCACCGTCAGTTAACCCGTCTGGCCGTTCTGCAAACCCTGCAGTACCAACAAAAAGAAATTTATCAATAATCAGCGAAGGAACAAACCTTGTCGAATCCGGACCAACTAAGAACTACCAGGATCCATCTTCCACACGTTATCACAAGACAGATGAATATCTTCAACCGACGCTTCGTTTAACTTCACAAAGAAGTAACGTTTCCTCCAATCATTCGTCTTCTTCTTAGCACCATAAACAATCTTAAAACGTCGCCTCGAACTTGCGCAAACAATGCCCGGATTTTTCTGTCCAATCGAAAATGTAGTAACCTCTTCGAAAAGGTTAAGATTCACAACTATATTCTCCTCCGCCGCCATTATTACGAGACCGACCGCATTCCGGATGCTAGCCACAGACAGCTGAGAAAACGCGATATTCCGCCGACTACAATAACTCGTGAGAAATTCTGGAAGAGGAAACCAGAGCCCGCACTCTGTGAAGTAGGGTTCGTAAACACATATGTATCCATCGGGACAATCAGAAGGACGTTCGTGCACTTCGGGCACAAGAAACTCTACGTCGGCAGACAGCTGACATTGTGTAAACATTTTCTTCAACGATTTCAAAGTGCTCACCGACTTCCCATGACCGTGCGAGAAACAAGTCTCGTTTGAACTCTCTTCAACCACTGCTTCGGCTTTCCTACTACGATTCTTACGAGGATTAGTAGTCGCGCTCGGAGCCCTCAAACCCATCACGATCGGTGTCACCTCACGAACCAAGTGCTCAAAAACCTTTCCACGACGACGACTGGAACTTGGCCCGGCCTCCACATTCTCCGGAGCTAATAGACTATCGAGATATTGCGCATCTTCCTAGTCCAAATCAGCAAGAGTATCATCAGCCTCCGACTGTCCTAACCATACACCTTGGTCCGCACCGAAACCATCCAACGTTTGCTCCAATTGACGATATTCGTCAACCTCCAACTCTTCGCGAACGTAGTCTTCCGGGAAACGAGACATCGAATGGAACCTTGCAAAAACAACCAAGACACGAATCAGAGACTCGTCACGAACTAAACCGAACCGGCCGCGGTTTAGGCCCACCTCGCGAACGACGAAACTTCAACACCATTCCGCCACATTGCAGTGATAATTCAACAAGGAAGCTCAACGGAGAATGTGGCACGACAAACTTGTCGCGAGGCCCCAAGGCAACTCCCTTTTACCGCGGCAACGACGCGACAAAACATGACGAGGACCATACGACAAGAAGGCACGGCACGGCTCGGCGGGGCAACTCCGGCGCGTCCCGCAGTGCGGCAAAATGACCTCCGGGTCGGCAACTCATAGCTTTGGCGCAACAAGGCAGTTCCAAGACCAACCCCGCGGGGGCGGCGCTTCATGGTTCGGTGCGGCGCGGCGCGGCACTTCATGGTTTGGCGCGACGCGGCACTTTGAGGATTGGCACGACGTCTCGTGGTTCGGCGCGGCGTGAGACCGTCGGCTCGGCAACCCGTGGCACCAAGAGATGCGTCAAGCGGCGGCACAACGGCAACTCGCGGCACGGCAGCAGCCAACCCGCGGCACGGCAATCGACCCGCGGCACGGCAAGACCGGCGGCACAACAATTAGCCCGCGGCACGGCAATCCTGGCGGCACGTCGCCTTGACCCGCGGCACGTCCCCTTGACCCTCGGCACGTCGCCTAGACCCGCGGCATGCCGATGAAACCCGCGGCACAACATCTTCACACGGCTCAACGCACCAACGGACCCCAAAGACCAAAATCAAACAAAAGATTAGAGAGGGAGAAAGAATTTTACCTTGCTGAGAAGAAGAAGTGAAGAAAAGTGAAAGTGAGGGGAAAAAGGCATATTTATAAGGAGGAGACATTGCACATTTACCGAGGTAAAACTATTGACCTAATTCTCTGGATACACAACCTAGCCCGTCTCAAAAAACGTGTCGAAGCCACAAATCACCCGGAGAAGTTTCGGTTCGCCTCGAAAAAACGTGCCGAAGTCACAAAATCACCCGGAGAAGTTTCGGTTCGCCTCGAAAAACGTGCCGAAGTTACTGTTCACCCGGAGAAGTTTCTGTTCGTCTCGAAAAACGTGCCGAAGTTACTGTTCACCCGGAGAAATTTCGGTTCGTCTCGAAAAACGTGCCGAAGTTACTGTTCACCCGGAGAAATTTCGGTTCGCCTCGAAAAACGTGCCGAAGTTACTGTTCACCCGGAGAAGTTTCGGTTCGCCTTGAAAAACGTGCCAAAGTTACTGTTCACATGGAGATGTTTTTGTTCACCTCGAAAAACGTGCCGAAGTTACTGTTCACCCGGAGAAGTCTCGGTTCGCCTCGGAAAACAAGCAAAGGCTACAAGACGATTCATTCAAGTCAGACTCTGTTTTGCGCCCAACTAACATATTTCAACCTCAAAGACATGCCCGTCAAGCTCAAGCATACTCTCGCACAACGGACTAAGGGGGGGGCTTACTGTTGGACATGGGCTTTGCCCCCTATATGTTAGGGGGCCCAAAACAGATGGCACAAGTTTATAAGAGGGCCTTGATCACTATGAAGAGCCCATTAAGCCCGGAAGGGCAAAACCGTCATTTACAGTGGAGACAGAAGGAATTTTAGGGTTCCTATTCCCTATAAATAGTCAGAAGCTTTATTGGGAACAGGATCCGATCCAGAGGTTATTAACCAGCAGACAAGAAGAATCGCTGCCTAGCCCGAAATCGTTGCCTAGCCCGACATCGTCGCCTAGCCCGAGTTTCGCCGCTTCGCTTGTTTTCGTATTCTGTCTCTCTGTTTCGTACGTTAAGTGTTCGGCTCGGCGGATAGTCTATAACCGCCGCGGCGAAAACTTACATTCTGTAATCTCTCGATCGCTTATATCGTTAATAAAAGGATTAGCTCCGTTCACCCCCAAAATCTCGTATATTATCATTGTTACAACCTAGGTACAAACAACAACTGCAAAAAAAAAAAAAAACATTTATTCGGGTTGTTATTTTTATATAGATTTAAATTTCATAAAAAAAAAACAACAGATTAAAAACAAATATGAGGAAGCTTAATATATCAATTACAGTAATAAAAGAAAAAAGGAACTAGAAACTATAATGCTTTTGTAGTCTAGAATTTAACTTCTGTTCAGGACCATTCTTTTTCAAAGAACTTTAATAAATAAAAGCTCAAGTTTAGAATTCGCAAGATCAAATTCCATGTGTTCATACAGGCCCGGCCCAAGTGGATAGGACAGAAGTGCGACCGCCGTGGGCTCATACCCAACTCTAAAAAATTTATGTTATAAAAAGGCCCGTTTAATTTATTTTTTGTATTTAAAAAGGCCCAAATCGTTTTTATTTTAAAATTATTTATTAAAAACCTACTAAAAATACTAAATTTAGGTCCAGATATTTAAACTATTCATTTTTTTTTTGTCAACAATAGGCCCAAACAATGTTAAAATATGTCCAAATATTCAGTTTTTTCTTTTGGAAAAAAATTAAAAGGTCCAAAAAAATTTTTTTGCCCTAAGGCTTGTAATAATGTTGGGCCGGGGCTGTTCATACCATTCCACAACTGTTGTTAACATAATAACCTAACATCAGAATAATAATCACGAAATAAATACAGAGTATAAGTCATAAAGACACTTTTGTTGGAGCAAAAAAAGGTGATTAAAGTCATTTACCAGAACAAGTCAACAATCAATCGACCTTGCATTTATAAACGCATGCTGTTATGGCCAGTACACCTCCAATGATAAGTCCTAATATCGCCATTGCCAAGACTGTCAAATCGAACCAAACAACGTCTATATCAGTACTCTGCAACAATCTTTCATCCGGACCAACCGAGTAACATTAACAGTGAGGAAGAATGACATACCAGCAATGGTGAAGTAGATGAGAACTGCCAATCTGTATCTGATCAGTCCTGGTAATTCAATTTCGAGTGTGCAATATCGTTGGGACTTTCCCTTTGTTGTTGCATCTTTCAAAGAATTCGAGCCTCCTGGTTGGAGTTCGGATAATGAAACATTTGTGCCTAGTACTGTATGTCCGTTAACATCTCTGATCTCGAGCCTTATGATAACCGGATTTGCATTCCAATCTATCGATATCGCTCCAAAATTTTGTTGTCCTGCAAGTAATTTTAAGATGTTGTGACCAATGTAATCCTCAACGGAGCATCTTTGCTTCTCCGTTAAATTACAGAGATGATAATGTACACCATTTTTATCTGTTATTAAACAAACAAAAATCGAATTGCATAGGTGATAGTAACAAATCTATCAAAATGTTATTCACCCAAAAAAAAAGACAAGGTCTCACTAGCTGCTTTCTAATCAACTCACAACAGCTACAATCTGCTATATTTAGTCCCAGGCAAGTTATAGTAGACCTATAGCTAAAGTTTGAGAAGCTGCGCTTTTTAAATTAGACTCACTGTATCTTGGCTGCTTATATAATAGATTTTTTGGAAAGTTGAATAGAGATGGATAACAATGTAAGACACTTAGTTCTGTTCACTTATCAGGAAAAACATAAAAGGAATCAATTGAGAATAATACCGTATGTGCATGATTTGAATTTGCAGTTATCATTGATAACTCTCATCGTGCTTGGAGTATACCAAAAAAGAAGCCTAACGATGGAACGCAAGGGACGAGGGAAAACTTTCTCAACAGATTGTACTAGACCACTGGAGGTGACATCATATAATGGGTACCCAACAGAACAATCGTATCTCGTGATTTCTCCGAAATGAACATCTCCACTGATGAATATAACTCCATTTCTCTGTAATGTCAAAGCAGCGGAGAATTATGGCGGACGAGGAAAGAAGAAAACTGATAGTTGGAAACATTACTGTCAACAATCCCGTACCTTAGTGTCTGATATCAGTTGGAAAAGACGTTTCCTTTCCTTCGGAAAACGGCCCCATGATTCCATATAAAAGAGTGGTCCAGTGGTTGCAGAAAGATTTGATATCACCTGGACAAGTTAAGAGACCACAGTTCTAGATGGAATAAGAGAATCCGCTTTATCAAGTTTAAGTGTATAGCCAAAATGGAACCGGGCTCAAAAGTTTGATACTCTGCTGTGACAGTGAGTGACAAGAAGTAAGACTGTTTTTGGATTGACAGAAAATAAGTTACAGAATACCTGAACAGATGATCCAATGATAGTAATTTCGCTCCGCGGGCCTCTCAGTTCTTTTTCGAGCCAGTCCCACTGCGTATCACCCAAGATACTCCCGTCACTTCTCAAAGGGTCTCTATGATATCTAGTATCCAAAACTATAACCTGCAGGAGATACAAAACTCTGTTAAATCACATATAAGCTCTTCCTTCAAAAACTACCAAAGAAGACAACAACCGCATTGAACTTTCTAATGATACCTTGACTTTACGGTTAGGCGGACCATAAGTATAAGATGCATAAACTCCAGCTTGCTTTCTCCTCGGGCTATCAAGAGGCTCATCCAAGAAATCAAGCATTAATTTTTGGTTAGTGACTTTACGATCAAACTCTTTTCCGGCGTCATTCAATCCGTAATCATGATCATCCCAAGTACCAATAACCTTAACCTTTCTCTGAAGACGAGAATAGCCAGGATTAGCTTTGGCTTTAGCGTATCTTAATTTCATTTCTTCCTCTGAAGAAGGCACAAACCTCGGTGTATTCTTCCATGGCCCAAAGGTTCTCTCTTTACCAATGACTGTAAGTGGTCTTCTAATATCTCCATAGATGTTATCACCCAACCAAATGAACAATTGTGGATCAAAATTGTTTATCGCATCCCATATTGGCTAATTGTAACAAAAATCATTACAAAAAAAACTCAAATTCGAATCTCACTTAAGCACTAGCCAAACATAAAACACGAAATTGTGAATCCACTAGGATAAAATTTTACCTGTGGAGCGCTTTGGTTAGCACATGAGCCGAAGGCAATACGAGTGATTGGGGTCTCTTCTGCAGCAATCGTCACCGTAAAGAGCAAAGAAAACCACCAGAAGGAGAGGCGGTGGTGGGAATTGAGAATCGAAGAGAAAACCCTAGAAGCAATCATGGAACAGGAAGCTGATTTGGGTTCTTCTACGTTTTTGGAAAATAGAATCGTTAGCTACGATTTCCAGTTACCGTTGGAAGTTTGATAGAGAGATTAAACAAGTTGTCACTTTTACAATTTCACTGCTTTTTTTTTTTTTTCTACTTTCTTCTCTAGGCTTTTTTGTTTTTTTTTTTCAGATGAATTTTTTGTTCCTTGGTAATGTCATGAATCTTCTTTATGGGTTCCCCTGTATTGTTTTAGAAACAATAAGTGAATGTGCAAAAAATATATAAATGACCATTTATACGAATAAATCTCATAGTTTTAACAAATTAAAACTGTAGATTTTTTTTACATATATACAATGATTTTTTATATTTTTTTTCTAATAAGATAAATTATACTAAAAATAAAAAATTTATCTTTTTTTTTTGTTAAAGTTAAAATTTTTTCTGTTATATATTAAAAAGGGAAGATTATTTATTTGGTTGTTTTAAAAACTCTCTCCCTTCAAATTTTTTTTTTTTTTCACATGAATAAGATGTTGGAATCTAAAAGGTAGACTTTCTTCCATCCTCTTCTCTTCGGCCAAACCCACATAGAACAGAAAGTCCACCTTTTAGATTCCAACATATGATTCCTGTGAAAAAAAAAAAAATTTGATTCTTGTGGAGAAGTCTATGAACAAAATTTTATAGTTTAGCAGGGATAATAGATAAACTGGAAATATATAGTGAAGCTTTGAAGATGACGATTGAAGATGACGACTCGACTCTCCATATTGATGTAGTTACGATCGAAGAGGGTAAGGGAAAATTAAACGCCAATCTCACTGAAAACATGAAAACCTAAAACCTTAGATGACGTGGCCTGATTTTTGTTTAAGGGATGCAAATCGATTACGTGGCAACCTATAAGATAGTAGTTTACAAAGCTGATGTGGACACTCTTAGAAGCCTCAAACTATTCCTTTATTAGACTAGTTATAATGGTTTATTGTAAACATTTTTACAAATGTTGAAAAAATTATTTCCACTACAATGGTTTGTTGTAATCGAAAAGTGAGTGAACTGACAAATTTACTGTTGATAATCAACACCAGTGAAAGTAGAAGGAAGAATATAAGTGTGACAAGTAATGTATTTATAAGTTTGTGAGCTGAGATTATTCTATTTTTTTTTTTCATCTCAATTATATAACTTCAATTATTTCATAATATTTATAAATAAATATATATAAATTTATATCAAACTTAATATATTTTTTCATTCTCTATAAATAGAGACTACTTTCATTTGATTTGGATACAGAAAAAAAAAACCGTCTTTAGACAAAAAAAAAAAAAGTTTAGTCTCCAAAAAAACTTTGGGTTGGCTGACTTTTCAGCCCTTAACTATTCGCAAACTCAACGATTCCCCCTATATTTTTTGCTCTTAAAAAACCAACAAGAACTAATAATTTTCTCAATAAACCATCACATACTTTTGGATTCATCTTGAAAAATACGCCTCCAATTGAACCGGCCATTTAACTAGGTTTAACCACAAATCCGCGTTTACTGTATCGCGATTAGGATTACCCGAATGATTATCCATGACCCGTTAAGAAAACGACGTCGTTTTCACTTGTCTCTTTATGTCTCAAAACGAAGCCAAACGACGTCGTTCTTGTATATAAAATCGATTTGGGGTTTAGGGTTCATCTTCGTTTTCATTTGGTACTAAATTTCTGAAAATGCAGAGACGATGAGCACAACGAGCTACTACTCATCCGCTTCAAGTTCGGCGCATTGTTTTTCTTTTCATGGTATCCCGTCGAAATGCTGGTATGGAGAGGATATAATCACATTCACATCGAAAACGAAGGCGAATCCATAACGGAGATTCTACCAATGTGCGATTGCAATGAAAGTACGTTCTTCTATTTGGTTAAATTGTTGATTTGAAAAGACCATGGAGTATTGATCAGAGGTTATGTGTATAGAGGGAAAATGAGGATCACTTGTTCAAATGGGTTGATGTAGCTCTCTTAGAAGAAATTAAATTAGGATGGTCGAGGAGAAGTGTGAGTTAGTTGCAGAGGATGTCAATGCTTTGAGGATGGAAGTGATGGGTACTATGAATCTCTAAAACAAAAACTTTAAGAAGATGGAGGATGCAATGAGTAAGGAGATAGAGGGTGAAGTGAAGATCATGAAGGAGAATGTGGAAGAGCTGGGTCATGTTATGGCAAAATCAGCTTTGAAGACAGTGTTGCTTCTCTTATTTTTTGCTCAATTGTATGGCTATGGGGAAAGTCTTGAGGCTATGGGGAAAAATGTAGGTCTTGAGGCTATGTGTAATGACTTTGTGATCTTTATGTCTCTGTTTTGTGTAATGACGTTGTGATCTTTATGTCTCTGTTTTGTGTAATGACTTTGTGTTTTAGCTTTGTGTTTTGTATTTTGTAATGCCATCTAATGAATGATGTGATGATGAAGCAACAATGCAGAATTAAACTTGAGGAACCAATGTTTTCAACATCTAAAATAGAGATATAATGATCCGAGAATAACCAACATCCAAAAGATCAACATCCATAACATACAAAAAGATACTAGGTGTTATGATCTTACATACTCTAACCAAGATTAAAACCTACAACTACACAACTAGTACATTGACTACCTTAGCGGCCGAATAACGCTATCTAACGAGACAATAACATAGTAGAAAGCGCTATATCTGCGTCCATGATAATAGGTCAACGGCTTCCGATAGCGGTTTTTGGTGGTGCTATATTTTTTTTTACATATTATAGCGTGTTTTCTTACGCAATATAATATTATATAATAACGAGTATATCTTTTTATTAATTATCAAATTACAGAATTTGTTATATGCAATTTAATCAATTAGAATAGCATTTATAATATGCAATTTATTCAATTAAAATAGCATTTGTATTATGCAATATATTGTGGTTTTGTTTTTGTTTTGGTTTTTGTATTTTTTTGCACTATACATAATATTCAATCCGGTTTCAATTAATGAAGAATAATACAATTAAATAAGAACTCTAGTTTGACTACATTAGTTTCAAAACCAAACCGAAATAACTTTATCTGTGTCACACAACCATAAATTTCAACTTAAACTACCTAACATTATCTTGCTTCAGACCAGGAGCTTATCGTTAGGCCTCATCAATAGTATGACTTCTGCACCTTCATGTCCAAAATCTTTTTCACAGTCTTGATGTTGTTAATTAACCTCTGCATGAAACAAAATTATAAGAATTTAAGAGCAAATTAACATCATGTGAAACCAGAGTAATTATCATGCTAAATCAGATTAACTTCAGACCAAAATCATAGATTAAGCAAACAGTTAAGCAACTAAAAATCACATAATAAGAATAAACATCACAGATTAAGCATTTCATTCACAGAGGAAAAATAAATACGGAAATAAGTACCCAAGAACAACAAAGCATTTCAGACTCAAACAAACAAGCTGGACACAAATAAAGCAAAAGAGAAGAAATTGGACCTTATTTGAGTGTAAGGAAAGATGAAGAAGAATCGCTAGAGACACAGCATCTGTAGTCATAACCACAAACTCAGAGACTAAACATACTATTCGTTACTATGACCCCTTCACAATCATTTCTAACACAAAAATTCTCATCACAACACCAACGAAATCCAAAACTAATTAACTTAAGATTTTAAGAAGTAATCATGGAACAACACATTTTAAAGTTAACAAAAACGAAAAAGAAGAAAACGAGACAACCTTTTTTATCATATAAGCAAGTTTTTTTTTAACAAACTCCATGATACCTGCATGTTTCCATATAAACATTTCAATAACCATATATTACAACCAATAAACAAACTAATCAAAATAAACTCAACACTTCATGAGTAAAGAATGTGCACATACCACATAGATCGTTGATCCTCGTGCCAACTTTCTTAATTTTATACACCACTTTCTTGATAGCTGCATAGTAAGTCCTTATCCCTTGCAGATAAATGAGATTTTAGAAGAAAGAAACATATGGAGAGAGAAGAAATACAAACAAGTATGACTAGAATGTTTCCACTTAGACTAATATTCAAATAGTGAGGTAGAGTCACGTGAAACTCTTCATCTAAGCACAAAATTGAACTAAATAGACTAATCATGCTCTAAGAGCAAGTACGAATGAATCTAGCTTGAAATTACTTAGGAGAAGACATCAAATTGGTTTACAAAGAGACAAAGCCTTCACATTCGAGAAACCAAACCTAGTAAATTTGACTAACCACTATATATAATGCTAACGTTAAGGACTCACACAAAACCAAATCGTTAAGGACTCACACAAAACGTGTAAAGAAGAGAGGTTGTCGAGACGTGTAGGCCACAAATTGTTTTTTGAAGGACTCACCAACTTGATTCAATTAACGTCTAATTATTTTCTGAAACTTTTTGCCACAAATTTATTCAAACTCACTTGGAAATCAAAATCAAGACACCCTCACAACAACAAAAACAGAACATGTCTACTAAGTAAGACCGCGTGGAGTGCATAAAACCGTTGTATAGAAACAAACGAAACAGTAAGTACCTGCAAGTTTTAACAGCAACAAGACAAAACCTAAATCAACACAAAACAGTTAAGAAACAAGCAAGTCAATAATGAGGCAATTCGTCGAGCACCTGGAGGGCATGAAAAGCATCATCAGAACATAAACCACTCCACTCCGGCCTAAATCTTCTAAGAAATCAATATAATCCAAATCGATCTAACCCTAACAAAATCTAACCCAAGTGCTCATGAATCTACTGAACCCTAACAAAATCATACATGCGACGAAGATGTTTTGGGGTTTCTAGCCAACGAAATCAAAACCTATGGTTTAGGGGATCTGGACGAGCGACGGAGATGGAGGATGAAGAATTCATAGAATTTAAGAAGAAGAAGAATTTGGGATAAGAGCGAGAATGACAAAGAGTAATAGAAATTGATAAAATCCAATAGATCTAGGGGTGTATAATCATAGGAAAAGAGTGAGTAGGTAAGGAGAGGTAAGGAGAAGGGAAAAATCAAGGAAGAAGGGAAGAATCGAGGAATAGAGCGTAAAAGAGAGAAAGAGGATGGAGAAGATAGAAATTAGATTTTGATTTTTAGTTTGAGCTTTTTCTTATTTTTTGGCTAAGTGTTGGCGGTCTGGGCAAATGTGTCGTTAAATATTGGCGGTCATAAGTGACTTTAGTTTCGGCTATGTTATTATAGGGCTTAGCGTTTCTGAAATGCTATAATATTATTAGCAAAATTCGAGTATCATTTTTAATAGCAGTTACGAAAAATACGCTATCGTAATGTGATGTCAACACTTATATTTCTTGTAGTAACTGGTCCCATTGACTGCTTCTTTGTGTTAGGTTGAGTGTTTCTGGTCCATGTGATCCTTCTTGATGATCCATAAGCTGAGAGGGCTGAGAGGTAGATCCTTCTTACCCTTTGTAGTCTTCTTCTTCTCCTTAGGTGATTGTGAAGATCCAGCAGCCTACAACAGAAAGATAAACATAAATAAACATAACTTCTAAGTCAAATAGACACATTAGAAAAATAGAAGGGACATACCTCTTCTTGATTTTTTGTCTTCTTACTCTTCTTCTCCTTAGGGAATTTCTTACATCTAGCTGAATTATGTCCATCTTCCTTACACGATCTGCAATGAATTGTAATCACTTTCCTTCCTAGCTTGAGTACTTCTAGTTCACCCGGCTTCTTCTTTTTCTTTGGTGACTCATGTTTACCCTTGATCCGATTTTAATTCTTCTTCTCTCCTTTCTTTCTCCCAGGTGGAACAGGTGCTTCTGGTGCGGTTATTAGGACATAACCAGTAGGCCAGTACATTTGGCCTCTAACAGGTTCAAGAGCTGTCTCATAAATTTCTGCCCAAGTAGTTCTATGAAACATTGGTACGACAAAATCTTCAACATCCTTCTCTGCATGCATGATTGCTGCATAAGCATGTTCACATGGAATCCTTGTGACTTGCCACTTGCAGCATGAACAATCTCATTCTGCAGTCGTCAAGTTCACAACATTAGAATTACTATCAATCCAAACCTCATACTTGCCATGTGTTCCTTTGTAACTTCACATTTGATAGCATCCTCCTCCTCAGCTAGAATGTCTGATACATACCTCTCCATTATGTCTTCTTCACGTAGATCTTTATTCTCTTTCCTCCTCGGTCTCTTCTCTCTTTCCCCTTCTTCACCTTCACCTTCCTGTCGTTTTCTCTTCCTTCGGATTTCATCTCTGCCACCGTCTCCATCATTCTCACAGTCTCTATCGTTGTCGTCACACTCTCTATCGTTGTCTCCTCCATATTTCTCACTCTCACTGTCGGAGTCGTCTCCTCCATTACTATCGTTCTCGCCATCTCCCTCATCTCCGCTTTCAATTCCACTATCGACCACATCACTTTCACTCTCTGGAGGCTCGAAATCAGGATCATCAGGATCACTTTGATACACTAATTCTTTCCACGGCATATAATCCGATGTATCCCCAACCCAATCAGACATAATTCCAAACCCTAACCCAGAAATCGCAAAACCCCTTACCCCTTTTCTCTGAAGAACCCTCATTTTGAAATGGGTGAACAATGACGATTCACAAGTTTGAGAAATTGAGAGAAGAGTGAAATCGACGTCGTTTTCTTAACGGGTCATAGATAATTATTCAGGTAATCCTAATCGCGGTACAGTAAACGCGGATTTGTGGTTAAACCCGGTTAAATGGCCGGTTCAATTGGAGGCGTATTTTTCAAGATGAATCCGAAAGTATGTGATGATTTATTGAGAAAATTAGTTCGTGGTGGTTTTTTAAGAGCAAAAAAGTATAGGAGAATCGTTGAGTTTGCAAATAGTTAAGGGCTAAAAAATCAGCCAACCCAAAAAATTTTGTTTTAGCTTTAAATATCTTTTTATGTAAATGATCCAAATAATAACCCTTTCAACACTCAAAACTCTTTTAATTACCCTGTTAACTATCCAAATCCCAACAATTATCTGTTTTAAAATCAATCTGCTAACCAGCCTCACCATATACCAAATTATGGTTATCCACCAAATTTCTTCATGCCGTCAGCCGTTCCATACTATCGTCCATATCATGGATCGATGATGTCTTATCCATCTCAAGCACCTTCTTATTCTTCTGCTCCAACAGGTAATGAAACTGATTCGAATGTTGGAGCAACTGATTTTCCCGAGTTTTCTACACAAATGGCTTTGGGTGGTATTAGCGGTATTCATGAAGTCATTCCAGATGCAGATGATTCAACTCTTGCTTTTCGGAGAAGTCCCAAATGGACCACTGAGCAAAATTTGGTTTGATTGAGTGGGTGGATTAAATTTGGAACAAACAGCATTATTGGCAAAAACCAAAAAGGTGAGTCATATTGAGGTAAAATTGCTGAATATTGTAATGAACATTGATCATCCGCGTGATGGAGAAGCAGGCAGAAATCACTATAACTATGTGAACAATGTTGTAATGAACTGGGAATGGAAGGGTTTCCAGGGATGATTGAGAGTATTTATTGCATGCACTGGAAATGGAAAAATTGTCCTACAGCGTCGGAAGATCAATTTACTCGAGGAGATAAGAAGGGAACCACTACTGTTATTCTTGAAGCAGTTGCATCTCATGATCTATGGATCTGTCATACTTTTTTGGATGTCCGGGCACATTGAACGATATAAACGTTCTAGACCATTCACTGGTGTTCGATGATGTTGAACAAGGAAATACTCCAAGAGTGAATTTCTTTGTGAACCAACGTCCATATAATATGGCTTACTATCTAGCTGATGGTATCTATCCTTCTTATCCTACTTTCGTCAAATCGATTAGGCTACCTCAAAGTGAACCAGACAAGTTATTTGCACAACGTCAGGAGGCGTGTCGAAAGGACATTGAACGTGCATTTGGAGTGTTGCAGGTTCGATTTAAAATCATTCGCGAACCACCTCGCCTGTGGGACATAGCCGATTTGGCTATCATCATGAGGTCGTGTATCATATTGCTTAATATGATTGTTGAGGCTGAACGAGAGACATATGTTCAACATTGGACTGATTATATTATGATCAATCTGAGGCAAGTGGGTCGAGTACACAACAACCATTCTCGACCGAAGTGCTACCCGTATTTGTAAATCATGTGTCTACTAGATCCGAGTTGCGTGATTCAAATGTACATCACGAATTGCAAGCAGATCTAGTCAAACACATATGGGCACAATTCAGGATGTTCCATGGTGAATGAGATTTTTTATGATTAATAATGATGATTTTTCTGGTTTTTTAAGATCTATTTTTTAAAAAAAGTACTGCTAGCAAATCCAAAATATAAGAGATACAAGTAATAACCATTTGATTAATTAATAATGATGATTTTTCTGGTTTTTTAAGATCTATTTTCCATAATTTTTGGTAAGATTTCACTGACTATCGAAAACCGTCATAATTAGATCATTTATATTATTTAAAGTTATCATTTCTAAACTCACAATTTTTACTATGTTTAAAAAAAAAAAGCCTACAATTTTTACTAATTGATTTTAAAGTCTCAACAGCCAAAATTTTATTGCAAAACTTTAAAGTCAAAATACTTAGGGAAAATTATGAAAAAAAATCTAAAAACAAACCAAAATTATTAATCTAGGCCATATCTTTTAGAATTAAAGATGTAGACTAACAAAAGACAAAATTATCCTTATGTTTATCTAATTATATGATTTAACATAAAAAAAAAAAGTTAAAGCCACGTTTATAATAGCCCACGTTAGTTACAGATTTTTTTGAATTTTTATGTTTTATTGATTATGATAAAATTTGAAGATAAAATCTGAAGAATATGCCAAACTTTTCTACAATATTTTCTAATAATATAACTCTAAATTAATTTCCAAAACCAATGTGAACTATGTTGTTAGTTACGTATATATAAGTGTTTATCAAACCAAACTCCATTAAAAAAAACGATTTGTCAGGTCTACAGAGAAGTAAGTATTGTGCATAGTTTCATATACTTTAGAACGTTTATGTATATAAATCTCTTGCAAAGTTATTTAAAGATGCAGTCCTTGCTAAAGTTTTTGAAAAAGTTATTTAGTAGAGTATAATATAGATAGTTTTGAACAGTTATTATGTAGAGTTTAATGTATATTTGTTTGGTAAAGTTTTTTGAAAAACTGTTTTTGTAAACTGTTACGTAGATCTTGTTTGGTAGAATTATTGGGTAAAATTATTGAGAAAAGTTGTCTCGTAGTAATGAGAAAAGTTGTTTTCTCAAATTCTTAGTAATTTCTCATTACGTAGATTGTTTCATGTATATTTTAGTTGTTGAGAGTTGTTTGGTAGATTTAATTTAGCACAATTATTATTTAGATCTTTAGTATATTTGTTTAATAAAGTATTTTAGTACAGTTAAATATCAAGTTTTCTCATAAATTTTGTTTCACACAGTTATTATACAGATCTTAAGTATAGTTATTTGATAAAGTTTTAAGGTAAAATTAATTTACAAATTTTTCTCGTAATTTAATTCCACACGGTTATTTTATAGATTTTAAGTATAGTTGTTTGCAAAAGTTTTAAGGTAAAGTTAATTTGCAAAGTTTTCTAGTAATTTAGTTTCACACAATTATTATAGATTTTAAGTAAAGTTGTTTGCTAAAGTTATTATGTAAAGTCAGTTTCGTGAAGTTATTATGTAGAGTGTCAAACTAATTTGTAAACCTTTTTTTTTCACAGAAACATGGTACACACGATTGCTGTTTTTGGTGATTGGATGCTAAAGAACGTATGGCACTTTACAATTGATCAAACCAAAGGCTCCAAATTACTTGTTCTAGTGGATGATATGTCATATGCTGGACTACTTCAGATAGTTGAAGAAGAATACCAGTTAGATAGTTCAGTGCATAATATTGAACTTAGTTATGCACTACCAGAGATAATGCTAGGCAATATGTCGTCCAATGAAACGCCTCCTCCTGTATTTCTGACAAGTGATCGACAAGTAAGGAGTTTCATTGAAATTAGCAAATCTAACACTGTCCGACTTTGTGTTTCAGTGAAAAGAAAAGGCGAAGAGAATCGTAAAGTTTCGCTCGTCAATGAGTTATTTGCTACTAGTGGTGAGAAATATAAAGTTCAGGTCGCTAATGAGTTATTTGCTACTCGTGGTGAAATTAGAGATCATGTTGATCTTGGTGATCAATATGATAAAAACGATGGTGGTGATAACAACAATATTCTATCTTCTAACAATACAGACATTAAAGTGGGTGAATACTTTAAGAGCAAATATGAAATACAGCAGAGGTTGTGGATGCTTTCAGTAAAATATAAGTTTGGCTGGAGAGTTTCAAAATCAGATCCTACAAAGCTTGTTGTGGTGTGCAAAAATAATGGGTGCTCTTGGAGGGTGCTAGCCGATATAAATCCCCAAAAGGAGATGCCTTAATGTAATCTAACTCCTTTTTAAAATGCCTATCCCACTTTTCATCATAGAGACTAAGACGAGATTTATAGTTGATATGAGACTCAAGTGTAGGTTTTTTGTCTGGTTCAAAGCGTTTTCTTGGTAAACTGAAAGAATCTTCATTAGTGGTAGACATCTCCAACTAATCCTGCATTATACCAAAATCAAACATATTAATAAAAGTAATCTATGTAATTGGACTACATAATTGGGTAAGAAAGAAATAAAACTATGGTTACTGAAACCATGATAAAGAACAAGATTAAAGAAAATGTTCTACAACACATTTTTTGGTTCCCACTTTGCTTTTGTTCTCTGTATCGGATAAAAAAGAAGAAGACACTACACTTTTGACTTTGTCCAAATTTTTGTCTGGTAGTAGATCATTATATTTTAAACTGATCATATCACCAAACAAACTTTAGAATTTCACACTTAACTTCTAAGACTTTTACAATTAGTAGCAACACGAGGTAAGTTCTTATTTATATCGTGTTTCTTACATTTGCGTTGTTCCCTTTACAATCTTATACTACTAATAAAATTATTCCGGTTAATTATGTTTGATGTCTCTTAATATACAGAGACGTCTTACAAGCCATACGTTACAAAAACCACTACACACCTAAACATTAAAGTTTCATTTGCTCTCTAGTACACGTATTATGAGACCAATGGAAAAACTAAGAAGTCAAAATCTGTTCCTATAAGTTTATTCTAGTCTCAGCTCTTATAAAATAAACCATCATCAATAATAACTAACTGTATAACTGGGTAGTTCAAATATGTGAAATTCAAAGTTTACCTCTTGAATTCTCTTCACCGTGATAGGCACTTAGATCCACAAGCTTTCTTCTTCTTCGTCTAGTATAATCAATTTCCTACCTTGAAACAAAAAAAAAACTAAATTTCAAGTAAACCTAAAATCCCCAAATTTTTATCATCTTTCAAAAATTACTACTAAGAAATTAGAGAGTTTGTACATTACCAGGAGTCGAATTGCTCTGTGTTGTTGGTTCGACTTAGTCGTTGGTGACAGTGAATCACATGAATCTGAGACAACGAAATTCGCCGGAGAAAGAAGGAGGAATCGAATCAGACATAACCGTTAGATGCAATTAGAGGTAGAACAAAGTGAAATTACAATTTTTGGGATGGGAAAGTGAATGGCGAAAGTTAGGGTTCATGAAAGGAACTGAGATTTAAGGGAGATTATGAAGATTGCTCGAGAGAGTAAAATGTGAAAGAGAGATAGCAAAAACAGTTTATGACAATGATTGAGGGATTTTACTTTCTTTGTTATGTTTTTTATTTTTTTTATTTACGTTTTTATTTACTCCCAGTTTTTATTATTGAAGTTGAATTAAAAAAAAAAAATCTTCTCCAAATTTAACAAGGAGTTTCTTGACTTTTTATTGAGAAAAAACCTAGTTACTTAATTTTAAAAGATTTGGTATTTTTTTAAATTTTATTATAATTTTTGGTATATTTTAATAATTGTCCCAAATACTTATACCAAAAGTTCTTATAGTCAAAGTTTCAAAAACCAAAAGTAACAATCGTTATAAATCGATCCCTAAGTATCTTCAATTATAGGGAGGCTGGATAAACATTACGTATGATTGAAAAAAAAAACAAATCAAAATAGTTATAAGAAAAGTGAAACTACAAAAAATGTTTATTATGAAGTGTGTTGAAAAGAAATATAGATCGATAGACACAAATATACAAAGGAATAAGAATCTCACAAAAAAATAATTAAATGAATAGTCTGAAGATAAAAGGACAAATGTCCACACGACCAAAAAAAAAAACAAAGGACAAATGTCCAAATCCCATATATCAACATCTCAACGCATCATCAAAACAAATTCTTCAAAGCTGAGAACTCCATCGTCATTCTGATCAAACCCACGAATCATAACCTTACAAGCATCAACCGTACACGACTCGCCGAGTCGACTCAACGTCCTCCGTAAACTCGCCGCCGTAATAAACTCTTCCCCCTCCATCACATACATCCCAAACGCCACTCTCAGCTCCTTCCTCCTCTCTTCATCATTACCATCTTCTCCTTCCATAAGCTTCAAAAACTCACCAAAATCTATAAACCCGTCTCCGTCAACGTCTGATATCTTCACCACCTCCTCCGCCTCACGTGACGATAACGCGCCGCCTAAGAGACTAACGCAGCTTTGTAGCTCTTCACCGGAGATTTTCCCGTCGGAGTTTGCATCCATGTAGTCAAAAACGGCTCTTAGCTCGTCGACGTTTAGCGAGTTGCTTCCGCTACTGCTGCTGCTGGTTCTTGCTTCGTCTTCAAGATTTCTTGACGATTCTGATCTCTTCTTTGAAACCTTCTTGTATAATCGTGACAATGGTGATTTTTGGTTCTTAGCGAGAGTCATAATTTCTTGATTTGAATATAAATCTCGAAGATTTGGAAAATGAATTTCTGATGCAAATTCTTTTGAAGATGTGGTAGATTATATATAGGTGGACAGATTCTTGATTGTTCGACGGTTACAACACGGGTTTGAATATTTTGGGTTATTATTTAAAGTTAGAGGCGGTTGCGCGGTGGTGGCCGGGAAGTTTCCTCCGTAATTGAGTGCTCGTGGGGAAAGGTCAAGTTGACAACGACTAATAATGTGATGAAGCTTCTCCCACGCATTGTGATGTCATATGAACGACTTTGAAGATTTTAGCAACTTTTTTTACTTGACTTTTGATTGAGTATACGATGTGTGGACACGTGTTTTAATTTAATTCTCAATTGTTTTGATTTTTTTTTTTTAAGTTGTTGAAGTTTCGTATTACCGTCCAAACGCTATATATCACATGAAGCTGAGCGCTTGACAAAATACAAAAGTTGTACAAATTTTTGTACATATTATTCTCTTTCCTAGAAATCATCTTAAAATTCTATATAAATACACCAAGCGTTTTTTTTTTTTATACTACAAAATAGACTGATTTTTTCACATCCAAAAGTTACAAGAATTTTTTAGTTTGCCTATTTCAATACTCAATCTAAAAAGTGTATTCATTTTATGGTATCTTGTAATTGAATTTTTTACATGTGTTCAACACAACTTGTTATTTCGTTTAGTGTCAAACCAGATTTAAGAAAATTATCCGCTCATAACTTTTTATTTTTTAATTAGAAAATTCATCAAATCTAAAAAAGCTGATTATGTAACCCTAATTTTCATAAGCTCCAAGATTTTGAATGCCGTTAATGCACGTTTTGCATCTTATTTTAGTTTTCAAAATTGCTAACTTTTTATCCCAGCTGCTCATAACTTTTTAGTGTCAAACCAGATTTAAGAAAATTATCCTAGCTGCTCATAACTTTTTATTTTTCAATTAGAAAATTCATCAAATCTAAAAAAGCTGATTCTGTAACCATAATTTTCATAAGCTCGAAGATTTTGAATGCCGTTAATGTACGTTTTGTATCTTATTTTAGTTTTCAAAGTTGCTAACTCACGTGATCGCGACACGTGTCAAATTTATTAATGAGATATCGACACGTGTTAAGTTTATTAATGAGATATCAACGTGTCAAATCTAATTTTGTTAATATAATTTTTTAAAAATAAAAAATTTCCTAACCCTATCAGAAAATGTATATACAGTAAAACCTCTATAAATTAATACTCTATAAATTAATAACCTCTCTAAATTAATAAATTCTTCCGGTTCCGAGTTGGGACCAGTGTAAAATATGACATAAATCGATAAATTAATAAGATAATAATTTTTTTGAAAATCCCATGTAAACATATGGTCCCATCTATATTATAAATTAATAATTGTATAAACTTATCAATATATATATATGTATATTTAACTTAATATATATATATATATATATATATATATATGATATAAATTTATATATCATATATGAATTACTATGATATATATTTAAAATATTATATGTAAAAAATTTAATGAAATATGACTCTATTATTCGAAAAAAGTTTGTGTTGTTTTTTAAACTTAATATTTGCTTCTCTACTTGCAATTGGTTTAAAAAAAATATTGCTATTGGTTTAAAAAAAATATTGCTTATAAAGAAAAAAAATTATTTTTAGATAGAAATTTTTAAAGAAATTTTAAAATTAGTAAAATCTCTCTATAAATTAATAATTATTAATTTATTGATAAATTAATACCTCTCTAAATTAATAAAATTTCATGGTCCCAACATTATTAATTTATAGAGGTTTTACTGTATATATATATATATCGTAAGTCAAAAAGTTTTGTTTATATATTCACAATCTTTTTTAATATATTAAAATATTAAACTAATTCTATTAAAAATGTTAATATATTCAAAACAGAAGTAAAAGCTTCTTATTTTCATAAAAAAAAAATATTAATACGTGTTTTAATATTTTTCATTTTTGTAACTTAAATATATTTATCCTTTTATTTCTTAAAAAGGAAAACATGATAAAATGACTAGTACAACACATATTTACATAATATCAATATACATGTCTAAATTTCCTAGAGTTACGTATCCTATACTATTATTTGGGGAGTACACTTTATAACATACCCTTAACTAATCTTTCCTTTTGTAAAAAATTACTTAAGAATGCCATTAGAAATAAAATTTTATAAAGTAAATTAATTCAACTCATTAAGGATAAACAAGTCAAATACTATTTTATGTAATTTAATTAATTTAATTTAAGTATAAAAACGAAAATCTATCATTAATTTCTTTTAAAAAATGACCAATCAAAATGAGCATATAAGATTTGATATCTAACTTACCATATCAATTTGTTATTAATCATTATACTCCACCTCTCATCTTTATATGATTCTATTTATATAAATAAATAAATCATTATATCATCTATATAATAAAAAAAAAGTAAATTTTTTTCCGCATATACAAAAATTTGAATTTTTAAAAACGAGTATAAATTATTCAATGTATGAAAGAACAAATTTAACGGGTCAAAATTCATATTTGAGTAATATATTCTTTTTTTTTAGTATCATCAATACTTAATAGGTCAAAAATTTATGAAGTATAAATACCCTAATTTGATTTTTCGAAACAAATATTTATAATAGGCGGCAGATTGAATATAATATATTATATGATGAAATGAGTTATGATCCTTATAACTATTTGAATATTTATATTTAATTTCATATCATTTTTTTTTAATTCATAATTTTACCTACTACAATAAAATTTTTTAAAGATTTTAATTTGGAACATTTTAAAAAAGTTTAATTTAATATATTAAAGAATATCATAAATATTTAATAGATTAAAAAGATAAAAAAATTATAAATATATTAATTTGATTTTCTAAAAAAAGAAATGTTTAAAATATTTATAGTAGACAGCGGGTTAAATGTAATGTATTATATGGGTAGAAAGGTTATGATCCTTTAAACCGGACAGACATTTAAGTTTTCATGATCAAAATGGTTAATAAGGTTAACCCTTCTAACTATTGGAAATTTGAATCTGTAAGCAATTTTGAAA
>NW_003302548.1:6623984-6635851 GCF_000004255.2 Arabidopsis lyrata subsp. lyrata | reverse complement strand
TAAGATGGCTTACTGTATTCGTCAATTCTGTACCTATTGTTCTGATTGGTCGCGGTGGGTGATCATCGATCACATTGTCTTTATCTAGACGAGCTGTTTTTCCGTCACCAATAAGATATCTACTGCCTTTTTTTATCACATCCAATCCCGCAAGCAGAGATGTCCATCCATAAGATTGGTAACTTCTTTGTTTTGCATCCAATATACAATCGTCTTTGAAGTACCTTGCTTTCATTATTCGAGCAAAGAGAGAGTTGGGATATTGTATTATTCGCCATGCTTGTTTTGCTAATAAAGCATCATTAAACTTCGATAGATCTTTAAATCCCAAACCCCCTTCTTTTTTCGAATATTGCAACCTTTTCCACGCAATCCATGGAATCCCTCTCTTCTTTGCATCCTTTTCCCACCAATAGTTCATGAGAACACCCTCTATTTCATCAATAACTCCAGCTGGTAATTTAAAGCATGACATCGCATAAACCGGCATCGCCATAGCCACCGATTTCAACATAATTTCCTTTCCGGCTGGTGATAAATGCTTTGCACTCCAACTTGAAGTTCGTTTTTTAACTCTTTCAATGATGTAATCAAACATGTCTCGCTTTTTCCGACCAAATTGTTCTGGTAGGCCCAAATATTTTCCTCCACCACCATGATTTTTGATTCCCAGAATCTGTTTTAGTCTATTTTGAGTAGTACCATGGACCTTTGAACCGAAGGTTATCATTGATTTGGTCATATTTATTTTTTGGCCGGAGTAGTATTCATAGATGTCAAAAACATCTTTTAAAGCTTGGCAGTTCCTACTATTGGCTTAACAGAAAAATAAAGAGTCATCCGCGAATTGAAGATGAGTGATACTTGGAACTCCCAATCCAATTCGTATCCCCCGAATATCTCCATCCGCAGCTCTAGAATCAATGATTATGTGAATAATTGGTAAATTCCATTATTAGCTCAAACAAATCTCTATTTTAACAACCAATGAATCAGAATTTGAAAAAATAATTTCCTAAATTAATTCAAAATAATAGCTAATTTTTTAAGTAATTCAAAATAATCTACGTTTTAGATGCGATTTATTTATAATATTTTGATTTTTGATCTAACTAAATTATATACACTCTTATTTTGTGGTTGTTAACACAAATTAACTCATTGTTCAAACAAATTTAATTTTTTTTAAATAATCTTATTTTCCGTTTTCATATCTTTAAAAAATATACATAATTGAATACTATAGAAAAAGGAAAATATATTCATTCTAATATTATATATAGGGGCTGACAAAAAAATATTATTTTTTCACTTATTATAATATATCATACCTTTATTCTAAAACATAAAATTTATAAATTTTGTGATAAATGAAATTTAACCCGTACTGTAGTACGGGTGATGATCTAGTAAATCATATTATATGGGTTTTTTAAAATATTTCTAGTCTTATGGAAGAAAAACATAGTATTGACTTATTGTCTTTTCGTTACAACAAATGAAATCACATAAACAAAAAATAAAAGCACACTCCACTTGAAACAAGAGAGAGAGATTGTGAAAATCCTTATACTGTAATATATTCACAATTCACAACATCGTTAGTTTTTGACTAATGGAATTTCAATGGTGCCTACACTACTCTAATTTACCAAAAGAATAACAACCAAAGTTCAGTTGTCACAAGCCTACTAATAATATCAGTCCGTTTGTCATTTGCAAATTCTCGGATTGTTATGAAATATGTGATTATTCATCACACAAACCTACCCACTCATCCCATTACACAAACCTACCCGCTCATCCTTATTAGCCACCCCCTAATATTAGCCACTATTAGCTATTCCATTAAGGCATCATTATGTGTATATATAGATGCTATTGTGAATGTAATTAAAGATGAAATAAGAGAAGCAAATCTATTCTCTAAACTCTCTCTAAACTCTACTTCCTATCTCTCTCTTAAATCAAAAATCATATAACATTTATACACATATTTATCTTCATAATATTTAGTTATTCAACAAGTTATCAGCACGAGTAAGCTCTCGTGTCCAGAATCAACCGAGCATCCGTCCGATTAAATATTTAAGGTATAGTGAAGGTAATATTTTAAATTATGTTTAAATTTATTTAAAATTTGTTTATTTATAATATTTAAGAAATGGAAGGTTATACCTCCTTCTTGATCCTATGGAAGGCTATGCCTCCTGAAACGGATCATGATCATATGGTAGGCTCTGCCTCCTCAGATCATTATTTTATAATTACATATCCTGAAGATATTTATTGAAAGTTCCTGAAGAACTATACAAAATAAAATATATGAAACAAAAATGTCCAGAAGACATATGAAAACGTTCCAGAAGAACTATATAATAAATTTTGTCCAGAAGACAAATTATAATTATTGTTCTTTTAATTTCGTAATTATATTTTAATTTCATGTTTATAAATTCCATTATGATATCTAAATTGTTAAATTTTTAACTATCTGATTATATATATTTACGATTGATTTTCGGGTTAATATTTTCACCAACGGTCATGAAGAAATTTTTCAAAATTTTACACTTTTCAAACGGCTAGGAACAGTATTTATAACGGTTATGAACAATAAATTTCAATCTATAAATACAATCATATTTCATTCATTTCATTTCACTCATTCATCATATCTCTCTCTAAAATCTAAGAAAAAAATGGTTAATTCATTCTTAGTTTTTGTAATAGGTTTTATTTTTGTTGCTATTTATGGTTTAATTTTTGGAGAATTTTCTCCCGAAGAGTTTTTAATGGTTTCTATTTTAATTTTCTATGTAATTGTGTTTCTTGTAATCGCTTCACTTATGAAAGTACCTTCTATGTTTTAAATTAATTAAATGAAACTTTTAATAATGACATTTGTAATCGTTTGCATATTTAAAATGGTTCAATTTAATTAAATAACATTATCATGCCATTTAAATTACAATTGAAAAACGAGTAAATTTATGTTTAATAAATTATTTTATATGTTTAGAGTTATCATGTCAAATTTGGCAAAACTCGAGATCACTGCCCTTGATATCTCTGTGAATAATTATATGAGATGGGCCGTTGCAGCAAATAGGCATTTAAAAGGAAAAAGGCTCCTTGACACCATCGATAAATCAAAATCATCCCCTGAAGAGGATAAGTCAAATGCCATGATATTTTTAACCCACCATATCCATGATGGTTTAAAAGATGAATACATCACAAAGGAAGATCCTGCAGATCTTTGGCAAGCACTCGAAGATAGGTTTGATCACCAAAAATATGTGATCTTACCAAAAGCAAAACATGAGTGGCTGAACCTCCGGTTTCAGGATTTCAAAAGTGTTGCCGAATATAATTCCGCTTTGTTCGGAATTACTTCCAGGATAATGTTATGTGGAGAAAATATAAGTGACTATGATATGATTGAAAAAAACTCTCCAAACATTTCATCATGGACATGTACTTCTGCAACAACAATACCGAGCAAAAGGATACACGAAGTATTCTGAACTAATGCAAGTTTTGTTGGTTGCAGAACAAAATAATGAAATTGTGATGTTAAACCATCAATCCAGCCCGACTGGATCAGCTCCATTCCCGGAAGTGAATGTTGCAACATCTAATTATAACAATTACGGACGTAAACGCAAAATAATGATCGTGGTCGTGGACGAGGTGGATATGGACGTGGACAAGGACGTGGACGTGGACACGGAAGAAAATTCGGTCCTAATGATTCCACTAAAAACAAAAATAAAAAATTCAAAAGGAACGAAGATGGTCGCGCGATTAAGCAACATGAAAATGCTTGTTACAAATGCGGCATGAAAGGACATTGGTCCCGTACCTGTCGTACGCCAAAACATTTGGCCGATTTGTACCAAAAATCACAAAAAGAAAAAGAAACCAACTTCGTTTATGGTGAACCAGGGCCTTCTTTCGATGGTTTAAACGATGATACATTTCTCGACATTGCCGATTTTATAGTTGATCCTGAAGCCATCAACGATAAACAAAATGAATAAAGCTTCCCGAAGAAGTTTGTGTGACATGATAGTTATGTTTATCTTCCTATAAAAGCTTAATGTTTGTTTTTGTGTGTTTTGTATTTTATCTCTGTTGTAAAATAGTTTTATTGTAATATAAATCGTTTGTTATGATATATTAACATATTTTTTATGAATATTTATAAATTCAGAAAATGTCCAAATTTGAGATGAAGGATGGAGATATATGTCTGGCAGACAGTGCTACAACGCACACAATCCTTAAAGATAAAAAGTATTTCTCCTCCCTAAAAATATAAAATTCCGCCGGAAGCGTTAATACTATATCTGGTAATGCAAAGATTATTATGGGCTTCGGAAGAGCCAGTTTTTCAATGCCGAGGGGAACAAAAATTGAAATAAATAATGCATTATATTCCCCTAAATCATTTAGAAATTTGTTAAGTTTCAGTGATATCCGCAGAAATGGATATCACATAGAAACTATGAATGAAAATGGCATTGAATATCTTTGCATCACAAAAGTTATTTCGAAGAGGAAATGCATATTAGAAAAGCTACCAGCTTTATCCTCCGGAATGTATTCCACAAAAATAAATATGATTGAATCATATATTACTGTAAACCCGAAGTTTACAAATACGTTCAAAATCTGGCATGAACGTTTAGGGCATCCAGGTTCAGTCATGATGCGTAAAATTGTGGAAAATTCAAATGGCCATCCATTGAAAAACCAGAAGATTTTTCAATCAAAAGAATTTTCATGTAATGCTTGTTCTCAAGGAAAGTTAATAACTCGGCCATCACCAGCGAAAATTGGGAATGAATCTCCAGCATTCGTAGAAAGAATACATGGTGATATATGTGGGCCTATTCACCCACAGTGCGGGCCATTTCGATATTTTATGGTATTAATTGACGCATCCAGCAGATGGTCACATGTGTGTTTATTAAGCACACGAAATTCGGCTTTCGCGAAATTCATTACCCAAATAATCAGGTTGAGAGCACAATTCCCTGATTATACAATAAAGAAAGTAAGACTTGATAATGCTGGTGAGTTTACTTCACAAGTTTTCAATGATTATTGCATGTCATTAGAAATTGATGTTGAACATCCGGTCCCTCATGTTCATACACAAAATGGCATGGCTGAGTCCTTAATTAAACGGCTACAACTTATTGCTAGACCGTTAATAATGAGAACAAGGCTCTCAATTTCAGTATGGGGTCATGCAATCTTGCATGCTGTTGCACTAATTCAAATACGGCCAAGTGCATATCATAAATACTCCCCATTACAATTAGGTTCTGGCCAGAAGCCAGATATATCCCATCTCCGCGTTTTTGGATGTGCGGTTTATGTACATATAGCTCCACCACAAAGAACAAAAATGGGACCACAAAGGAGATTGGGAATATATGTCGGGTTTACATCACCAAGTATAATTCGGTATCTTGAACCGCAAACTGGTGATATGTTTACGGCACGTATTGCTGATTGCCATTTTAATGAGGGTGAATTCCCAGCATTAGGGGGAGGAATTAAAGAAATTCCAAAAGATATTACATGGTGCACACCATCTTTATTGCACCTTGATCCCCCTACGAAACAACGTGAACTGGAAGTTCAGAAAATTGTACATTTACAAAATTTGGCAAATCAACTACCAGATGCATTCACTGATACAAGAAGGGTGACAAAATCTTATATACCCGCTGCGAATGTTCCATTTAGAATTGATGTTCCCGAAGAACAAACTGATGGAAAAATAAATGAACCTAAAGTTCAGTTGAAAAGGGGGAGACCAATGGGCTCAAAAGATAAAAATCCCCGGAAGAAAAAGAAATTGGGAGAAGTAAATGAGAAGATTCCTGAAGAGTTGGATACAGAGAAAAGTCCTGAAGACGGAAAAAGTCCTGAAGACGAAAATAATAAAGAAAACCATGAGATTTCCATCAACTATACCCAAAATAAAAAAAATATGGGTTAGAAATGAGATAGATGATGATGATGGAATTTTCTCATTCTCTGTATCTAAAGAAATTGATCATGAAAGTGATGATCCAGATCCAAGGTCAATATTGGAATGCCAGAAAAGATCTGATTGGGAGAAATGGAAAATGGCAATGGAAACTGAATTGAATTCTCTCAATAAAAGAAAAGTTTTTGGACCTATTGTCACAATAGCGGAACATGTAAAACCCGTTGGATACAAATGGGTATTTGTTCGAAAAAGGAATGAGAAAAATGAGGTAACAAGATACAAAGCCCGACTTGTTGCCCAAAGATTTTCTCAGAGACCAGGAATTGATTATGAAGAAACATATTCTCCGGTTATGGATGCCATTACATTCAGATTTTTAATGAGCTTAGCGGCTTCCAAAAAATCTGGAAATGTATTTAATGGATGTTGTGACAGCATATCTATATGGATCATTAGATAATGATATCTACATGAAAATCCCTGAAGGATTAAAAATGCCTGAAGCATTAAGATCAATATCTAAAGAAATATGTGCGGTCAAATTACAGCGATCACTTTACGGATTAAAGCAATCCGGACGCATGTGGTATAATCGTTTAAGTGAATATTTATTGAGTAAAGGATATACCAACAATGCGATATGCCCTTGCATATTTATTAAAAAAATTTCCATCGGGATTTGTGATAATTGCTGTATATGTTGATGACCTAAATATAATTGGAACTCCAAAGGAGATTGATGATGCACGGACTCATATGAAAGAAGAGTTTGAAATGAAAGATCTTGGAAAGACAAAATTTTGTCTCGGGCTCCAAATTGAGCACTATCAAGAAGGTATATTTATGCATCAATCCAATTATACAAAAAGGATTTTAAAACGCTTTAATATGGATAAAGCGAATCCTTTAAGTACTCCAATGGTCAATAGATCTTTAAACGTTGAAAATGATCCATTTCGACCTTGTGAGGATAACGAAGAATTTCTTGGTCCCGAAGAACCTTATATGAGTGCTATCGGTGGACTTATGTATCTTGCAAATTGTACTAGACCAGATATTGCTTTTGCTACTAATTTGCTTGCAAGGTACAATTCATCCCCTACTCGAAGGCATTGGAATGGGATAAAACACATCTTCCGCTATCTTCAAGGTACAATTGATTTGGGATTATATTATCCTAGAAACTCCGAGTTTGGTCTAGTTGGTTTTGCAGATGCAGGGTATCTATCGGACCCTCATAAGTCTAGATCACAAACTGGATATGTTTTTACCATTGGAGGAACTGCAATCTCGTGGCGTTCTCAAAAGCAAACGTTAGTAGCCACTTCATCAAATCACGCAGAGATCATTGCTCTTCATGAAGCGTGTAGAGAATGTGTATGGCTTAGATCTATGACTAACCATATTCAAGAAGCAAGTGGATTAGTCATCAAAAGAGAGCCAACAAGACTATATGAAGATAATGTTGCATGTGTTGCTCAAATCAAAGAAGGCTATATCAAGAGCGACAAAACAAAACATATTCCTCCAAGATTCTTCTCCTACACTCAAGAACTCGAGAAGAATAAGGAAGTCGACGTTCAGTACATTCGTTCAAGTGACAATGCAGCAGATCTATTCACAAAGGCGCTTCCAACTTCTACATTTAGAAAGCATGTTCAAAGTATTGGAATGCGTCATCTACGAGACCTATGAAGTCTTTTCCAGGGGGAGTATGTGTTACTGTACTCTTTTTCCCTTGTCATGGTTTTTATCCCAATGGGTTTTTCCATGAGAAGGTTTTTAACGAGGCAGTACGTCATACATCTATGGTGATGAATACTCAAGGGGGAATGTTATGAAATATGTGATTATTCATCACACAAACCTACCCACTCATCCCATTACACAAACCTACCCACTCATCCCATTAGCCACCCCCTAATATTAGCCATTATTAGCTATTCCATTAAGGCATCATTATGTGTATATATAGATGCTATTGTGAATGTAATTAACGATGAAATAAGAGAAGCAAATCTATTCTCTAAACTCTCTCTAAACTCTACTTCCTATCTCTCTCTTAAATCAAAAATCATATAACATTTATACACATATTTATCTTCATAATATTTAGTTATTCAACACGGATGACAATATCCTTCAGTTTTACAGACATCTTAGCATCTCCAATGGTAGAGCCCCATGAGGGGCTCTTACCAATATTTTTATCATAATTTTTGCATAATTCAAAGTTAAGAATCTCATAAGTGTTGAATAACTAAATATTATGAAGATAAATATGTGTATAAATGTTATATGATTTTTGATTTAAGAGAGAGATAGGAAGTAGAGTTTAGAGAGAGTTTAGAGAATAGATTTGCTTCTCTTATTTCATCTTTAATTACATTCACAATAGCATCTATATATACACATAATGATGTCTTAATGAAATAGCTAATAATGGCTAATATTAGGGGGTGGCTAATGGGATGAGTGGGTAGGTTTGTGTAATGGGATGAGTGGGTAGGTTTGTGTGATGAATAATCACATATTTCATAACACTCCCCCTTGAGTATTCATCACCATAGATGTATGACGTACTGCCTCGTTAAAAACATTCTCATGGAAAAACCCATTGGGATAAAAACCATGACAAGGGAAAAAGAGTACAGTAACACATACTCCCCCTGGAAAAGACTTCATAGGTCCCGTAGATGACGCATTCCAATACTGTTGGGGTCGGGTTTCACCCATATCTTGAGACCGAGCCAAACATCGATAGGAGAAACACCTCGGCATATGTTCTCTCTACTCCGTTGCTTCGAAGACTTCCTAATCGCCTCAGGAGATATTCACACCGGCCCAGAGCACTCTTAGTCTTGCCTCGGGGACACGTTCATCACCACGAGATGCAGCTCGGCCACTTCGGGTACAAGTTATACTATCATTACACCCGAGCCGGTTTCACCTCGGGTACAAGCCCGAGGCAACTTCACCCGTGTTCCCGAGCCAACTTCGCCCATGTTCCCGAGCCAACTTTGCCCGTGTCCCCGAGCCCAAATCGCCTAGAGGTACACCTCAAATCGCCTAGGGGCACACCTCACATCGCCTCGGGGTACATGCCAAATCGCCTAGGGGTACACCTCACATCGCCTAGGGGTACAGTTCACATCGCCTCGGATACAGGCCACTCAGGCGCCCTCTCCTGAACCAATCACACCAGTCACCCGAGGTGAAGTCCTCAGTCACCCCGAGGCGAAGTCTTCAGAGTGACCCGAGGCGAAGTCTGCAAAGTCACCCGAGGCGAAGTCATCAGAGTCACCCGAGGTGAAGTCTTCAGAGTCACCCGAGGCAAAGACTTGGTTAAATATTCATCTTCAAAGTATCATTTCCAAGCAAGGCGTCATTTCCGATAGACCCGGAAATGATAGGGGAGAATCTCGAAAGATCAACTCAAATCAGGAAACCTTCCGAAAACCCCCGAAAAATAAGGAAACTATCCTAATCCGCGATATTCTGAGCCGACTTCAAGATAAATGGAAATCTTCCGAGAATATCGCTGGAGAGGCGGTTTATCACCCCTATATAAAGAGATTCAAGGCTCTCGCAGAAAAAGGAGATATCGCTCTAGAATTTACACTACGCAAAGCTCTCACAGCACAAACACCTTTTTATTTTACGATCAAACTCTTGTACGATCAAAGTCATCTTTTTCTTAATAATATCAAGAACACCATCTTTGGTATCAATTGATTCTGTCGTTCTTTCAGAATTCTCGCAAATCGTATCCCTAAATTAAAACCCTAGACAAATCTCGATTGTGTTAGTTTCGACCTCCACAGTTTGGCGCCGTCAGTGGGGATACTTTAGAATTCTCTTACCCTAAGACGCAGAACTCGATTACTGAAAAGGACGATGAACGAAGACGGTCGTCAGACACCACCAGCCGGAGGAGGGAACCCTAACCCTCCGAACCCTCAGAATCCTCAAGCCGATCCGACGATCATAGCGACTCTAGCCGAACTGAAAGATCTAATGGTTAAATTCCAGAAGAAAGCTGACAACCAAGAGAAAGCTAACAAAACCTTGCCGCAGCGAGTCGACGAAATCGCAACACGTGGGCAACAAAAAACCACGCGTTTCCAGATCCGGCCGCCACGAGCTCGGAGGGACTTGCCTGGAATCAACCCAACAAGACTCACGTTCGCGACGCCAACCGACAACACCAAAGTCGCAACCCGAGCCGACCCTGCCAGACGCGAGAACCAAGATGATCCCACCGAGCCAGACGCAGTGGACTTGACGGACGAGCCAGATGATTTGCAAGACGAGCGCATCCGAGCCGGAGCTAACTCCGCCGAGCAAACGGATCTCACTGACGATGAAGAAACTGAGGAGAACATAAGATGGGCCGAAGAATCCGAAAGGGAGGACGAGCTCAGCAAGATCCGAGCCTCCCTAGCCAAGGCGGAAGCTGATATGAAGCTTGTCAAAACCCAGATACATAGCGTTTCATCCTCTGCACCAAACATCGACAGAATTTTAGAAGAATCTCGGAATACGCCCTTCACTAAAAGAATTTCCGAAACGACGATGTCCAATCTGGGGAAGTTCAAAATCGACTCCTACAACGGATCAACCGACCCGAAGTGTCACATTAAATCTTTCGTGATATCCGTAGCCCGAGCTAGGTTCAAGCCCGGAGAGAAGGATGCAGGTCTATGCTTGCTGTTCGTGGAACACCTCAAAGGACCCGCATTAGAGTGGTTTTCTAGATTAGAACGAAACTCGATTGACAGTTTCGACGAGCTGTCGACACTATTCCTCAAACAATACTCCGTCCTCATCGACCCCGGAACCTCCGACGCGGATCTGTGGTCCCTATCTCAACAGCCCACCGAACCGTTGAGAGACTTCCTCACAACCTTCAAATCAACGCTAGCCAAGGTCGAAGGAATTACAGATGTAGCCGCTCTTTCGGCTTTGACGAAAGCTCTCTGGTACAAGTCAGAATTTAGGAAAGAGTTGAACCTGTCTAAACCAACAACAATTCGCGACGCGCTGCACCGAGCCTCGGATTTCGTCGCCCACGAATAAGAAATGGAGCTACTAGCGAAGAGACACGAGCCGATAAAACAAGCATCTCGAACCGAGAAAGCCCAAACAGGACCGCTGAGCCAGAAGAAGCCGAATCAGAATGAAACGTACACACACCACGAGGGGCACATTTTCTCAGGAGCCCACAACTATCAAGTCGACGTAGGCCGAGGCCAACACCGTGGGCGAGGAAGAGATTCATTCACTTGGACAAGAAGTCAACCCCCAGGTGACGAAAAAGAATACTGCGAGCATCACAAGACCTTCGGGCATCACACTTCCAGATGCAGAAGCCTCGGAGCCAAGTTAGCAACCAAATTCCTAGCTGGAGAGCTCGGGACGAACGTCACTCTTAAGGATCTCGAGCCAGAGCCAGAGCCCAAGCAGACCAACCCGGGAAGAGACCCCGAACCAAGGAACCAGGAGTCTTAGAAAAGAACCCGGGGGTCGGAAGACGAAGACTGAGATGGTACGCGGCAGAAGGTTCTTACCATAATGGGTGGATCGCCATACTGTCCTGACACCGTAGCGGCAATCAAAGCTTATCAACGCCGAGCCGAGACGCCTAGCCACTGGACAAGACGCTTCGATCGACCTAACGACGTGATCACATTTGAAGAAAGCGAGACAAACGGGCTCGACATGCCTCATAACGATCCAATCATCGTCAAATTAGCGATAGGAGACCATGATATCTACCGAGTATTAATTGACACCGGCAGCACCATCGACGTAATCTTTCGCGAAACGCTCCGACAAATGAACATCGACA
>NW_003302548.1:6622281-6623456 GCF_000004255.2 Arabidopsis lyrata subsp. lyrata | reverse complement strand
ATCTCACGTTATAATGGGAACTCCGTGGGTAAATCTAATGCGAGCTGTCGCATCAACATATCATCTGTGTGTCAAATTCCCGACCCCCAATGGCGTGAAAACGATCTGGGGCAGTTAGAAAAATTCTCGGATGTGCTTCATGGCAGCACATAAACTTCGAAACCTCTTCGCCGAATCTAAAGTCGAGGTCAATCATAAAAAGGCGAAGATTGGCCGAAGCAAGGATAAGTACCTCGCGTAAAAGAAGGCGGCCGTAGAGAAGAAAGCTTTGGAGGCCGTTCTCGGAACTCTTGCTCCTCCCAAAGCGACTGATGAGCCTGAGGTGGAGATGACGAATCCTAGCCCCATTGCCGTCACAACCGGTCCCGAGGAGGCCGAGACTATCTCAGTTGTGGAAACACCTCAGGAAATACTACCGCTAAAAACTTAAGGTACGCATAAACTTGAACTACGAGGTGGCTTGATCCCTAATAAGGGTACGTAGGCAGCTCGTCCTCGGACGAGTTCAGCTACCCCCCCTAATTAAAAAAGGGGGGAATGGGGTCCGTATACACATACTCCAACTCAAATTTTTAACAAATTTTGCCTCTAAATTTACACTTCGGGTTTTTATCCGATCAAATCCACCTCGGTCTTTACCCCGAAACTCGCCTCGGGAAATCAACACGGTCTAAACTCCGTTCGGTTCGTTTGGGCGATGGCCACGCCCGCGAACTAAATTCATCTACACCTCCACGGTTACAGCGCTATATAAGCATTCGAGACAATCTGGTCGAAGATATCCGACCAAAGATGAAATTGTCTTCAGAAACCCCAGTAAAATCTTAACACTGGTGCCCCAGTTCGCTTCTAAGCACTGGTTATCGATTGAATCGAATCGGGTCGCGACCGTGAACGTTCAAATCTTTCTGCTAAAACCCAGTCTATCTTAACACTGGTACCTATCTTTCGCTCCGGCTGCTAAAACCCAGTTTATCTTAACACTGGTACCTATCTTTCGCTCCGGCTGCTAAAACCCAGTTTATCTTAACACTGGTACCTATCTTTCGCTCCCGGCTGGCTTAAACCCCAGTTTATCTTTAACACTTGGTATCTATCTTTCGCTCCGGCTACATAATTCCTTTTTTACTTTACGACGGAAAGATTGTTCGATTCGAAAACTATTCAAAATCATT
>NW_003302548.1:6618891-6622181 GCF_000004255.2 Arabidopsis lyrata subsp. lyrata | reverse complement strand
GAAGCTCGTTACACTTGATCCCTAAGTCGGTGACACCTACTTCAACTGCGTTTCCTTTAATCGATCTATTTCCGAGGTTTTCGTGGACAGAGTCCGGAGACCCTGGGAAAAACTCAAGAACCAAGTATGATGTATTCAGCCTCAGCATCGGCGTACTCCGCTTTTCCACTTCAGCACTTCTTCCTTCTCATCCTCAATCTTCTTGCCGCTCTCCAGCTCGGCGATCAACTCATCGTACGCTTTCTCCTACATAAAGTGCATGTATCGGTCTCACACTTGGTCAAATAGAGCGACTTTCACCTCGGCCACCTTGACTTCCTGGGTAAATTCGGCGGCGACCTCCCTCTTCGCGGCCTTCTTCGCACAAGCCACCTCAGTCTCCCAAAGAGATGCGAACCGTCAGGGATGAAGCACCAAGAATGGTAAACGGCTTGGTCGACTCATTCATGAAGCTCGTCACACTTGCTCCCCAAGTCAACGAGCTGGGGGGCTAACTGTTGGGGTCGGGTTTCACCCATATCTTGAGACCGAGCCAAACATCGATAGGAGAAACACCTCGGCATATGTTCTCTCTACTCCGTTGCTTCGGAGACTTCCTAATCGCCTCAGGAGATATTCACACCGGCCCAGAGCACTCTTAGTCTTGCCTAGGGGACACGTTCATCACCACGAGATGCAGCTCGGCCACCTCGGGTACAAGTTATACTATCATTACACCCGAGCCGGTTTCACCTCGGGTACAAGCCCGAGGCAACTTCACCCGTGTTCCCAAGCCAACTTCGCCCGTGTTCCCGAGCCAACTTTGCCCGTGTCCCCGAGCCCAAATCGCCTAGGGGTACACCTCAAATCGCCTAGGGGCACACCTCACATCGCCTCGGGGTACATGCCAAATCGCCTAGGGGTACACCTCACATCGCCTAGGGGTACAGTTCACATCGCCTCGGATACAGGCCACTCAGGCGCCCTCTCCTGAACCAATCACACCAGTCACCCGAGGTGAAATCCTCAGTCACCCCGAGGCGAAGTCTTCAGAGTGACCCGAGGCGAAGTCTGCAAAGTCATCCGAGGCAAAGTCATCAGAGTCACCCGAGGTGAAGTCTTCAGAGTCACCCGAGGTGAAATCTTCGGAGTCACCCGAGGCAAAGATTTGGTTAAATATTCATCTTCAAAGTATCATTTCCAAGCAAGGCGTCATTTCCGAAGGATCATTTCCGATAGACCCGGAAATGATAGGGGAGAATCTCGAAAGATCAACTCAAATCAGGAAACCTTCCGAAAACCCCCGAAAAATAAGGAAACTATCCTAATCCGCGATATTCTGAGCCGACTTCAAGATAAATGGAAATCTTCCGAGAATATCGCTGGAGAGGCGGTTTATCACCCCTATATAAAGAGATTCAAGGCTCTCGCAGAAAAAGGAGATATCGCTCTAGAATTTACACTACGCAAAGCTCTCACAGCACAAACACCTTTTTCTTTTAAGATCAAACTCTTGTACGATCAAAGTCATCTTTTTCTTAATAATATCAAGAACACCATCTTTGGTATCAATTGATTCTGTCGTTCTTTGAGAATTCTCGCAAATCGTATCCCTAAATTAAAACCCTAGACAAATCTCGATTGTGTTAGTTTCGACCTCCACAAATACTTTGAACATGCTTTCTAAATGTAGAAGTTGGAAGCGCCTTTGTGAATAGATCTGCTGCATTGTCACTTGAACGAATGTACTGAACGTCGACTTCCTTATTTTTCTCGAGTTCTTGAGTGTAGGAGAAGAATCTTGGAGGAATATGTTTTGTTCTGTCGCTCTTGATATAGCCTTCTTTGATTTGAGCAACACATGCAACATTATCTTCATATAGTCTTGTTGGCTCTCTTTTGATGACTAATCCACTTGCTTCTTGAATATGGTTAGTCATAGATCTAAGCCATACACATTCTCTACACGCTTCATGAAGAGCAATGATCTCTGCGTGATTTGATGAAGTGGCTACTAACGTTTGCTTTTGAGAACGCCACGAGATTGCAGTTCCTCCAATGGTAAAAACATATCCAGTTTGTGATCTAGACTTATGAGGGTCCGATAGATACCCTGCATCTGCAAAACCAACTAGACCAAACTCGGAGTTTCTAGGATAATATAATCCCAAATCAATTGTACCTTGAAGATAGCGGAAGATGTGTTTTATCCCATTCCAATGCCTTCGAGTAGGGGATGAATTGTACCTTGCAAGCAAATTAGTAGCAAAAGCAATATCTGGTCTAGTACAATTTGCAAGATACATAAGTCCACCGATAGCACTCATATAAGGTACTTCGGGACCAAGAAATTCTTCGTTATCCTCACAAGGTCGAAATGGATCATTTTCAACGTTTAAAGATCTATTGACCATTGGAGTACTTAAAGGATTCGCTTTATCCATATTAAAGCGTTTTAAAATCCTTTTTGTATAATTGGATTGATGCATAAATATACCTTCTTGAAAGTGCTCAATTTGGAGCCCGAGATAAAATTTTGTCTTTCCAAGATCTTTCATTTCGAACTCTTCTTTCATATGAGTCCGTGCATCATCAATCTCATTTGGAGTTCCAATTATATTTAGGTCATCAACATATACAACAATTATCACAAATCCCGATGGAAATTTTTTAATAAATACGCAAGGGCATATCGCATTGTTGGTATATCCTTTACTCAATAAATATTCACTTAAACGATTATACCACATGCGTCCGGATTGCTTTAATCCGTAAAGTGATCGCTGTAATTTGACCGCACATATTTCTTTAGATTTTGATCTTAATGCTTCAGGCATTTTTAATCCTTCAGGGATTTTCATGTAGATATCATTATCTAATGATCCATATAGATATGCTGTCACAACATCCATTAAATACATTTCCAGATTTTTGGAAGCCGCTAAGCTCATTAAAAATCTGAATGTAATGGCATCCATAACCGGAGAATATGTTTCTTCATAATCAATTCATGGTCTCTGAGAAAATCCTTGGGCAACAAGTCGGGCTTTGTATCTTGTTACCTCATTTTTCTCATTCCTTTTTCGAACAAATACCCATTTGTATCCAACGAGTTTTACATGTTCCGGTATTGTGACAATAGGTCCAAAAACTTTTCTTTTATGGAGAGAATTCAATTTAGTTTTCATTGCCATTTTCCACTTCCCAATCAGATCTTTTTTGGCATTCCAATATTGACCTTGGATCTGGATCATCACTTTCATGATCAATTTCTTTAGATACAGAGAATGAGAAAATTCCATCATCATCAT
>NW_003302548.1:6609458-6618791 GCF_000004255.2 Arabidopsis lyrata subsp. lyrata | reverse complement strand
TTCCAGGGGCCGTTGGTATTTGCGATAGTGCCCAAGTTTGTAGGGCTGGGGGGCATTCAAAAATTGTATGGTTAATTGTTTCTTCAGGTGCCCCACATCTACCACAACCCATTTCGCACTTGATACCCCTTTTCCTTAAATTTGAATTTACCAGCACACATCCACTAAGCACTTGCCAAATGAAGTGTCTCAACTTCGGTGGACATTGAAGTTTCCGTGAATTAGCCTGTAACGGCCGTATATCCGGTCCAAAATAACGAGTTTGATTTTCACCTTGTTTCATCATTTGTTCTGTGTAATATCCAGACTTAACCGTATATTTTCCGGTTTTTGTAAACTGCCACCCCATGACATCCGGACTGTTTTGTAAGCCCAAAAGCAGGGCAAATACCATAGGAATGTCCTTAGGATCTATAAGAGTCCTAATTAATTCCATATCCGATGAATTTGTTTGACTATTAATCAAACACTTCACAAGAAGAGATGGGTCATGATTATGACCGTTGCTTAAAGCTGGCCTCAGGGATTGAGCAGGTATCCAGGGATCATTCCATACTGAAATTGACTCACCTGAACCTACTCTTTTAATAAGCCCTTTGTTAACCAGAGGTCGAGCAGATACTATACTTCGCCATCCATAAGACGGTGAGTATGATCTAATTGGGTCCATGGGATTTGAGTTCCGATAATATCTTCCTTTGAATACCTTTGCGAACAAGGAATCAGGGACTGTAATCAACCGCCATAGTTGCTTTGCTAACAAAGCTGTGTTAAAGTCATCTACATTCCGGAAACCAATTCCACCATCCGATTTGCTACGACAAAGCTTATCCCAGGCCTTCCAATGTAGACCCCTCGTTTCTCCATTTGAACTCCACCAAAATTTTGCTACTGCACTAGTGAGTTTTGATGTCACCGACTTAGGTAATCTAAAACAAGACATTACATAAGTCGGCAGTGCAGCAGCAACCGATTTAATCATCACCTCTTTACCTCCCTTTGATAAAAATTTTGCAGACCAACCGTTTATTCTATCATTCAAACGTTCTCTAACAAATGAGAATATTTTTGTCTTTGATCCTCCTAAGCTTTCTGGTAGACCCAAATATTTTCACATGCCCCCTATACTAGTAATACCGTAAATTGCCATTAGTTCGTCTGTGATAGAATTGACTACCTTATGACCGAATTGAATTGATGATTTCGAGAAATTTATTCGTTGGCCAGAAGCCTCCTCATACCTCTTCAATATATCTAAAACAACGTGACATTGTTCTTTGGTTGCTTTACAAAAAAATAAACTATCATCCGCGAACAGTAAATGAGATATCGAGGGGCTTGCTTGCGCAACTTTCATCCCCGTTAGAATCTTATCATTTTCTGCTTTCCGAATATTTGCAATTAACACCTCTGTACATAAAATAAATAAATATGGTGATAGCGGATCCCCCTGCCTTAAACCTCTTTTAGGAACTATCAATCCCCGAGGCTGACCATTAATTAAAACTCTGTACCGAACTGATGCAATACTCCACATTATCCAAGATACCCATTTATCACAGAAGCCCATCTTCTGAAGTAAGCTTTCTATGAAAGACCATTCTACTCGGTCATAAGCTTTACTCATGTCTGTTTTAATAGCCATGTATTTTCCTTTGCAAGAAGGGTTAGTCCTTAGTGCATGAAACAGTTCTTCTGGAACGTTTTCATATGTCTTCTGGACATTTTTATTTCATATATTTTATTTTGTATAGTTCTTCAGGAACTTTCAATAAATATCTTCAGGATATGTAATTATAAAATAATGATCTGAGGAGGCAGAGCCTACCATATGATCATGATCCGTTTCAGGAGGTGATATGTCTATAATTTGCATGTTTTATACATCCATTTATCACCATTTTGAGTCTAGTTTCGTTCATCTTTCATAGCATTCATCATCATTTCGCATAATTTGCATGTTTAAGTGTGTCTAGCATTAGTCTTGCATGCATTTTGCATTCTGGAGTTGTTTCAGGTGTTTCGGAGCTATTGGTGTTCAGAAAGAGGAAAAACAGAGCTAAAAATCACATTTGGACCCTTATACTCGATCACCAGTAGCAGAGAGGGAAGCAGTCAGCTCAGCAGACCACCATGATCCTTATACTCGATCACAGGGCAGTCCATCCTGCCAGTTCACAGTTCTACTCGATCACAGAGGAAGAGGAGCAGTCCATCCTAACAGTCTACCCACATACTCGATCGCAGGGTTGAAGAAGCAGTCCAGATCAGTCCATCAACCAACCTACTCGATCACAAGAGAGAAGAAGCAGTCCAGATCCTGCCACCAACCATTCTACTCGATCACCACCTCGACCCTCTGATCAATCCGCACTCAACCAGACAACCTGAGCAAAGGAAAGAGAAGAGGAGAGAAGGAACCACTTGATCGCGGGTTTCGATTCACGCTCGACCATGAAGCCCACTTTGAGCCCATATACTCGACCACAACGTTCCATGGGCCTGTTAAGCGGACTCGAAGCCCACTTACTTATCCTTGTCATTTTTGCTATAAATAAGTCTCTAAGGGTTTCCCCTGAGACATCGACTTTTACATTCTCTTTTCAACTACGTTTTAGACTCGCAACATAGTTTCGTTCAGTAGCCGCTTTTGCTTCTGAAACTCTGTATTTTCGTTCTTATAAGTTATTGAGATTTCGCTTTTGTTTCCTTGTTCATTTCTGTTTTATTTCCTTTAATTTTAGAAGTTATGCAATCGTCAATCGTTTCTGTGTCTTTGAGCATGTTGTCTGAGTAGTGACTAGGATTTCTGAGGATGGGATAGAGTAGATGTGAGACCTTTAGTCGATTCTGATGGTTAAGTGTAGTTTTATTGAATCCCTTCTGGATTAGTTGTGTTTACTGCTTATTCCTTTCTGATCAACTGAAATTCGATCAAAAGCATTCCCGCACCCAAAAGGTGTTCGATGGAATGCTTGATCTACTAATTCCAGTGATAATCGTCTCTATCCCAATGGATTGGCCATTTAGAGCGGTTATTGACTTTAACAGTCGGTTCTTATTGCCTGCATAGTTAGATTCCGTTAATGGGAATTAGTCTGGGCTAGCTTTGCTTGATGATTTGTTGCACGGGAGTGAATAAATCTGTTGTTGAACCTGTTGTCTAGGGATAGCTTCATTGAGAATTGTTAACCATCGAAATTGATTATGGAGTCCACACTATTCGATTACCCCATCCTTAGGAGTTTCTTATCCAATTGATTTATCTGTTTGCTTACCTGCTTCATTCACCTTCTCTGTTACTTGCTATTGAATTTGATAATTGTCTGTTTTTGGACCAGTTTACTCGATCACAGCCTCCCTTCTGGCAGTAAGCCTTGTGATCGAGTATAGCAGTCCATTTCTGCAAATTTACTGTTTTCTGCATCAATCACTAGAACTGTTAGAAAAACAACCAATTCATGCTTGGCTTGACTTAGTGCTTTCTGATCATATCTCATTTGTTTGCATCACACCTAAAGTGGATTGACACCTAAAATATTATAACGACAGGATAGTGTTTTAGGATTAATTGATCTTAAAATCCTATTATCAATTTGGCAACGTTAAGATCAAGTTCGTTTTTTTTTACAAGGTTACTAACTCTGTGTCTTTCTCTTTGTTTGTGTGTTTCAGGTACTATCTCTGATTACTCTGCTCAAACTGGGCTGATACCTGTTGTATGCAAACTCGATCTAAAAGGACATCAGAACCTGCTTTTCAACGAGAACATCGACCGTATTGCTCGTGAGTTAAGAGAGCAATTAAACACAGACACTATGGCTGACGACCATAACCCAGAACTGCCAAACAACATTGGTGCAGGCGATGCTCCACGTAATGACAATCAGCGCAATGGCATTGTGCCTCCACCAGTGCAGAACAACAACTTCGAGATCAAGAGTGGTCTCATTGCCATGGTTCAGGGCAACAAATTTCACGGCCTCCCAATGGAGGATCCACTCGATCATCTGGACGAGTTTGATAGGCTCTGCAGCCTAACTAAGATCAATGGAGTCAGTGAGGATGGCTTCAAGTTGCGTTTGTTTCCATTTTCTCTTGGAGACAAAGCCCACCAGTGGGAAAAATCACTTCCTCAAGGCTCCATCACCTCCTGGAATGACTGCAAGAAAGCCTTCCTGACTAAATTCTTCTCCAACTCCAGGACTGCAAGACTCCGGAATGAGATTTCTGGCTTCACTCAGAAGAATGCTGAGACTTTCTGTGAAGCATGGGAGCGTTTCAGAGGATATCAGAATCAATGTCCTCACCACAGTTTCTCCAAAGCCTCACTCTTGAGCACTCTCTACAGAGGAGTTCTCCCTAAGATCCGGATGCTCCTGGATACAGCATCCAACGGGAATTTCCTGAACAAGGAAGTTGAAGAAGGATGGGAGCTGGTGGAGAATTTAGCTCAGTCTGATGGAAACTACAATGAAGATTATGACAGAACCATCAGAGGAAGTTCAGACTTAGAGGAGAAGCACCGCAAGGACATGAAGGCCATGAATGACAAGCTGGACAAGCTACTCCTTGTGCAACAGAAGCAAGTCCATTTTCTTTGTGAAGATGAGACGTTCCAAGTCCAGGATGGGGAGACTCTTAGTCAGAAGAAGTAAACTATGTGCAAAACCAAGGCGGCTACAACAAGGGCTACAACAACTATAAGCAGAACAATCCCAATCTGTCTTACAGGAGTACCAATGTTGCAAACCCGCAAGATCAAGTCTACCCTTAACAACAGCAGACCCAACCCAAACCATTCGTCCCATACAACCAAGGTCAAGGATTTGTTCCTAAGCAACAGTTTCAGGGAGGTTATCAAACACAGCATCCACCACCAGGGTTTGTACCACAGCAACAACAAACCTCTAGCACTCCTGACTCAGACCTGAAGCAAATGCTCCAACAGCTTCTTCAAGGACAAGCATCAGGTTCAATGGAGATCGCAAAGAAGCTGGCCGACATGAACAACAAGATAGACTGCAGTTATAACGATCTCAACATCAAGGTAGAGGCACTGACCTCAAAGGTCAGATACATGGAAGGCCAAACTGCATCAACCTCTGCTCCCAAGGTTACAGGACTTTCGGGAAAATCAATCCAGAATCCACAGGAGTATGCTCATGCTACCACGCTCAGAAGCGGTAAAGCATTACCCCCGAGAGAAGGTCCAAAACAAAACACTGAGGACAGTGTGGTACAAGATGGGGAGGATTTCTGTCAGAATGAAGATTCAGCTGAAAAGGTAACAAAGGAGCCCATACTCGATCCACCTACTCGACCACCAGTGCCTATACTCGATCCATCCACTCGATCACCAACTCCTGCAGCATCTGAATCTGTTGAAAAACCAGCTTCTACCAAAACCAAGGAAAATGTCTTCGTTCCCCCACCCTACAAGCCTCCACTCCCATTTCCTGGTCGGTTTAAGAAGGTTCTGATACAGAAGTACAAGACTCTCCTGGAAAAACAACTCAAAGATCTTGAAGTCACTATGCCTCTTGTTGACTGTCTCGTGCTAATACCAGACTCCCATAAATACGTGAAGGATATGATTACTGAGAGAATCAGAGAAGTCCAAGGAATGGTGGTATTAAGTCACGAGTGTAGTGCAATCATCCAGAAGAAGATCATACCCAAGAAATTGGGAGATCCTGGTTCTTTTACTCTACCTTGCACTCTAGGTCCTTTAGCCTTCAGCAAATGCCTCTGTGATCTAGGTGCATCTGTGAGTCTCATGCCTCTCTCTGTGGCAAAGAGACTTGGTTTCAGCAAGTACAAATCCTGCAACATATCCTTGATTCTGGCTGACAGGTCCATCAGAATTCCTCATGGTCTGCTAGAAGACTTACCAGTTATGATAGGCAGAGTCGAAGTACCGACATACTTCGTGGTTTTGGAGATGGATGAAGAGCCCAAGGACCCCCTAATATTTGGAAGGCCGTTTTTAGCTACAGCTGGAGCTATAATTGACGTCAAGAAGGGGAAAATCGATCATAACCTTGGAAAAGATCTCAAAATGACCTTTAATATCACCAACACCATGAAGAAGCCTACAATTGAAGGAAAGGTTTTCTGGATTGAAGAGATGGATATGTTAACTGACGAATTACTAGAAGAACTAGCAGAAGAAGACCATCTACAGAGTGCTCTGACAAGGGATAACAAGGAAGGAGACTTACACATAGAAACTTTGGGGTAACAGAAGCTGTTAGACATGTATAAAGAAGCTGAGAATCCAGAGGAGTATGAAGATTTGGTTGGAAAGGTAAAGAAGGAGGATATACTCGATCACGTCACTCGTCAGACAGTCCATCCAGTCTACTCGACCAAAATACTCGATCACGTCCTTCCCTCTGATGGCTCTGTCACAGCATCTGATGACTGGTCTGAACTCAAGGCACCCAAGGTGGACCTGAAACTGCTGCCAAAAGGGCTAAGGTACGCTTTCCTCGGACAGAATTCTACTTACCCTGTAATTGTCAGTGATGAGCTGAACACTGATCAAGTCAATCTGCTGTTAACTGAATTGAAAAAATATAGGAGAGCTATAGGATATTCACTAGATGATATCAAGGGGATATCGCCCAATCTATGTACCCATAGAATTCATTTAGAAAACGAGTCTTACTCTAGCATTGAACCTTAGAGAAGATTAAATCCAAACCTGAAAGAAGTGGTAAAAAAGGAGATACTTAAACTATTAGACGCGGGTATAATCTACCCTATATCTGATAGCACTTGGGTATCTCCAGTCCATTGTGTTCCCAAAAAGGGAGGTATGACAGTCATTAAAAATTCTAAAGACGAACTGATACCCACTAGGACCATAACAGGACATAGGATGTGTATCGACTATAGGAAGCTTAATGCAGCCTCTAGGAAAGACCATTTCCCACTACCTTTTATTGACCAAATGCTAGAGAGATTAGCAAACCACCCTTACTATTGTTTTCTAGATGGTTACAGCGGATTATTTCAAATCCCTATCCACCCAAACGATCAAGAGAAAACCACCTTCACATGTCCTTACGGGACCTTTGCTTACAAGCGAATGCCTTTTGGGCTTCGCAACGCACCTGCTACTTTTCAGCGGTGTATGACTTCTATTTTCTCCGATTTGATAGAGGAGACGGTTGAGGTGTTCATGGATGATTTTTCCGTGTATGGCTCTTCCTTCTCCTCCTGTTTGTTAAATTTGTGCAGGGTGCTCAAAAGATGCGAGGAGACAAACCTAGTGCTGAACTGGGAGAAATGCCACTTCATGGTCAGAGAAGGTATCGTTTTGGGACACAAGATTTCAGAGAGAGGAATAGAGGTTGATAAGGCTAAGGTTGATGTGATGATGCAGTTGCAGCCACCAAAAACTGTCAAAGACATCAGAAGTTTTCTTGGGCATGCAGGGTTTTACAGAAGATTCATCAAGGATTTCTCCAAGTTGGCCAGACCGCTCACCAGATTGTTGTGCAAGGAAACAAAGTTCACATTTGATGAAGAATGTCTGACGGCCTTTAATTTGATCAATGAAGCTTTGGTTACTGCTCCAATAGTCCAAGCTCCGAACTGGGACTACCCGTTTGAAATCATGTATGATGCTTCAGACTATGCAGTAGGAGCAGTTTTGGGCCAGAAGATTGACAAGAAGCTGCATGTGGTCTACTACGCAAGTAGGACGATGGATGATGCACAAGTAAGGTATGCCACTACTGAGAAGGAACTGTTGGCTATGGTATTCGCATTCGAGAAATTCAGGAGCTACCTGGTAGGATCTAAGGTAACGGTCTACACTGATCATGCTGCCCTGAGACATATCTATGCAAAGAAGGATACCAAGCCTAGGCTGCTGAGATGGATCTTACTACTTCAAGAGTTTGACATGGAGATAGTAGATAAGAAGGGGATTGAGAACGGTGTAGCAGATCATCTGTCTAGAATGAGAATTGAAGACGAGGTCCCTATCGATGACTCTATGCCAGAAGAACAGCTAATGGCATTCAGACAGCTGAACGAAAGCTCTCAAACCCTAAAATCACTCGTTCACGTATGTGCAATGGAAGATAAGCTTCCGTGGTATGCTGATTACGTCAATTACTTGGTGAGTGGTGAAGAACCTCCGAATCTATCAAGTTATGAAGAGAAAAAGTTCTTCAAAGACATTAACCATTTCTACTGGGATGAGCCTTATCTCTACACTCTCTGCAAGGATAAGATCTACAGGCGATGCGTCTCAGAAGATGAAGCTGAAGGCATCCTGCTGCATTGTCATGGCTCTGCCTATGGTGGCCACTTTGCAACATTCAAGACAGTATCAAAAATCCTTCAAGCAGGTTTTTCGTGGCCAACAATGTTCAAGGATGCCCAACAGTTCATTTCAAGATGTGACTCATGCCAGAGGAAGGGAAACATCAGCAGGAGAAATGAAATGCCACAAAATCCTATATTAGAAGTAGAAATCTTTGATGTCTGGGGAATCGACTTTATGGGACCATTCCCTTCTTCCTATGGGAACAAATACATTTTAGTGGCAGTAGACTACGTGTCCAAGTGGGTTGAGGCCATTGCAAGTCCCACAAATGATTCAAGGGTGGTTCTGAAGATGTTTAGAACCATAATCTTCCCAAGATTTGGTATACCAAGGGTTGTCATCAGTGATGGAGGTACGCACTTCATCAACAAAGTCTTTGAGAACTTACTGAAAAAGCACGGAGTGAAGCATAAGGTAGCCACTCCTTATCATCCATAGACAAGCGGGCAGGTAGAAATCTCCAACAGGGAGATAAAAGCAATTTTAGAGAAGACTGTTGGGATTACAAGGAAAGATTGGTCTGCAAAGCTCGATGACGCGCTATGGGCTTATAGAACAGCTTTCAAGACCCCTATCGGCACAACTCCTTTCAACCTTCTCTATGGAAAATCCTGTCACCTACCTGTTGAGCTCGAGTATAAAGCTATGTGGGCAGTTAAACTCCTGAACTTTGATATTAAGACCGCTGAGGAGAAGCGGTTGATCCAACTGAATGATCTCAATGAGATTCGCTTAGAAGCTTATGAGAGCTCCAGAATCTACAAGGAGAGAACTAAGTCTTTCCATGACAAGAAGATAATCTCAAGGGATTTTAAGGTTGGTGATCAGGTGTTCCTGTTCAACTCCCGCCTGAGACTCTTTCCAGGCAAGCTCAAATCTAGATGGTCTGGTCCTGTCCATGTCACTGCAGTCGACCCTACGGTGCTATCACTCTAGCTGGAAAGGATGGAGATTTTACAGTCAATGGCCAGAAGCTTAAGAGATAC
>NW_003302548.1:6539878-6609358 GCF_000004255.2 Arabidopsis lyrata subsp. lyrata | reverse complement strand
TTTCTTGTTATTTTTGATTTGTTTTGATTGTGTTTGTGGTTCTCAGGAATGGAGAAACAATCTGGAGATAGAGTAAAAATTCAAAAAATTCTACCAAGGACATGGGGATCGAGTATATCAGCCCGGTGGAGTCCAAAAATTTTAAAAATTTTGTTGCACCCGGAGACTCTGCCATCGAGTAGGAGGGTCGAGTATGTGTGTTTTTACTCACAAAAATTCTACTTCATCACCACATACTCGATCACAAGGAGATCAAGCACCCAGCATCCCATGGGAATACACCAGAGAGGAGATGGACGACTACATCTCCAGGACCTTCAACTGAGGTACCACACCCAACCATCATTGTAAATACCATTTTCTGCTTTTGTTTTTATAGTGTCTCTCTTGAAATCTCCTTCAGATTTTTACTACACAAGGGACTGTGTAGTTTAAGTTTGGGGGAGAATTCAAGATGTATTTAACATGTTTTCTTTGAGTCTTGTTTTCAAATTTTGCATTTCACACTTGAGTCTGCATTCATCTAAAGCATAGACGTATTTAACATGTTTTCTTTGAGTCTTGTTTTCAAATTTTGCATTTCACACTTGAGTCTGCATTCATCTAAAGCATAGAAAAAACCAAAAAATTTGAAAATTTTATGAAAATGTATTCCACAAAAACAGAGTGTTCATCTAGTTGCATCACATTTAGGATCGAGTCTAGTATGTTTCATATAGGATTGTTGCATATGCATAGGGGATTATGATGAAATAGCCTTGTAAGCATGTTGGTTCAGTAGATAGACTCAGTGCCCTCGTTGCTAGTTGTCTGATGCGTAGTCAATGAAATTGAATTAAAACTGCACCATGTCTTGAATGCTCTACTCGATCACACTGTCATGATTTGATACCATTCCCTATCAATTTGAACCTGAATCTGATTTACAATTATCATGTCTTAGCATCAAATTTGAACTCATGGATACCATATACATACTTGGGTTTTCTTTCAACTTTTCACCATCCTTGCTAACCCAAGTAGCTGCTTCCATCATAGAAGCAGTTTCCCTAGACCTTAACCAAACCTCTCTTTTAAAAGCCCTGTAATATCTCGTGTGTGACTGTGAGGCCTGTTTCAGGATTGAGCTTGGTAGAAAGTGTTAGGTTTGAACCGACAAGAGTAGTGTCTCATGTAGTTCTAGTCCATGTTTTATGGACTAGATAGGACTAGGTGGGAGTCTATTTTTGGGTGGGGATCGAGTATATGAGTAAAAGAAGGAAAAGGTTGATGTTTTTAGGAGAAGGAAGTTGAGAAACAAGTTACTCTAGTAATGGGTTTTGAGGAACTAAAAGTCGAATAGATAGGTTCTGTGACAAAAGAAAGCAAAAATTTAGAAAAGTCTTTATCATAAGAAGATAACAAGAGCCATAGTTGTCAAAGAAAAACCAAACCCACTAGATCCATCGAATAAAAGAAAACTTCTCCTTAAAACAAAGTCAGAGAAAAAGAAAGAGTGATTTGATCAAAGATAAAAATGAGAAAAAATGCCTTGAGTGCAAAAGGGAAGAACTAGGATCATTTTATGGGCTTGAGGGTAGTACCATCTGCTGGTGTAAACACGGTTTATGTTATTGGGTAGATGAGATACTGTTCTTGTATGCATAAGTTGGGTCTTACCTTTAGCATTCTCCTAAAGCTCAGTCCATTTCTTTTGAGAGTCCCTGTTACTAAACTTGAACCACCTTAAAGGGACTGTCTTTGACTCCTGACCTTCACCTTAAGCCAAATGAGTTCATTGATGGTGCATTGCTTGATTCACGTTCTGAAACTAATGAATGTTAAAGGGATTGGTCGATTTAAAAGCATGTGTGGATCGAGTATAAGAGTCGGATTGAACTATAACAAGGCATGGCTAACGTTTTTGAGTAGAGATCGATCATATCGCATCCTAGAACTACCAACTTGGACCTTGATTTTATCCATTCTACCTGATGCTTTGGTTCTGAATCCCCACCTTCAAACCTCTCCTTCATCTTATGCTTACTTGTTTACTTGAGGGCAAGCAAAGACTACGTGGTCCTCATCACTAAGTTTGGGAGAGTTGATATGTCTATAATTTGCATGTTTTATACATCCATTTATCACCATTTTGAGTCTAGTTTCGTTCATCTTTCATAGCATTCATCATCATTTCGCATAATTTGCATGTTTAAGTGTGTCTAGCATTAGTCTTGCATGCATTTTGCATTCTGGAGTTGTTTCAGGTGTTTCGGAGCTATTGGTGTTCAGAAAGAGGAAAAACAGAGCTGAAAATCACATTTGGACCCTTATACTCGATCACCAGTAGCAGAGAGGGAAGCAGTCAGCTCAGCAGACCACCAGGACCCTTATACTCGATCACAGGGCAGTCCATCCTGCCAGTTCACAGTTCTACTCGATCACAGAGGAAGAGGAGCAGTCCATCCTGACAGTCTACCCACATACTCGATCGTAGGGTTGAAGAAGCAGTCCAGATCAGTCCATCAACCAACCTACTCGATCACAGGAGAGAAGAAGCAGTCCAGATCCTGCCACCAACCATTCTACTCGATCACCACCTCGACCCTCTGATCAATCCGCACTCAACCAGACAACCTGAGCAAAGGAAAGAGAAGAGGAGAGAAGGAACCACTTGATCGCGGGTTTCGATTCACGCTCGACCATGAAGCCCACTTTGAGCCCATATACTCGACCACAACGTTCCATGGGCCTGTTAAGCGGACTCGAAGCCCACTTACTTATCCTTGTCGTTTTTGCTATAAATAAGTCTCTAAGGGTTTCCCCTGAGACATCGACTTTTACATTCTCTTTTCAACTACGTTTTAGACTCGCAACCTAGTTTCGTTCAGTAGCCGCTTTTGCTTCTGAAACTCTGTATTTTCGTTTCTTATAAGTTATTGAGATTTCGCATTTGTTTCCTTGTACATTTCTGTTTTATTTCCTTTAATCTTAGAAGTTATGCAATCGTCAATCGTTTCTGTGTCTTTGAGCATGTTGTCTGAGTAGTGACTAGGATTTCTGAGGATGGGATAGAGTAGATGTGAGACCTTTAGTCGATTCTGATGGTTAAGTGTAGTTTTATTGAATCCCTTCTGGATTAGTTGTGTTTACTGCTTATTCCTTTCTGATCAACTGGAATTCGATCAAAAGCATTCCCGCACCCAGAAGGTGTTCGATGGAATGCTTGATCTACTAATTCCAGTGATAATCGTCTCTATCCCAATGGATTGGCCGTTTAGAGCGGTTATTGACTTTAACAGTCGGTTCTTATTGCCTGCATAGTTAGATTCTGTTAATGGGAATTAGTCTGGGCTAGCTTTGCTTGAGGATTTGTTGCACGGGAGTGAATAAATCTGTTGTTGAACCTGTTGTCTAGGGATAGCTTCATTGAGAATTGTTAACCATCGAAATTGATTATGAAGTCCACACTATTCGATTACCCCATCCTTAGGAGTTTCTTATCCAATTGATTTATCTGTTTGCTTACCTGCTTCATTCACCTTCTCTGTTACTTGCTATTGAATTTGATAATTGTCTGTTTTTGGACCAGTTTACTCGATCACAGCCTCCCTTCTGGCAGTGAGCCTTGTGATCGAGTATAGCAGTCCATTTCTGCAAATTTACTGTTTTCTGCATCAATCACTAGAACTGTTAGAAAAACAATCAATTCATGCTTGGCTTGACTTAGTACTTTCTGATCATATCTCATTTGTTTGCATCACACCTAAAGTGGATTGACACCTAAAATACTACAACGACAGGATAGTAATTGATCTTAAAATCCTATTATCAGGAGGCATAGCCTTCCATAGGATCAAGAAGGAGGTATAACCTTCCATTTCTTAAATATTATAAATAAACAAATTTTAATCGGACGGATGCTCGGTTGATTCTGGACACGAGAGCTTACTCGTGCTGATAACGTGTTGAATAACTAAATATTATGAAGATAAATATGTGTATAAATGTTATATGATTTCTGATTTAAGAGAGAGATAGGAAGTAGAGTTTAGAGAATAAATTTGCTTCTCTTATTTCATCTTTAATTACATTCACAATAGCGTCTATATATACACATAATGATGCCTTAATGGAATAGCTAATAATGGCTAATATTAGGAGGTGGATAATGGGATGAGTGGGTAGGTTTGTGTAATGGGATGAGTGGGTAGGTTTGTGTGATGAATAATCACATATTTCATAACAAGCAAATTTTTATTTTTTCCTTCTCCAATGGTAGAATCTCACTAGGGATTCTTAAGAATTAATTTTTTTAAAATTATTTTAGTTTAAGTGAAGTGTATTTTGTTCATCTTGCATAGACATGTCCACTTAAACAAGATTTGCAATCGCACTATTTGCTAGATTCTCGTCTATGTCCTGCCATTATCAAAAACCTTAAAAGATCAACACTTTTTCTCAGAGAAAATAATAAACCAATGCCCAGATCTTTCACGACTATAACCAACGGTTTGATCAATCCCATTAAACCTCAAATTATCCAATTTCAAAACCTTGTCATGCTACGTCTGTATACTAATCTGGGTTTCTCATTGACTAAACTTTTCTAAAATCTAATTTCCCAATAACTGAATCTACAGACATGGCAAGTCAAACCTTTTGGATAATCTGGTGAGTATTGGAGAAGCCACAAAAAGTCCAACCATAAACGCAGATGACAAAACACCATCTTCAAAGATAGTTAAGTTAAACTCTCCCCTGTATCAACAGTCACACAAAGTTTAAGTCTTTCTCATAAACTCAAAACATAATCATTCTAAAAATTAGAATTTAAAACATTGGTAGTGGATACTAATCATAGGTTTCTCATCAACAACAACAAAATCTATAAACACATATATGACTAACAACAGTAAAGAGATCTCTTCAATTCTGGAAAACAAAACCCAAGCTTGTTGGTTTCCTGCAGCTAACATCAATCCTTAAATCACACAAGATACTTTCTCAGAGACACAATTTCAAGATCCTCGTGATGAAATCAAGTATTCATAGCACATAACATTATGAAGTAGCCTCATGTGACCATCATACAACAGTAGAAGAAGAGAAAGGGTTTTCAAGAATCAACAATAGATCTACACTAATCCTAACACAAATGATCAGCGAAATTCAATCCTAAAATTTTCTTGAAAAATACTAAGTTATGTGAAGAACAACAAACCCAATCAAACCTTCTTAACTCGACGAATCAAAAAGGAAAAAATCAAGACTTTGGATTATACCAAAACTCACATGATCAATCTGCGTCGTTGCCGGCGTGACCTTCCCATCGACGGAGAATCATAATTTGAGATTGTAGCTCCATCGTCAAATCACGTCTCCTTTGGATCCCAAACATCCTCAGAATTTCAAAGTCCTTTTCTTTTTCTTTGTCTGAATCTCTCTAATTGTTGTTGTCTTTCTCGGATATTTCGTCAATTTCAGACCAAGCACGAACACGGACACCATCAAAAAAAGATCTCGGCTGCTCGTGAGAGAGAGAGACGACAGAGAAACAAAACACGAGAAACGCCAACCATAATATGACACGTAAGGGGCTCTTATGTTTCTAAAACTTCTCTTTTAAGAGTCGACTCTCTCTTAATTAATCTGTTTTCATTTAATTTTAATCATTAAAACAGTAAGAACCTCTGTTTAGAACCTCCGTTTAGTGTTGTTGATATCTAGTGCGCTGCCTCCAACAATAAAGAAGTGTTTATGCAAAATTTTATGATTTTGTATTTTGTAAGATGCTTAAGCCTCATCATAATCTGCCTTGTTTCAGTAGTTGTTGAGCTGTTGGGGAATTCTATGAGTAAGGAGAGAGTGTCTACGTAGATTGATGTATCTACTTAATTCAGCCGCCAGAAGTCCCTTTGCATGGGCAACATCAGCTGATTTCCTAGCTATTTCAAACAGTTCCAACAGCTTAGTCAAGTTCTTCTTCAAGGCTGAACAATTTTTATCTTTGTATTTGTGTAATTTATCCCAATTTAAACCAAATTTCATGAAATTATACAAAAATTCTCTTAAAATCCGTACCCGAACCGAAAGCTAGAGGCCCAAAACCTTCGAACCTTCTTTCAACTAATCAAATTTTTGTACGTGTTTTAGCTGAAATACCAAACCAAATTAACTGATAGCTGAGTAGATCTGAACCGAAGTTTTGTTTGATTACCCAAACCCAGTTCAAAGTCGCATGTATAATATACATTGTTTTCACGTCGGACCTAGACTCCCTTAGTCGAACTGGTTAACCCAAGATCAAGACATATTCCAGTTCGAGTGTAGTATTAAAATCCGCCAATCTTATAACCCAAAAAATCCATTAAAACTTGCCATTATCCCACGACCTGGCCGACCAGTTAAATCTTCTCGGTGACGGTCGAAGAAAATATTTCCAATATATTGAGATTTTAACTTGAGAACCTGGGGATGTGCCTTTAGTCAAGTGGTTAAGGATGTCAAAAAAAAAAAAAAAAAAAAAAAAAAAAAAAAACTTGAGAACCTTTTGGTACAAATAGAAGATTTGATTTTGGAATAAAAATACAGTATAGGGTTTATTAACAAAAAGAAAGAAACATGAATATACGAAAGAGTTTAAGAAAAAAAAATTCGGGGAGGAGAAGACAATAAACGTAGCTACCTCATCTCCCTCTTCTTTTTTCTTTTATTTTTTAGTTTCGGGTCTCTCTTTTTCTCCTCCACCTTTAGTTTCTCTCCTTTGTCCTCAATAGCCGACGATGGCTTCATCGTCCTCCTCCATTTTCACCGGTGTTAAGTTCTCTCCGATCTTAGCTCCTTTTAACTCTGGAGATAGCCGCCGCTCTCGTTATCTAAAAGATAGCCGGAATAAAGTTAGGTTTAATCCAACGTCGCCGCGTCTCACTCCCAATCGTGTTCTCGTTGAAGCTCAGTCTGTAATTCCTTCTAATGGTCTTTGGTACGTCTTAGTCTTCGCGCAGAGCTTTAGATTTTGAGATGGATATGTTTATCAGTAAATTAACAACATCTTTGTTATTGTTTCGAATTCATGGAAATTGAAATTATAGCCACTGAGTCTTGTTTCTTCTCAGTTAATTGCGATTCCTAATAGGTTTATTGAAATCGATTGTTAAATTTTTGGTTGAATTTTATGGTGTCAAAGGTCGCAGCCAACTTCGAATAAGGGACGTTTGAAGAGGAGCTTTGTTTTGGGACACCGAAGCGCGATTTTCAGAAAAGAAGCTAGTGGGATATCACTTTCACAGGGACGTAATTTCTGTCTTACTTGTAAAAGAACTCAATCCGGAGTTAGAAGATCATTACCGAGTGCCTTTGTGGATAGAACTTCATTTAGTTTGTCGAGGTCTCGTTTGACATCTTCTCTGGTTCGTAAGCTATACTATTTTCCCTTCTGTGTTCTAGTCTTGCGCCTTGTTTGAACTATGTGTTTAACTGACTCAACATGTGCTATATTTTCAGAGAAAACATTCTCAGATTTTAAATGCAACTGTTGGACCAGATGAGCCACATGCTGCTGGTACAGCTTGGCCAGATGGGATAGTCGCAGAGAGACAAGATTTGGAGTTATTGCCTCCTGAGATAGATGGTGCTGAGCTAGAAGCGTTTCTTGGTTGTGAACTTCCTTCTCACCCGAAGTTGCACCGGGGGCAATTGAAAAATGGGCTTCGGTATCTTATTTTGCCGAATAAAGTTCCACCAAACAGGTAAGTTGGGTAAAATGCTTGAAGTTGGTTTACTTGTGATTCTCTTAATGGTTGCTTCATGCATCAGAGTTAGATTATTAACTTGGTTTTCCTTACATTATGTCGATATATCATTTATTTTCCTTGAAAAACAGTAAAGAAAATGGAGAATGGGGGCTATTTGTTCACCGTTTCTGTTATAAGTTTAAGTATATGGTGGAATCCTCTAAGGTCTTCTTCGTATTTCTTATGTAAGTGCTGAAATGGTTTCAATGCTAGATTTGAGGCACACATGGAAGTTCATGTAGGATCGATTGATGAGGAAGATGATGAGCAAGGAATTGCTCATATGATAGAACATGTTGCTTTCCTTGGGAGCAAGAAACGTGAGAAACTTCTTGGTACAGGTGCCCGCTCTAATGCCTACACCGATTTCCACCATACAGTATTTCATATCCATTCTCCAACCCACACAAAGGTTTGTTATCTTGTACACCTATTGGCGTATTTATTGATGTAGCTTTTTCTTGGTAAGTTCAGTTTCACAGGTTTTTGTTGCCTCCATATTTGCTTTAACAAATAAGGTGCTTATAGTCTATAGATCTATATGTTGCACAATGGAATATTATGTCTCTTATGAGGAAAAATACTGGGTTTGGTGTTCATCTTTATTTGTTTATAGACCTTGAAGTCTGTTTCTTGGTGATATTTTGGAGAACGAGTCCTCTCTAGATGTTATTTTGATAATTTGGAGAACGTGTCCTTACTGGCTTGCTATTCTGTTGATAAAGTTGGACAGAGGGAATACTAGCTTCATATTAATTATAGGTCTGAACCTTTTCAGGACTCTGAGGATGACCTCTTCCCATCTGTGCTTGATGCCTTGAATGAGGTATAATTTTACTATCTAAGATGATGTCTTCCAATTGGATATGTCCTGAATTTTTTTCTGTGCCAAGAATCAAAATCCCTCTTATGTTTCATGGATTATGATTCATTTGGCAGACAAAATCTTATTTCTCAAATGATTACAGATAGCCTTTCACCCAAAATTCCTCTCTTCTCGAGTTGAGAAAGAAAGGCGGGCTATACTTTCGGAACTTCAGATGATGAATACAATTGAGTATCGTGTTGATTGCCAGGTAATCATGAAGAATAATTTTCTATATGTCAGCTCAACAGCCTTTTGTGCTGCCCAATTTTTGGTGGATAATCAGTGACACATTTTGTTTTATTTCTTGAGACTAGTTGTTGCAACATCTACATTCTGAGAACAAGCTGGGTAGAAGGTTCCCTATTGGATTGGAAGAGCAGATTAAGAAGTGGGATGTTGACAAAATTAGAAAATTTCATGAGCGATGGTACTTCCCAGCCAATGCCACTCTATATATTGTGGGAGACATTGACAACATACCTCGGATAGTCCACAATATTGAAGTAAGATAGGCTCTTACCTTTCTCTTACAATGCTTTTGAATTTATGCTGTGTAGTCTATCTTGACCAGACAATCGCTCTTCCATAGGCTGTGTTTGGAAAAACTGGTTTGGATAATGAATCAACACCCACTTCTCCTACTCCTGGTGCCTTTGGTGCCATGGCTAATTTTCTTGTTCCAAAGCTGCCAGCTGGTCTTGGTGGAACCTTTTCAAATGAGAGAACAAACACTGCTGATCAATCTAAGATGATTAAAAGAGAAAGACATGCAATTCGTCCCCCGGTTGAGCATAACTGGTCTCTTCCTGGAACCAGTGTTGATCTAAAGCCTCCGCAGATATTTAAGCATGAGCTTCTTCAAAATTTTGCAATCAACATGTTTTGCAAGGTTCTTGTTACAATCTTTAATTTCTCCCTATTTTCCAGAAAGCTTCATATGACACATGCAACATAGGGTGGTCGTTTATATTATGAAATGTTACAATTTTTTTTGTCTTCCTGCAGATACCTGTTAGCAAGGTTCAGACATTTGGAGATCTGCGAAATGTTCTGATGAAAAGAATATTTCTCTCTGCTCTACATTTTCGAATTAATACGAGATACAAGGTATGAGGGTGTTAGGATGTCGCCTTTCCGAATACATTTGTTCTCACTTTTACTCGAGAAGGGAAATTTTTTTCTCATTTTCTTGCACAGTATATTTTGCTCAAGTTTTTTATAGATTAAAATGAATCTCTTCAAATCTCACTGAATTTCTATAAAAGCGGCTCTCTAATGGGTTTGTTCAAATAATATAACTGTGTTTTCCATTATCTCGAGGTGCAATCTAGAGTAAAACCTCCTTTCCAGTTTATGGATGTAGCTATATTATATATTTAAGGTTTTAGGAATTATGTCCACTATAACTAGACTCAATACTGTCAGTAAATTTTGGTGATGTTATTTTTGTACCTTTCAGAGTTCAAACCCACCATTTACGTCAGTTGAACTGGACCATAGTGATTCAGGAAGGGAAGGATGCACTGTTACGACTCTTACTGTCACCGCAGAACCCAAAAATTGGCAAAATGCAGTGAAAGTTGCTGTCCAAGAGGTTTGCTTATTGTTTGTTCTCATTTATCTTCATTGTGAATACTATTTTTCTTTCTTTCGTTGGATTGATCATTTGGACTTGATGAATAATGGATTGGTTGAAGAGATAAGCTAAAAGACTGTTAGAGCCATTGTCACTTTTTCTTTGCGTCTGAGAATTCATTCAGCTTTAACGTATAATTCTACTTGCAGGTTCGAAGACTTAAAGAATTTGGTGTCACCAGGGGTGAACTTACACGTTACATGGATGCTCTTCTAAAAGATAGTGAACATCTTGCAGCTATGATAGATAATGTGTCGTCTGTTGATAATCTGGATTTTATCATGGAAAGTGATGCACTAGGCCACACGGTTATGGATCAGACGCAAGGACATGAGACCTTGGTTGCTGTAGCTGGAACTGTTACGCTTGAAGAGGTAGGTTTCACAGCTCCGCTTTTCTTGTTGAATGTGACGCGAAAGATTTCTCGATGATTAACAAAACGCACATCAATTTTTAACACTTCCTGCATCTACTATTTCAATATTTTTATTTCAGTCGGTTGCTTTACTTCTGTTTTGATAATTCCTTATCCAGGTAAACACTGTTGGCGCCAAGGTGCTAGAATTTATTTCTGATTTTGGAAGACCCACTGCACCTCTTCCCGCAGCAATAGTTGCTTGTGTTCCCACAAAGGTGCATGTTGATGGGGTTGGTGAGAGTGATTTCAAACTATCTCCTGATGAAATAATAGAGTCTGTCAAATCAGGATTATTAGCACCCATTGAAGCTGAGCCTGAGGTGTTCTTTCTTTTGTAACTTCTTTTTTTTTTTACTTTATCTTCGCTTAATTCAAGTATAAACCAAAGGCTAGTTCTAAATCAGCTTTTTGCCTTCATCTGTGCAGCTCGAGGTGCCAAAAGAATTGATCTCTCAATCACAATTGAAAGAGTTAACCTTGCAGAGAAATCCATGTTTTCTCCCTATTCCTGGGTCAGGTGTAACCAAATTGCATGACAAAGAGACTGGGATCACTCAGCTTCGGTTATCCAATGGGATATCTGTAAATTACAAGGTACGTCTTTCATCTTTTTGCTCTTGCTTACTATCTAAGCATCTCCATGGTGATATTCTTTCTACATTATAAGACATATTCCTCAATTTATATATTGTTCTTTGCTGTCTACTTATCAAATTGCAGTTCTTAACATCTTAAGAAAATATGCTTCTTTTTTAGCGGAAAAGACTTTATTTGGTGTTGATGGATACTACAGTTTCTACTGTATCATCTTGTATGTAGAAATAAAGACCTTTCCCTTGACATTTTCTTTTTCAATATAGAAATCCACGACCGAATCCCGGGCAGGTGTCATGCGGCTTATTGTTGGTGGTGGACGAGCTGCTGAAACATCTGATTCCAAAGGAGCTGTGGTTGTTGGTGTTCGTACACTCAGCGAGGGTGGTCGAGTTGGAGACTTTTCAAGGGAGCAGGCAAGTGAATCTGTTGAAAACTGTGTTGTGATTTTTAATCTAGTACTAAAAAAGGATATGAACTAATTTGAAAGCCATTTGATTTCGGTATAGGTGGAGCTGTTCTGTGTGAATCATTTGATAAACTGTTCGCTGGAGTCAACTGAGGAGTTCATTGCCATGGAATTCCGGTTTACTCTGAGAGACAATGGAATGCAAGCAGCTTTTCAGCTGCTTCACATGGTGCTTGAGGTATTAGATTATAAAAAATAAGATATATAATGCTGCGCAACATTTCACTCTTGATTTATTGATTTGCTGATCAATAATGTTTTCTTTTACCTGCTTATTCTTTTTCCTCTTCTTTTGTTTTTTATTTTTTTTCTAATTATTTGCTGATAAAAAGTGGTGGTTCTCTGGAATGCAGCGTAGTGTCTGGTTGGAAGATGCATTTGATCGAGCACGGCAGCTATATCTTTCGTATTTTCGATCAATTCCTAAAAGCTTGGAGCGTGCGACTGCTCATAAACTTATGATCGCGATGCTGAACGGTGATGAACGTTTTGTTGAGCCGACACCTAAGTCACTGCAGAGCTTGAATCTAGAATCTGTGAAAGATGCGGTCATGAGTCATTTTGTTGGGGCCAATATGGAGGTGAGATCTCGAACTTTAAAGCTGATATTTGCTTGACTTATATTAATTTTATTTGATTTTTATAAAAGTTTCTGTGGTTTCCTTCAGGTAAGCATTGTGGGTGACTTTTCAGAGGAGGAAATTGAGCGTTGCATCCTTGATTACCTTGGTACAGTTAAAGCTAGCCATGATTCTGCAAAACTACCAGGATCTGAACCTATCGTGTTTCGTCAACCTACAGCTGGCTTGCAGTTTCAACAGGTTCGGAACAAAGCAGTAAATGCATGGGCTTTCTTGTTCTTCTCTTTGGTTTACCCATCCCCTTAGATGTGTGATTCAAGCAGGATATATTGACATATTTATCTTTGGACAGGTATTCTTGAAGGATACTGATGAGAGAGCATGTGCATATATTGCTGGACCAGCGCCAAATCGATGGGGCTTTACTGTTGACGGGGTTGACCTTTTTCAGTCTGTTAGCAAACTTCCTGCTGCTCATGGTAAATTACACCTTAACAGAACAGACTTAAAACTATGAGTCATATGATGTCGTAATATTCGACCTCATGGAAACTTTGTGTAATAGATCTGGTTCTGCGCTTGTCTCATACACCAAAATTCATCTTCAGTAGTATTAATGAAGTTTAGTGATTAGCTCTGAGATAAAGTAGCTAATAACATTTTATTCATGCACAATGAAACTGCAGATGGGCTTTTGAAATCGGAGGAACAATTGCTAGAGGGAGGAGACAGGGAGTTGCAAAAGAAGCTCCGCGCCCACCCTCTTTTCTTTGGAATTACAATGGGCCTTCTGGCAGAAATCATAAACTCAAGGTAACTCTTACTGTGTAATGGTGTTATATTATTCCAAAGCTGAGTTCTTTGCTGCTATTGTACTCTCTGGTTTGGTTCGTGTCCAGAATTTGCTGAGAAACTAACTGCCAGAATAAAGCACTGTTTAGAAAATGAGCGCTTTCGTCATGTGTCAACAAACATTTGGATTTAAGAGAATGTCTTTTTATGCATCTGATTGTATTTTTGCTTCTGACCGGAGCCTGTCTACTTACTATGTACCTATATTTTACTTATATATATTCTGTCACCCAAAGCTGAAAAAGAATTTTTTGCATCATTGCAGGCTTTTCACGACAGTAAGAGATTCTCTTGGACTGACATATGACGTATCATTTGAGCTAAACCTATTTGATAGGCTGAATCTCGGGTGGTATGTGATATCTGTGACTTCAACTCCCGGCAAGGTATGCAGTCTTTGTATTTTGCTAACAGTTAATGTGCTGCTCTTTCATTAACAGTTTTCTTTACCAAGTTTCTCAATTCTCTTTCCAGGTATACAAAGCGGTTGATGCCTGTAAGAGCGTTCTTAGAGGTTTGCATAGCAACCAAATTGCCCCTAGGGAGTTGGATAGGGTTAGTTGTCTCTTTTGCCTTATCAGCTTAGCTCTTTTTAGCTCGTTTTCTTTGTTAATGGAACGTAGTGTTATTTGTAAATCAACAGGCAAAGCGAACTCTTCTTATGAGACATGAAGCTGAACTCAAGTCCAATGCCTATTGGCTTAATCTATTAGCTCACTTGCAGGCCTCCTCTGTTCCGAGGAAGGTGATACTCACTTGTATATTCTTAAATGTTTTGTTTCTGACTTGACTTCTTCTGATGGGGCTGTTGTGGTTTTTCTAGGAACTGTCATGCATTAAAGAACTTACTTCATTATATGAAGCTGCTTCGATTGAGGACATATACGTTGCTTATAATCAATTGAGAGTGGACGAGGACTCTCTGTACTCATGCATCGGGATTGCTGGGGCTCAGGCTGGTGAAGAGATTACTGGTAAGTATGACGTCACTTGAGCAAAAACAGTTTGAGATCAGTTGTTTATTAAAATACAAAAACTCTGCTGTGCAGTTATATCAGAAGAGGAAGAAGCAGAAGATACTTTCTCAGGAGTTGTTCCTGCGGGACGAGGCTCATCGATGACCACAAGACCAACAACATGATCCACATTTGGCTTGTAAGATAATGTAGGTGAAGACATGTGCCATAGATACGACAGAGAATAAGCGAGATAAACTTCATCAGATTCGTTGTCACAGAAAGAAGATTCATCAGAGGTTTTCCTGAGAGGTTTGTATACTTCGTTGTGATCACCATCAAGGCTAATAAATGACCCCATTATCTATACTACTCATCTCTCGTCTCCTTCGTATTTATAGAAGAAAAAAAGAAAAGAAAAATAGTGACAAAATGTGTACCTTATTTCTTTTTGGACATGATCGTTAATTACTACTACGGTGCAAAATTTATGCAGCTGTAAATGTAATTTGACTGTAATTTAAATGAGTCTTTTTGCTCTCATGTTCATTTATCTGTAAAATCATTGTGCTCTAAGACTGATAAGAGTTTATATTTTAATGTGGGGGGTCAATTTTTGTAGTCCATTTAGAAATCAAGTAGAAAGTAAATTGGTCGGACCGCTTAGTTACCAATTTGAAGAAGTGGATACAAACTCGTCAACAAAGTAAGCAATCAGTAGCTGTCAAAAATCATACGGTACACTACCGCCTCGTCAGACCAAATTCTTAGATTCATCCTCCCAAAAATCAAAACAGATCTAAAAATGTGTAGAGAAACCATAAAAACAATCAAAAATTTATCGGCCAACACATCCCCGAGACAAATAATTCGGCTTTTAACCAGAAATAGCAAACGTACAAACATTAAAATTCTCATATTGTAAGGGGAAAAAACTTCTTTTATGTCCTCCAAGACAAAGAAACCAAAAGGTATTCGTGTAGAGAAAATATTTTGTTTCCGAGACTTGTATAGTGTTTTCGTAGCTAAAATAGCTTGTAGCATTCGAGACGTTTTAAACTATTACAATCTCATTCATGGCAAAACAACTCGAGGCTTTTCACAAAAATGCTCCTAATTATTCTAGTGCATCAGTCCCGATTTAGATTCTGATGAAGTAACTAAAACCACCAAATCATCTGATATATAAACTTGACATCTTTCTGTGTCATAGTGTCCAATTTGTTGGAATAGTAAGAAACAAAAAGAAAAAAAAAACATAACTAAATACATAATAACATTAGACGTACCATAGAAAGTGAGGAAATGGATTTTTGAGATTGCGTATCTTTTATAGCAATTCCTGCAAACAAAAACAAAACATAAAAACATAGATATAAAAAATACTAAACATGGCATAATAACACAACCTAAAAGAAGAAAATAAAATGCCTAATGCTGAAAAATTAAAACCTCTTTGCTTTCATTGAGCCATAACAATGACCAATATCCCTTTGCTGTCCAAACCAACAAAGACCTGATTTTGTATAAGTTACATTTCTTTTTTAAATGGATTGCAAATTAAAGTGCTTAAATAAATTGATAACCTCTTGTTCCGTTGGACTCACACACACACAAGATTCAGCACATTTGTTTGATAAAATTCAAGAACTATTATTATGAACAAAATTTAATTAAATTGGCCTTGATTATATTATATCTTGTCTTGTTGACGCCAACAACAACAAAAGGAAAAAAAAAAAAAAAATGTATCATCAGGAAAATAACTATTTCTAGTGTTAGTATGTGGGACAAAAAATAGTTACAGTTTTCAATTGAAAGAGAGGAGACTCATCTGCAGCAGGAGATGTATTTGCAAAAGAGAGATTCATCATCCTTCTCTCCACGTAAACCCCAAATATCATCTAAAAACCACCCGATTCAGTTCCTCTAAAAACCACGTCCCTCCTTAGTTTAGCGATCCACGGCACCTGCTCACAAAAGCAATACATACTAAAAAGTAAGTAAGGCAACAATACTTCTAAACTTCACATTTAACTTAAGCTGGTTATATAACACATGCAACAGTAATTCAATCACAAAACTAAACAAATCATCTCACTCAAGATACATGTGAATAATAGTGTGAGATATAAAAAGCAACGAAACCAAATATGAAACTGATGCAACTTACTTTTGCGCTCCACAGTTACAGGGGATTTTGTCGTCCTCCAGTGGGAACTTGTAGTTGTAACTTATTTCTTCACCGGCGTCTATATGCCGCTTAGCATAAATGAATATCTTTTTCTTACCCTCTACGCTTATAATCTTGGTGTAACAGTTCGGCTGCAGAAGCACAATGTCTTCTATAAGACCCCAAATCCACTAAACACACTAGCCAATGATAGAAAACTATGCATACAATTACCTCACATGAATGGTTGATAAACCTCGCTATGCCACCACGCTTTGTGGCATCAACCTAGACTCATGGTAAGCAACAAGGGATTCAGAACAGTCGCTCGTTAAAAAATAAAAACATAAACAAGATAAGAGCTAATGTATCACACAGGTGACTAACCACATAACCATCGTCAAGCCTGAAAAGATAACTGCTTCCTATTCCCATCTTTTCATATTGGCGTTCACGTATCTCAGATATCTGTGAGAAGAACGTATTAAAATCACAATCACGACCAAATTAAGCGAAAAAGCATAACAGCCTGTCCTTCAATAAAACAACAAGGTTCATCAAAGAAGCTAGGATACTGTACAAAACTACTACCACCCACAAAATACTTAATGGAACACATAATCAAACAAGTCATACTTACAGAAGAACGTATCAACTCTCCAACATATTCGATCACAAAGTCCTCAGCTTCAATCGGTTCAAGTGCGACAAGACCCCAATCATGAATCTTGCTTTGTTGAAACCGTAAACGCTTTTTCCTAGCCTGTCACCAATATGACACAGAAAAAATAAAAGATCAAAACACTACACATACATGTTGTTAATAGAGAAACCTAGTTTCTGTTTTAATCACCTTCAACTGAGAAATTTTCAAGACATCAGCCCCATCTGCAGCAGCTAAAAGATTACGCATTTTTGCCCTATTAGTTCTTGCAGAAAGAACATTCTGAGTCGAATTACTTTTGGAACCAAAATGTTGTATATGTACAGAAGAACTTCCCCTAACACGGGTTCTCTCTTCAGCACTAGCCTTCAACGACCATGCACGCCAATGCCAACCGTTAATAGATGTGCGTGCACATCCATCACACTTTGGACATGACAGTAACACCTTTTTTTTGCTTGGTTTTGAACTCAGTTTTTCCAATGGTTTTAATGCAATCGACTTAGGCCTGCCATCATCCACTGACAAATCCTTAATGGGAGAACGTTCTGTTGTATGTTTTGCTAATAGCTTCCTTCTACGCATCAATTTCTTCGGACCTACTACATAAACCAACCAATTACATGTAGTTTGAGGTAAATGATTTATAATAAAAGCAATATAAACCCATGAAAGGTAAAAACTGAAAATTTGTAGGAAATTGCCTTTTTGCAGCTTATCTGACATATCGCAGGGAAGCTTCTCTTCATTTCCAACATCATCATCAGAATCCTTGGAAGAAAGAGATAACCTCCGACGTGAAGGTACACTGGGGATTTTTTCATTCGACAGGTGCTTTCTCTTTAGTATTGATGATTGCGATGCTTCATGAAAAAAGTACCAAACAGTTAAATCTGGGGGCCCATGTATTCAAGTAGCCTGATATCTTTTCGAGAAAATTAAGTATGAAACACCAACGAAGAACGACGATAGATACTTACACTTACAGGCCTTCTGTGCTATATTGCACGCTGACTTTTCCACAATTTTTTTTCCTTCAGCGAGTCTTTCGGGACTACCAGTAGGGGTTGACATATCCTGACCGTGCTTCGCAGCAACTACTGGAGATAGTAATTTAGTAAAGCAATTGCAGGAGGCATTCTAAAAACCTGGGAACTAAAACAAAGAGATCTTACTTTTCCTTCTCTTGCTGCGGTGTTGAGGGGAAACCTTATCACTGGTGACAAAACCAAGGCTTTCTATATCACCTTTCTTTTCAGAAATCTCAGTAAAACCTCCGACCGCTCCATTGCGAGAAGATTTTGTACCTTCGACTCTGACATCTGACATATTCTTTCTCTTTAGCTTTGATACATGAGCTGCATTTCAGAAGGATGATATCAATAGGCCCGGGTTTCATGGTAAAAAAGCTCAAAGTCAAACGACACGAATTAGAATGTGTAGGAAACAAATAGAGAAGTCTTTTACCTTTTTGCACTTTCTGAGAAGACTTATTTGAAAGACTTTCCTCATGATCTGTGCGGTCAACGGTTTCTTCAGATTCTTCAGCAGACACTGAAATCTCCTCACAGGATTTTGCAGCATTTTTACGTTCCCTTAACTCTTTTGATTTATTCCTAGATATTCCTAATAGAATATACACCAAAAAGAACATGAAAAAAAAGAGATAAACCTGATACCAACATAGAAACAGTACAAAGAAAGCTTACTTCTTAGTCTTTTTATAAGGAGTTCGTCATCAAATTCATCTGCCCTTTCAAGATCTTGGCTTTTATCACAGATCACCTTACTAAAAGCATCTTTGGCAACATTTTCTTTCTGAAACTTCGTCGCATCCTTTATGATACCTGCATAATGATAAAAAAATACAATATAAGGTAACAGTCAGGTTTCTCTAATTCAGATGAAAAAGGCTAAATATTACATACAATGATCCCGCCGTTCAGTATTCCTCATCTTCTGTTGACTTAGTTTCCGAACTGACAAATCTATACTGGGTGTATCGACTTTAACGGCTTCTTTCATGGAATGAAAATCTGACAGTTTCTTAGATCGTTTAACCAGAATTTCGTCAGACGATCCCACACATGGGTTCCTAGGCTTATCTGCTGTTTGATTTGAAATATTAGACTGTACTAGCTTTTTGTTCCGAGTAACAGTTTTGCGCTTCTTCAGTGCTAATGTTTCTTTACGAGAAAGTTGATGGCTTCCCTTCCGTGAAGCAAGGAATTCGTTGAGATGACACTTCATGAACAGTGATATCCACTCTCTCATAACATCAGTGTGCAACTTCTGTCTACATAGAGCCGTTGCAACATATGCTTTAATCTCTGGAATGGATTCCTTGGACCTTACAGGCCGAAACTTACAGCGCAGAGATGGCATTTTAATACTGCTTTCACATCCAGGTGGTGGTGGCTCATGAATATCCAGAGCATCAAGTTCATCACTAACAGGAATGTCTGATGTCTCCAATGTTGTACTAAAAATATTAGCGATAATATCTTCAGATGTGATTTGCTCAGAGGATTCTCCCTCTTGCAACAGTCTCTGAGAATCACTGAAATCATTGGAAAACCGCAACTTAGCAGAAACCACATTTAAGTCATTCTGCTTTTCACCAGACCCTTCCAGATTATACTGTTCACGGCAGGAACCCTGAAGAGATGACGGGTTTTCCTGCAGTAATTTGCAACAATTTGAATTCAGCCCCCACTTGCTAGCATATGAAAAAAGACAAAACGAAAAAGGATAGTATTTCCCTTAGAAAACTTTCAAAAGTTCCCACACAAGAAGATTTTGTCTCCTTACCTCATGCATTTTGCCATCTCGTGCCGTAGTAGTAGTAGTATTCGCTCCATCTTTAATGAGAACACTAGTATAATCAGTTAGGTGAGTTTCAAGAGACAGAAAGAGTTCACTTTCAACATGTTCTGAGATGCTTGCTATGAGACTTTCCGTTTCATCAGTATCTGGTAAGGTTACTTTTCTAGATGACACTCCACGAACGCTGGCTCCATTGGTAGGTAAGTCGAGTTCATTAGAGTGAGCAGTTTTAGAGGAAAAGGAATCCACCCTACAAGTAAACTGCAAAACATTAAAAATGACATTCATTCATTGATGAGCAAAGCAAATTAGAAAAAATGACACTGAATGTATTAAAGTGGTAGAAAATTTTTATAAGCTCACACTCTTAAATGCTTCAGGTTTGTCTGAATAATTTCTATGGGAACCTTTGCAATAATTAAGGGTCGAGTTATCAGAAGACCGAAACCAAAGTTTTTTCTTTCTCCAAGATAATGAATGAGTTGCCACAGTATCATAAAAAACAGCATTCCACATGATTTGCATGCAATGGTTGTGAAGCGTTCTACACACAGCTGAGCAAGATGTCTGAAAGTTCTCAATGCTTCCAACAGATTTAGTATATTTGAGCGACTCTGTAGCTATGCTACTCTGACCCCACTCATTCAATATGTTCTTAAAGCCTGTTGTTTCAGTGTTTGAGACAACACTTTTCTCCGCATTAATAACTTGAGACTGCACAAACAAAAAGTTACCATATTAGTGTATGATTCAATGATAGCCCCTAGAGTTTTTTAGTTGAATGTATACTGAAGGACCAACCGATATGGATTCAACAACATGTGCAGCAGAAGTGGGTGGATAAGACTTGAGATGCTCTTCACTTTTCTTGGCCTTAAGAAAGTCTGAAATCACACTGCTGATGATTTCATCAAGTAGAGCTCTTCTAGCTATTTTTATTATTCCACTCTGAAGATGCACAGAGAGTTCTTCCGAAACTTCGGATATAAAGCTCACACCAGTCACTGACTCGTCACAATTGGCATCACCACATTTCACCCTCCATACACCAAATATCGATGCTAATGTGATTGGTCTAAGCTTATTTTCACCATCACGTATCTGCAAAACAAAAGTCTTAAGCAAACTGATAGAAACCAGATGGCCTGATCTATCACAAACATTAGAAAAAGGAGAGATAACAGATATTCTAACCAAGTATTTTAAAATAGTAAGTAAAAAGCTTCAAAACTGAACAGAAGGGGGAGGGAGATTTCCAAAATAGGGATGAGACAACAAGAAAAATAACATACATTGTAATTGCAATTGCATGATATTTAACTAACCACAATTTTTCAAAAATCTTTACAAGTCTATATTCATAACAGCTTACCAGGGCTGCATCTGAAACATATCCATGCTGCTGCCAATTATGAAGCTCCAATATAGAATGTGGTCCATGATTTCTACCTTCACCATCCACGAGAAACCAGCAAGCATGTTCGTTTCCCTGTAAGAAAACCCAAAAATTACAGAAATTGTTTATGTGAACTCGAGCCATCATGTCTGATGAACTTGTGAACTGAGTTTTCACCGTTGAAAGGAAGTTACCAATGAGAGGAATGACGCTAACAGATTTGACTCATCCTGGTTTAATGTTAGCTGATCTGAGACAGGACCATTAGAATAGGTCTGTGGAGGCAACGTCTGATGGGAGATCAAATGAGTAGCAGAAGTTCCATGCTCTGTTCGAGTCTCATCTTGATGGACTGTGGCATTACTGCTAGAAAGAGAAAGTGAACTAACAGGTGGGGTTACACTTATCATTCCATTTTGTAGATATGCAAAACCAGTGGCAACATGATCTGGAAACTGCTTGAAGTACTTTAACGGTACAGAATTTGCAGTATAACCATTGATAATTGGATATACAAGAAGATCCTCGGGTAAAAAACCAGTTGATAGCCCATCATATAGCTGCTGTTGCGTATAAGGGCCACACATCTGACCTTGCTGATTACCGTACATCCAACCGCTTGCATACATGGTATATCCTGTAACACTCTTGTCTAGACCTGGAGCTATGCCACTACCAGAAGCCTCTTGACCCGCACGAAAGTCTCCATTGGACCGACATCCCATCTCCAAGGCTGAATCCAAACCACACAGTTCATCAAAATCGCAACTAGCAGAAGATACAGTCGCCAAATCACCACAGCTGAAAAGCAAAAATACAGTTTTTTTAGCTTGACCATCCAATTAGTTGAATCACAACTACGAAAAACTAACAACAAGTTGCACCTGTCACAAGAGTAATCTTGCGCTACTTCCCTTACAGAGATTGAAACATCATCACTGTAAACTCCCATACACATTGAACCAAAATAATTTGGTTCCAAAGCAGAGACTTTCTTCCTTCTACTAGAACTAAAGCTACCATGGCTAGAGAAAGAGGAATCAACCGCAACCATGGCCCCGATAAACTCGAGATATCTTCTCTACACGAAAAACATGATCAGAATATCAATAAAAACACAATCTTTACTCAATTTTTAGACTGGGTTTAAAACAATGTCACTAAATTTGAAATCGTACCCAAATCAGTACAGAGAGGAACACTATATGAGACTACAACTTTTTTAAAGAACATTCTGAAATCTGGAAACAAAAACGATCGCCAAGTTTGAGTCTTTCTTAAAATTAACTTCTTAAAGAAGACAATTTGCATGATATCCAGATGTTGTAACACTGAATCGAACAGAGAACAAGTAATGTGAAGGTGAAACACACACAAAGGAAAATCATCAAACCTCGAGAAACAGTACGGTAGGAAAAAACATTACATACCGAAATTTCGAATGAAGTGAAGAAAGATCAAGGTAGCGATGAGAGTGTGATCAAATTGAAGTGAAATTGATAAGGAGACATAGAAGAAGAAGAAGAAGAAGAAGAAGAAGAAGAAGAAGAAGAAGAGTTTTTTTTTCTTATCAACAAATTAGAAGAAAAAAAAAAGGAAATAAGAAAAGAATGACAATTAGGGTTCGTTGAAATAAGCAGGGATGATGATCTCTACAGAGTTTTTAAGCCATCTCAGCAATTACTTACTTATTTTTTATTATTCCAAAAGTTACTAATTAATATTGTCGTGGTATATCATCATTTAATTTTTCAATTTTATATTATATATTTCAATATTTTTTTGTCAGTTAGAAATATGTGAAGATTTTAATTAAGTTTTCTTGTTGTTTATTTGATTTTTTTTCCAATTAGAAGTATATGAGATCAATGTATACTTCTTCCTTTTGTAAATATTTAACTTAATTATTGTATATTTTAGATTTTGTACTTCTTTTTTCATTTTTATTTTCAATTTTGCATTTACGTAGATTCATATATCATCATATTTATAATTATCTATTTTATTTTAATTAAATATAATAATTTTTATATTATTTATTTTAATATAATTTTTCCATTTTGTATTATATAAAATTCTTATATCATAGTGCTTATAATTTTAGATTGCAACATGAATGTGTTATGGTTTAATCTATTATTTATTTTAATTTTCTTTTTCTAATAAAAAATATATGATGATTTTAAATAAATTTAGTATTGTTTATTTGAATTTCTTTTTTAACTAGTGTGAGGTCCTTTTGAAATATTTTTCTTATAAGATGTAATATTTTTTGAAAGTTTTGAAGAAAATACCTATTTTGATGTGTCATTTTTCAAAAATGTCACTTTGAGCTGCCCATTTCAAAAATGTCCCTAATTAAATATGAAAAGTTTATAAAGTTTGGTTTTACAAAGTTTACTAGGTACTTCTGGATGGTAACCACTACTTGGAGACTCGATCCAAATATTTATAAACTTTTATAAAGTTTTACAAGGTATTTACAAGGTTTAACAAGAATATAACGGTAGTTTATGTATACTTTTGTAAGATTTCACATATTTGTGTAGATCTCAGATTTTTAGGGCATTTTTTACGAAGTTTAAGAAAGAGGACATTTTTGGAAAGTGATACTAAAAAAGAGCATTTTTTGAAATTCCTCCGATATTTTTAGATTTTTAATTTTAATTTATATTTTATCACTCTTTTGATTTTTTTTTATTAAGTCAAATTGATTTTTTTTTTTTTTTTCAACCATTGTTAGATGGTAATAGATTCATAACAATTTTTTATTATTATTATCATCCGAAATTACTTAGAGCTTAAAAGAGTTATTTCTGAGAAATGTTGTTTACAAGATTCATAGCAATGTATATATTTAGGGGGGTTTATTGGATCATTGATTTGAATGGAATTGGAAATCTAACTAAAATCATGTATTATTCAATCATTGATTTTAAAATCTTTATAAAAATCATATGTTATTGGTTCTATGATTTACAAATACTAGTTAAAATCACCCCTTATTCAATATTGAAGATTTGAGTATGGATTTGATTTCATATTGGATTTGAATGGATTTGAAAATCTGTTTTAGTTATAAATAGAGAGATTGAAATCATTGGGTTCCACCTAGTTATTTGAGTGGATTTGAAAAAAAAATATATATATTAATAGTTTTTATTTTCCATAATGTTTTGAATATCAAAAAGAAAAAAAAAACTGCTAATACAAAAATCACGAAACATATTCGTATAATACTTTCAAGCATATCGATCACAAAAAAAAACTGTTAATACAAAAGATCATGAAACACCTTCATATAAAAGTATATTTTATCATATAATAAAAATCAAAAATACTAGAAAACAAAGGAAGGTTTTCGAAACCAAACAAAACTAGAGGAAAAAATCTAGAAAACCAATAATACTAGAAAACAAAAAAATAATTGGTTAATCTAACATTCCATAATGTTACGCTAGCTTAATCCAACCATGACGTTCATTAGTAGACATACTAACAAAGATTTCTTTCATCCCTAATTGGTGAATCACTTTAACCGCATCGTAACGAACTGTTTTTTTCCTAATTATGGATTTTTTGATATCTTCTCATATGTGTGGAGAGAACAATCAGTGGAGAGAAACAAGAACATCAAACATGTGGAGTGATTCAATTCAGAGTTCATAGATGAGAACATGATAGGTTATTTTGTTTATCATAAAAAATTTCATGTTTTAATTTTATAATCTCTTTTCTATGATTTTCAAATCCATTTTATTTGACTCTAAAATCAACTTTATTTGATTTTCAAATCCACATTATTTGATTTTAAAATCAGCGGATTATGTGTGAATTTCCAAATGTGATAGGGATTTCTAATTCTATTCAAATCAATGATCCAATAACCCCTCCTTAATTTTCATATCTAAGTCCTTCTTATAAATACATCATAAAAATAGTTGATATGTGATATAATTTTCAACACAATAAATTTTTTTGTTAAAAAAACTCAAAGTAATGTTTGATATGTAAAAAAAAAAGGCATATGCCTAAGGCCACCAAAAAGTACACAAATAAAAGGCCAAATGTTTTCTAAATTAGGCGAAGCATTTATTTTTATGGAAAAGTGGGTAGAAAACCTTCATCTTTCTAAAAAACATAGAAAAACCCTCAACTTTTTTTGTGGGTATTTAAACCCTCACATTTTCATAACTGGTAAAATAAACCCTAGTATTAATAAACTTAATTTAAATTCAAACAAATTGTTATATTAAAACATAAATTAATAGAAACAATTTGATTTAGGGTTTTTCTTCTAAAATTCTAGTTTACAATATTTTTCTAAATTGAAATTTTTTAAGTAATGATGTAAAAAAGTTAATTAGTGAAGTTTTATTCAGTTGTGTTACAAAAATTCATCAATGTGAAACTAAACAGATTTTGTTACGAATTATATGTAAATTCTTATATCGAAACCGAATATGAGTTTATATTAATAAAGGTTTATTAGGTTCGATCACACAAATTTACTAACGTGAAACCAAACCAAATTTTATAATACAACGAAAAGTACATGAATTTCCACATCAAAATATTTTCATTAGACAAACTAAAATAAGATTTACTAGCAGTTAATATTATATATATATATATATAACGATATATTAAAATATAATATAAACGATATTTAGTTAATCATGATTTAATTATATTTTTATCCAAAACCTGAACACTCGAATAATAAAAAAATTCAAGTGTGTTATCCTATAAAGTTTTGTAGTTTATATAGCATAACTTCTAATTATAACAAAAATGATTTGCCTAATCTCAACTAAATGGTGAATGAATTTTCATAACACAAAAACCCTAATTTTAGAAAGAAAAATCGTAAACTCGAATTTGAAAAAAAAATTTATGAAATTGTTTTTTTTTCTTACTGTTTTAATATAACGATTTAAAAAAAATTAGGTTGAGTTTATTAATATTAGGTTTTATTTGACCACTTATAAAAACTTGAGGGTTTAAAGACCCACAAAAAATGTGAGGTTTTTTTACATGTTATTAAGAAAGCTGAGGGTTTCTTTACCCATTTTTCCTATTTTTATTTAGTGTTTTAGGTTTTTTTTTTTTTTTTTTGGAAACAAAACTCATACCTTTGTTTGGTTTTCCTTTACATTAACTACTAAATCTCGTTTATTCATGATTTTTTTTTAAAATTGAGCAACATTCCTTTTTCCTTATACATTTTAAAATATATTTCTCTAAAAAAAAAACTTGGTTTTCAAAGCCATCTCACATAAGGTAAACTATTTTTATTATCTTCTTTTGTGTAGTGATAAATGTTGGTTTCTCAATAAAATTAATGTTTATATTAAAAGTAGAAAAACTCTTATATGCTAAATCTAAAACTCCAAATATATTAAAAATTATCACGCAAACTTTAATATTTTTTTAGTGCATCATCTCACAATATAAAACTAAAATATTCATTTTTCTTACTTACAAAAGTTTTTTGTATTTTCTTAATTAACAAACCATGGTTTCTCTTTTGTACGATTAAGTTCAAGAACTTATATTTTTCTCAGCTTTTCTACCACCAGAAAGACAAAATTATTTAGTTTTTAACCACAATCATCGTCATGAAATTTTTACATCATAGAAATTGCAATTTAGCATGTTCGGTAAAGTAAAAAAACAAATTCTACTTATAAGAGAGAAAATATTTTGATAACTATTTTTAAAAATATTTATTAAAAATATCTATTTTAAACGTATCAACAAATGACATTTCACTTCAAAAATAATATTTTGAAAACTATTATAAATAATATCTATTTCACCAGAAAATAAACCGACGCGTTTTGTGGATTCAAAACTTAGTAAAATATAAATAAGTAATTGCTTAGGAACATATCAACGATTTTTTTTTTTTTTGATATGTAATTATTCTCATAAACATAGTCTCAATGTATCACAAGGAGACCATATCAACACTATCGTAATTTAATTAGTAAACAATTCATTTCCACCCACAAAATTATGTTGTCATCTTCTTACCATTTATTTATGTTATTTTTTATCTATCACTTTTTTTTCTCAATACCCTTTCTAATTTTGATTCTTAAATGGTATTTATACATATGTCATGTTCAATATTTTCTCAACAATTTTTTCGAGAAAAATACATCAAATTGCATTTATCTCCCTTATAGAGAATCCCTTAAATAGTCAATAGAAGATTTATAGATATAAATACACAACATTGTTTTTATGTATTTTCTCTGTTTCAACTTAGTTCTAGTTTAAAGTTTTTACACACATTAATAAAACATTTAGTTTTTCTATTTCATCTCTAACTAATGTATTATTTCATTTGATATCATCAACTAATAAGCTAAAAGAATAAGAATAAAAGTGGAAATTTTTTCAGAAATATGCATTAAAAACCAAAAACAAAAATGAACTAATTTGAAACAAAATTTAATTTTTTAAAACGACATCTAATTTGAAACAGAAGGAGTAATGGTTATTGTGATTGAAGATGGAATGTAAAAAAATTTAGTGAGACTAATTAATAGTTGTTGGTTATTTTATATATTTTGGTAACAAAAGCTTATGTTTATCTTGTTTTCATATATCTATTTATCTTCTTTTTATAAGTATCTTAGTATATATATTTTGTGTAGGGATAGATATATGTAAGTAAATTTAAAACCTAATATATTAAAAATTGTAGTGTAATGCTTATAGAATATTTAAAAAAATGATAAGGGGGATTAGGTTTCAATTGGATGGTTTACACATGGACAATTTGTTGATATAATTGAGTTAAAAAATAATGAAGGGTTAGGATTGAATATTACACAATAATGAATTGTGTATAATTCATCTATTCCTAGTATTTGAAGAGGTTAATTAAATCAGATTTAACTCTATCTCTGTGAAGCTTATAGAATAGTTTATCTATTTTTTTATGTTTAAATAGTTTATCTATTACTATTATGTATTATACTATAAATGAATTGTGTATATATAATGCTACTACAGATAGTGTATATACGTTAATTAATAATTTATTTATTTTGTTGGAAAAAGTTAATTAAATCGAATTTAACTATATTTATGTGAAGCTTATACAATAATTTATCTATTATTGATATATAATGCACAATAATGAATTGTGTAATCACTCAAAATGGTAGTATATTTTGTTGCCATCTAAAGTTAGGGAAAACGTAAATAAAGTTATTGACTACGTTTCTATTTTCTCTTATTGAAATCAGTTTTTCCCTTTTCTTGGTAAATTTCTTCATTTGTGATTGAAAGGTTTATTTGGTAATTATCATGAGATCTTTATACACGTTGATTTTACGTCATTGTTATTGTCTTCCGGCGCCATAACATGATAGTTTACTATGTCATCCGCACCTCGGGTGGATTTTGAGAATGTGGAAAACTTTCTACCTGTTGATAATTATAGTGGAGAGAATATGCAAGTGGGATTTAAATTATATAAATAGACACTACCTTTCATCTAACAGGTAACAGTGGTGGTCAAATAATATTTGGAGGTGTTAATATGAGGTTATACACTGGCCAAAATAGATATTATAACCTCCTCTAAAATTCATCTAAGTGGATAATCAATATGCAAATTGTTTCTATTCAGGGGCACAGTAATTATATATCATTATTTGTTTACATAAGAATAATTTTTTTCGCAAATTAATCAAAGTTTTATGTTAATTTCTACTTTCTGTAGAACAATATTGGTGCTACAAAGCCAAGATAGATAGCGGCTCTAAATACATTTACGGATCGTACGTAAATATATTGGTTGAAATTGTTATTCATGTATTTCTTAATTTGTATATATTTTTTTTATATTTTTAATTTTGTGTCGCTAAATACATATCAAGAAATAATTAACGCAATCAATACTCAAACCCTTTAGTCTAGAAGTCGTATTTTCAATATTTATATATATTTTTTATTTTTAGTTTTTAATATTGATTCCATCATTTTTTTTTGTAGGTTCAACTTCATGGAACAACATTACTTACTAAAGAAGAGGTGGTACACTCAATAAATTTTTCTGACGTGCGAATCACTTTTGGTGGTGGTGAAAAATATGTTTTTAATATTTTTGCACAAAACGTTCATGTAATCGGTAACCTTTTTCTAACTTTATTTATTTATTTGGAAATTGTTTGTTAACTAAATATACTTTGAAATTTTTGTATTATATCTACGATGATGAAGATGTGACAGATAGATTCAGTATAGTCTTTAGACCAAGAGCCTTATCTTAGGCCTAAACACATGTCTATTTAATTAATATTAAAACATTCAATTAAATTAATTCTCTACGTATGAATATAACAGATACAACTTAAAAACAAAAATTAATATACAAATGATTATTTCAAGCGCCACATATGTTCTCCTTCTCTTTCGCAAGTGGCAAATACACTGAAAATATTAATATATATGATTTTGCCTTAATTTATACCTAAAACAAAAATAAAAATATAAATTAATTTTGTTTTTCTGTTTAAAAATTTTTGTTGGACTGGGATTGCAGTGATTTGTAGCAATTACAAAGTTTGCCACCTTTAACTTGATATTTTGATAGAGAAAAACAGTGATTTTGAGTATTTTCTAGAAGTATAATACTATGTTAACATTTCACACATATAATAGTACATAATATATTTCAATAGAATTTATATATCAACTACATTTATTACAAGATTTTCATATTTTTTCTATACAAAATAAATGATAAGTCATAATTTTATCGCATGAAAATATATAAACCACACGTTTAGAAAATCTTCTGAAATGATTTTCTCAGTAAAATAAACATTTATTCAAACCAACTTTAATTTTTTTTTTTGCAGATTTTGTCAACGAGTTAGAAGATACGACGATTTTTTCAAATTATACATTTGGTCATTTGTTTTATATTTATCTTAAAATTATGTTTTTGCATAATCTGTGATTTATCTACATTATTAATACATGATTACTTATTGTTATCTTTGATGTATACGTAAACACATATGATAAAAAAACACATTATACATCATATCCTTAACATTATAATCTTTCAATGTTGTGATATATTTTATTGTTATTTTTTCTCCATAGCTAACCAAAGTATGTTATAAATCAATTACCATGTATAACATAGTCATATTTTCTTTATGCGCATTTAAACTAAGTTGTATAAGAGATAAGAAAAAAATATATATATATATATATATATATATATATATATATATATATTCTCTCTAACTTAAATATTTTTCTACTAGTTACTCCAAAAATATATTTTTTTACTTACAATAATTTTTTTATTAATTTTTTTGGTAAATTTAATTTAATTTTAAATATCAAAATCCACACATTGGACGGATCTTAATCTAGTTACTATATATAACTAGGACTCAAGATCTCATGTGATGTTGTGGGAGAATAATGAATATTATTAAATCTTTCTAAAGTATATGATAACGATGGAATTGAAATGATCTAATAAAGGAGAACATAGAGTTATAGAGACATAAAATGTTAAATATACACATTTGTGAGTAAAAAACTAAACTATCAACAAGAAAAATTATGATAAAAAAAATGTGAACAAAATTTAAAAATATCTATGGTGAAGAGAAGACTCTAAGGAAAAAAGTTTCAAACGAAAAGCCATAATGAAACGAGACAAATTTGCAAAAAAAAAAAAATTTAATGATAACGAATATAAGATAAAATTTACAAAGAGTTATGATAAATCTTTGGAAGTGTCTATTGAGATTTATATTATAAAAAGAAAATATCACTACATAACTTTTTTTTTGTTGCTTCAATACTTGTAGGACCAGAGAACTTATTCAATCCAATATTTTTGTTAATTTTAATATAGAAAAAAAAATCATGATCATAGAGATAAAGTCGTACGATCAAGCATGTTTAATTTTATACCATATGGTAACAATGTTAAACTACAAGGTTTATCCATCGATTGTCATTAGAACTTTCGACAAGTTGATTCCCACGTTACAATTTTTATATTTCTGTTCCATAACGAAATAATATGAATTGTTATCCGCACTCCAAAATATTCTAGCAAAGTATTAGCTCTTGTAAATATCAGGTCTATAGTTATAAGGGACAACAGCGGCGCCTCCCATGTAGAAGACTTAATTTGGGAGCAACATGACCCTCTCATTACCTTTATAGTAATTAGGACTAATGATCTTAGTGATAATTATGAATACGTTAGAGTAATGATGGACTTGTAATAAGTCACATGCTACATCACAGATATAAAACCGGCGATGCATCTCATTCTAGAGAAGTTTTGGATTTTGTTGTTACTCATGATATTGAACATAATTATAGCGGAGAATGAAGATGTTAGTGAAAATATGATTTTATTTTTATAATAAAGTGACTTGATTTTAAACGCGAGCCTAAGTAAACATTATGGTGAAAACATAACTTTAATGAAAATGTATCAAGGAAAAGTTATTGTAACGACATTCAAATTTTTAAAATAATTATCGAAACTTCATAATCAAACTTTTTTAGACTCTGTTTACTGGCCATCGTCACCCAAGATTTCTTTGCCGGAAATTCTCCTAGTTGAAAGGCATACACTGTTCTTTATCTCCTTCACCTTTCTATTATAATGCATGTTACTTATGGTTTATGAAGTTATTATTAATAAGTGCATGAAAAACTCTTTGGAATATAGAAAACTAAAACACTTTGTACATCAAAGAGATTGATCATGTTTTCTTTATACATAATAAATCACGTTAAAACTATACAATTTATATCATCCAAAATATTAATTTTATGTAAAATTCTGCGTCGATTCTATACAAATTAGCTTATATACGAAAAAAATCAACATGCTAACTAAATACTAATCATAATTTGAAAACAGTAGTTAAATATAGTTTTACAAAAGTTGTGGATAATACAAAATAAAAAATATATCTTAGACAATAAAAATAAATCACCTTTTTTGTTTGCACGTTTTACATCACTTCAATAATTTCCTATGTTGCAAACTAGCAAATACTTGTAATAATAACAATAATTGTTATCATAGAAAGAAAATTCTCATTAATGTTGAGAATCATTCTAACAAGGTGTATGATCCTGATGCGAAAATGGTAAGCAACAACAAACAACACATTGTTTGGTATCAAGCCTTCGAAGGTATTCACTAGGCTATAAAAATTTGTTTATCAACTACTTTACTATATTATGTATGTTCACTATTTGCAATAGATTTATGTGATGTTGTTTTGTAAGATTTATCTAATAAACATGATATAAAATACATATTTGTTAGCATGCAGATAAATAAAATATGATTATATTATATATAATTTATTAATTCATTAGTCCACAACCATGATATTTGATCTCTAACATACTTTAAATTAAATGTAGAGAAAATATAACAATAAAATGCGCCAACAAGGTCACTTTTCCAAAATATCAATAATCAACAAGATTGAAATGATCATCATTTTATATATATGGTGTATAATATGTTTTACATAATATCCATGTGGTCGTGTATACATTATAAATAACAATATATGTTCTAGTATTAAGAATGTAGAAAACCTGAAAATATCAAAATGAATTCATACATCTATTCTCTTCTTACTCTTATAACAGCTGCAATTTAAAAAAACTCCGTTTGGAATACACAATTATTTTACCGAGTAAATCATTTCAAAAAAAAATCCAGAAGTATAGTTGAGACATCTTCATACTATAAAACTATGACTTATCATTAATTTGTACTAAACAAGTATGAATAGAGTATTAAACTTATAGAAAAATCTCAGTCATAAAGTATTCAAATTTATTTTAAATTTCTATTTCTATAATAATATTTCTACTTCCCCGTTGGTTACATAAATAATCTCAACGAAAAAGATTTGTTAAGAGTAAAATAATAGTCAATGTCTTTTTGAGATGCGGATAAAAAAACCAATGAGATGATAGTTTGTTTTCCATTTGGTTTCCAAAGATTTTCGGAATGCATAACCATATATAATCTTTAGCCATGTCTATACTATTAAATTGTTCCAGTTGCTAATAGCTACAAAATTTTACACATTACACCATAATTGTATAGAGGTCATGATCATTCAAATTAAACATCGTCCCCAAATTAGTTATTATCATGTATAAAAAAGACATTACAAAAACTAAAAGCTACAAAGAAAACTTAAAATCAATTACAAGTAGGTTTGGGCAATCGGTTTAATCGGGTTAAACGGTTCGGTTTAATCGGGCTAAATGGTTTGGTTTAATCGGTTTTCTAGTTTTTTCGGTTTATCAAAATTCTATCGAATTGAACCAAATAAAAATTTGGTTCGGTACTCGGTTTTCTCAGCACGGTTACTAAGATTTATAATTCGCTGAATTTGAATTGAAACTTTTTTTAATCAGTTTTAGTTAGTTAACCAAATCGGTTTGGGTCAATTTTATGTATAATGGGCTAAATTTTTTAAAGTCCAAACATGTATTTTAACTTATAAATGTCCAAACGCTTTTTCCATGGGTCAAGTAAAGCCCATCACCCACATCTAGGGTTTTGTTGTTCAGTTTTTGAAGGCGGTGACAAAACGGACATAGTGAAGTGAAGAGAAACAACGGCGAAGAAGAAGAACATCGAAAACAAAGAAGATGGATCAATGCGACGCGGTGGCGAGACAGGCGAGAAGAGATGTAGAGAACCAAGAAATTGTTGTCGCTAAATTTAATGCCGGAGAGGATTGATGTTGGTGGATTGACATAAAACACCTACGAAACAAAACAGTGGAGAAGAAGAAGAAAGAAGAAGGATTAGAAGGTCAAAGATAAGAATAGGTTGGAAAATAGGAGAAAAGAAGGGGTCCGTGAGGATGAGAGGTTACAAAACAAAACAAATAAAAGATGAAGTGATAGATCTAGCGTTTTCTGTTTTTATAAAGTATCTCCCATAATCGAAAAAACCGATCGGTTTTGATGAACCGAATAAAAAAAACCGAAAATCCAAATTAATTTAAAATTATGCCGATCAGTTTACAACAGAAAATCGGTTTGAAACCAAAAATCGAAATAGTCGGTTTGTTTGGTTTGGTTTAAAAGGATTTTTCCGAACATCCAGGCCTAATTACATGAATTAAAACTAAACCCTAAACCGATAATTTGAAAACAGTAAAATAGAAAATGAAATTCGCACTATTTAAAAAATCGAGAAAATTGTAGAAGAGACATGAAGACATAAAGTGAGAGAGCAAGCTGACGATAAGAAAGAAATGTAGATTTTTAATCTACATACATACTATTCATAGACTTACATGCATTATTTTTACACATACACAACAAATCATACAATAAGACGTACTAAGTTTTTGTCTTTCTTTGTAACGCCTTGAAATTCAAAAGAATTTTGAAGCATTACTAATAACAATATAATAAAAATACTATAAATTTTATAATATATAAAGTTTGAAATCTCATAAAACTCCACATCTTAGAAAAATATAAATTAAACGTAGGAACATCTACCAAGTCTCGCTCTACGACCGAAATACAAACTCTAACTTCAGCTGCACAATGCTCCTCCTCAAAGTCCTCTTCAGGGAAATCAGAACTTATGTGAGCAAAAAATCATTCAGTGAGAAAACAAACCCGATAAACAAGTACCAATAAGATATAATCCTGCAAAGAAAAATATTCAGGTGTTGGTACTAACAAACATTAATTTCAATTCAATAAATTATAAATAAGGTAAATCACATCAGAACATATACTATCGAAAACTACATAATTGATGCAGCGCAGAAACAAGATTCGAGACGAATCTTTTCTTGGCCGGCAAGACCTGATGCAGCGAGATATTTGGAAATGTTCCAAATATCTATTATTATCATATTTTAATTAATTAATAATTATTGTTCTAGAATATTCTATGTTTTAGGGTTTTCAAGTTTTATTATAAATAGCCTTCTTATGCCTCCTATTGTATTCGGTTGTTTTTGATTAATAAAATTAAAGAGTTTTTGATAAGCACTGAGAAGAGTATTCTCAAACGAAGTCTTTGAAGTCTTTGTTTATCGTGAATCCATTGATATCCGATAACATTAGAATTCCGAGCTACAATTGTCTTGCTTGAGATCCATTGATACTCAAGATTACTTTCGTAATCTATCCCTAGAAGCTTTCCGCTACGTCAATAATCAAATCATCAGATCATAATAATATCGTCAGACATAACGATCGGGTATCTAGCAATACAACGACCAAATGGCACAGCCTCAACACTGCTCGACCCAAATCATATACTAACAGTAAGATGTTCGAACCAAAGCTATTGTGTCTGTCTAAATGAACCGAAGAGCTCCCATAAGGGTGACAAAACGAGGAGGCAGTTCGGAACGAGCCGAGCATATAAAGGCACAAAGAAAACCCAGTAAAATTCAAACAAAGGCATTATCGCATTGATGACCGAATTAAAACGGACACAGTAAAGAGAAATATTACATTGATTAGACAATTAATATAAATATTTGTGTATATATATAAGACCTCATAGACTAGAAAGGGGCATCACAATATGTTCTAAAACGGATTTTTTGGTACGAAATGTTCAATACCGAACCGCTTCTTATTAAATATGTAAAAAATATCCCCGTCATTTGCTCATCTGACTAATCTATTAAAGTTGTTGACAAAAAAAGGGGGCATCACAATCTTTTCCACATTATCAATACAATAATACTTCTCTTTATATTTCCGACATACATTTTCATACCTTTCTATACGTATTAGTCTTGTATTTCTTTCTTTAAGAGTTTAAACCCACGAATAATATAAATTCTTGAGTGTTGAATCCAACATCCACGGTATGTACCTTTTTTTTTACTTATAACCATATAAAAAAATCCTAAAACTGTTTCAAAGAGTCATATTTTCCTATTGTTTTTAACTAGATTTATCGCCCGCGCGTTGCGCGGGATATTAAATTTAAGTTGGTGACAGATAGGATTATTAAAAATAATGGTAGTCATTTAAATTTTAAAAACTATTTATATTCATATTTGTTTTACAAAGCAAAATACAACATAGAAATTAATAAAAATATTTAGTATGTACCACGTACTAACAAAAGATATAAGATGATTCTGTTTTGGTAGCCATCCACGACCTTTTATCAAGAAAAGAGTTTATTCTATAATCAGATCTTGTTAGTATATCTTTAAACAATAATTTATGAAAATGTATAAACGTAATATTCATGTCATTTCAATAGATTTCGAGAGCACGATTTACCTATTGAAGCAAGACCATCGTGCTTTAAGGAAATTTTTGACCAAGTTATGAATGTCCCTATCTTATCTATTCTACCACGCTTACATGGCCTAACGGTTTAGCCTGATTTTGAATATGATAATCCGGTATACTAAACCAAATCATAGAAATTCATTCATTTCACATAGTGAATGAGATCAGAATGAGTTTATTTTAGTCATGTGCATACATATATTCGTCGATTCAAGCGTTAGTCAATTTTTCTTTAAACATTTTTCCCTGTTATTTTTTCATCTTCTATGATGCACTTATTTGCCTCTCAATATCTACTCTCTTTTTTATCTTATGTGCGCTTACATATAACAGACTGAATTTTGACTTATTTCTTAAATAAGAATTATGTCTTCCTTTTCATTTTCTTAGTCTATTTTCTTTTATTAATTGCATGATTTTTTCGTTCACTTGAACGTCAAATAGTTTTATGGGAAATATATACTTGTGAAAAATTTCTCAACACTTATTTAGAGTTCTTACTTATATTTGAATTTTTTAAACCCTTTTAGTAGAAAGCAAACAATGATATAGGTATAATCCTATTATTTTAATTATTATATTTTAAGATACACTAAGATACACTTAGTTTTTCTACTTTTGTTTCGTCAATGTGAATTTATACTTTCACACTCTTAAACTTTAATTTCAAATTTTAAACATTTATTTTCTTAAAAATGAATTCTTTCTTATATCTTAAAGAAACTTATACAACCATACATTTACTACAACATTTAATTATTTGATTTGTTTTTTCTAACCTAAAGAAAATAATAATATTTTAAACATATTTTTTGTTTGTAATTGTATAATAAATTTGTCCATCTTAAATAACATTTATTTTCTAAGAAATTTTCATTTTTAATTTTTTTATTCTTAATTATAGGTTTATGGATTATGTTCATACTTTTAGTCATATATTAACACACATATTTAATTTAAGTTTTGTTATACGTATATATATATATATATATATATATATATATATATATTACATTTTTGTTAGTATTATTCAAGTAACCTATATTTAAAATTGTGTATTAATTCAAAATTAGTGCTTAGATAATTAGATGTAATTAACCATAAAACTAACTACTTTACCATAATTATTAGTAGGGTCCATATTTTTATTGTGTTGATGATGTGGACACCCTAAGTGGAGAGAAAACTCTCTCATTATATATATAGACTAGATATTAACCTACACCGCGGGTCAATATTTTATGTTAAAAAAATTTTTGTAATTATTATTTTAAGTTCTCTCTTCTATATAAAAATTATATGATTTATAAATTTTTTTTAATAAATTGATAAATTTATTGTATATAATATATTTTTAGTTGTATACCGCAGATCGATTTTTTGTAACTAAAAAAATTAAATTTTAAGTTGTATTTGTTTTGTTAAGTGTTTAAGATTTTAAAATTGTATTTTGATTGTTAATTTTAGGATTTCACCTGTGGTATACCGTCCCATATTAATATCGATCCAAACCCGTCCCACTATATAATCCCGTCCCGTAAAATTAAACATCATTTTGTTTTTTTCAATACTGTTTTTATTTAAAAGACACATAATTCGAGTCAATAATTATATATATATATATATATATATATAATTTTTATAGAGTTCATCTATATATTATTAATATTATACACTTTTTCTAGGATTTTAATATTATAAATACTTAAAAAGTTTTATAAATTTTAAATATTAAATAAAAAATTATTATAAAAACAAATAATTAACATGCAGTGTACAACGGGTCAAATATGATGATTAGAACTAATATAACAAATTTGAGCTAATTTTCTAAAACCTATCTATCTAATTTAAACATTAATATATGATTCTCCTTTGACTTTTTTTATTTGATCTTATATTTAAATTATAAAATATATATAGTTAAAATTGTAATTTTTAAAATTTTATGATTATGTTATTTTGATAAATTATAGTTTTTAATGATACACATGTTTTTATTTCACTTTATTTGAAAATATTTCCCCTTTTTTATTTTTTTGAACAATATTTATGTTACTCAAAGTTATTTATCCAATTAGATTCCATAATTAAATTATTTAACAAATTGACCTCTGTAAGGAATTAAATTAAGTCATCCGGCTAAAAAAAAAAAAGGAATTAAATTAGTCATAAAGTCTAATTAAACCGGACCAAACCGGTCCTTTTCTCCCTGGCTCGGCCACCGCTTTTTCAACAGAACAATCTCGATCTCTTTCTCTATGTCTCATTCTCTCACTCACCGGAGCAAAGTGATGTCGGTTTGTTCTTCATCGTCTTTCTCTTCTCAAAAGACATGGATTGTTCACGGGATCTTAGCCGGAACAACGATTGCAGCTGCGATTGGCGCAAGTGCGTATCTAGGTTGATCCAAGAAATTCCGGAGCCGGGTCATCGAAATCATTCCCGCACGTTACGCTTCCTCTCGATTCGAGGGCTAATGGGAGAAACTAAAAGTGAAGTTCAGTTTGTGACATGTCTCGCGTTGACTGATGATGCCAAACGCCTGAGTTGATGAGAAGAAGAACAAACGTTAATCGAAACAAAACAAATGCATGCGATTAAGAGGAGAACCACTGTTGAAGCATAGCAGAGGCATGAGTTGGATTTTTTTTCCCGAAGACTTGCAACACGATTTTGAATCAAGAGATCAATTTCTTTGATAATTGCGTTGCGTCCACCGACATGGATCTGTTTCGATGGAGGCGGTGATTGCGTTCAGTCCAGATCAAAAAGATGGAGGATTACCAAGCAATGAGCAAGAGATTCCAAGCCGATATGGATCTGTTTCGATGGAGGCGGTGATTGCGTTAAGAACTTATGGTCCATTCGGGTATTCCTATGGCCTGGGCATATGGGTAACCCGTTCGGGTTCGGGTAAAACCCGTTCAGGTTCGGGTTGAATGGGTAATGAATTTATGGTCCATTCGGGTATTCCTATGGTTTCGGTTCCGGTCCGGTTCGGGTATTGTCGGGTTCGGGTCGGTTTGGGTAATACCCGAAGTTTAAAATCACTTTACATTCTCAAATGATCAAATAAAGAGAATAGAACATCAAACATGACATTTAAATACTAAATCCAATCCAAAATAACAAAGATGACTATTTCACTCTTAAGTGTTAAGAGTAGATTCTAATTATCTATATACATATAGTATATTGCATATATATAAGTATATAACTATATATCTAATTATCTATATATATATATATATAAACTCAAACGTCAAAAGTCACAAAACCTAAAACGTAGGACATACATATAAGTATATAACTATATAAGACTATATATCTAATTATCTATATACATATATAAACATGTGTATTTTTTCGGGTTTGTGGGTAACCTAAATGGGTAACGGGTAATCCCCGACCCGACCCGATACCCACGGGTAATCCAATACTCTACCCAATGAGGTAATTTTCTAATATCCTAACCCGCCCCAACCCGATTTTTTCGGTCCGAGTATCGGTTCGGGTATCGGGTCCGGGTTTTTTGCCCATGCCTAGCAAAAACCATAGTATTAAAACAATGATAAGGCATCAAAATAAAAGAAAATGGATGAATGCAACTGAAAACCAAATAACAAATCCAAACCATAGTAGCAATTCACTCTTTCTACTGAATCTTGACTTTAAGAATAAGAATCTTATTTGAGTCGATATTTTTGTTTTTGATGTTCACTTCTTCTTTGTTATCATCATCGTTGATATTTGGATTTTCAAATGTAAGAGTAGCAGCCTTCAAACTATTTTCTTCATTAGTTTGTTCCAAGTAACTTCTTGGTGGTGGAACTCAGGAGATTCACCAATATTAGATGCATAGACACAGTTAGATGAAGAAGTAGTTGATTCGGTTGTCGTTTGATTATTAGTCAACATTAGTGAAACCTAAAAAAGACAAAAATACAAAATCAAAATCATTATTAGATTATTGAGTTAAGAACAATATAATAGATACAAATTGTAGTAGGACTTGGTCAACAAAGACAATAGAACTGGATTGATTATATTTCCAGAATATTCATGAACTTCTTCTTCCATAATAGATCATTGGACAATACTAAAATATTTAGAACAAAATAAAACACTCTTGAAACATTAATGATTGAACAACCATCATGTATGCAGGATCTTCGATTGAAACACGCCATGCGAAATTGTACGATAAAACATCTCTAGAGGTATGCAGAAGAAATATCTTGCTAAATAAGAATTCAGAGGGATCATTTAGAATGAGGAAAACTGTGGTTGTGATAATTGTTGGGTAGGAGATGGTTATTTATAGAGAAGATTAGTCTAAGATTTTGGCGTAGGTTTCAGAATATCTTGGAGAGCAAGCAGCAAAATCATAGATACGAATCACAAATTAAAGGGCAGATTGCGAAATCATTATATAACAAAAATAATATTCTTGTTAACACATTTATGTTAGAATGTTCTAGATATTTTGGTTTTAGGCAATATTTTGATATTCGAATATCTTGAGAATATGCTTGTTGTTAGTTTACAAATCTAAACAAAAGCAAAACGTAATTGTTAATGTGGTTTACTTTTTTGTAGGGAAATCTTGCTAAAAGATATTTTAACAACGATTAATGGAAGTAATTAGTTTAGATGGCATAAATAAAATCCCGGATTTATTATATATAGATGCAAGGAATATGCCATAGATTAAGAATTTGATAGTATTAATTAGTTGAGTAAGAAGTTATTAGTTGAGATCAAAAATATATTTTTTAGATTATATGAATTATAGATAAGGAAATACCAATAATCTCGGATATATATTATATAGAGTTATTAGTTTAGATTGTGCAAATATTCGTAATCAATTAGATATTATAAGGATTGGAGCCGATTAATGTGGCAAATAATTTAGGGAATATCATTAAACCGAATTATTGTTAGAGTAATTATAGTCAAAATATTCGTTTTTTTTTTATTACAACATGCCTAAAATTGTTTATCCAAGATCCGAATAGACTAAAACCCGGATCCAAATGAATTAAAGCAAAAAAACCCCTGTAAAAATGTATATGTAGATTTGTCCATCTTAAATAACATTTATTTTCTAAGAAATTTTCATTGTTAATTTTTTTATTCTTAATTATAGGTTTACTAGATCCGGACCCGCACGTACGTGCGGGATTATATTTGTAGATATATTTTATTTGGTATAATATTTATAACCCAAATTTATATTGGTTTAATTTTATCAAGTTTATAAATGTTTGAAATAATAATCGTTTCATCATGCAATTTAGATCGACATGATAGAGGATCCATATCGTATATGAACTGGATTAGTGATCGGTTAGATTTATATTATAATCATGAACTATCAAACCAGATAAAAAAAGCGCACAAAAAGAAGAAAACGTCTTGAACTGGATGATCTAAATATAGTTGTCAAGCGGATCAAACACATTTGCTAGGTCTGCCGACCGCCCTACAACATATAGAATATTTTGATCCGCAAAAAAATTGTTCCGTGAAATCAACGGGAGTAAATAGTGTGTCCGCATCCGTCCTGTTTGAATTCGTGAGACCCGCAGACCTACATGCATTTCAATAAATGATTATTTATATTTTATAAATATACTTAAAGCTAAAAATTAGCTAATATAAATAATAAGTAATTTGAAACATAAATAAAAATTTCTTTAAAAAAAACTTAAATTTTGTTAATAATGTTATATATATTATAAATTCTTAAAAGATTTTAATACTATATATTAGATAAATATATAATTATATTTTTTTCCAAAACTCCGCATATAACCCGCAAACCCTTTTCCGGTAAAAGTATATAATTATCAGTGAAAGTTTAAAAATTGAATTTAATAATCCAAATCTTATTATCTCGTCCCATTAACTAAAATTGTTGTCCCGTATTTTATTGAGAATAATTTAGAAAATATTTTTTATTTTTTGAATTACTCATGTCCATCTTGTGGAGTGTAAACGTTATTTTCTGTCCCAGTATTAAAATAGATAGGCCTATGAAATTTTTTGAATATGTTGTCAACCCGTTCCATCTTGTAATTTATCGAAAGTAATTTGGTAATGTTTTTTTACTTAGTATTAATAATAAGTAATTTTAAACATCCTTAAAAATATTCTTAAAAAAAATTAAATTTTGAACATTATGTTATATATATATTACAAATTATTTTCAAATTTAATATTATATATTAGATAAATATATAATTATATATTTTGTTTTTCTAAAGCCCGCAAATAACCCGTAAACATGAGGTTAATCGGCAATAATATACAATTAGACAACTTAACATCATTAGTTAATGTGAATATAGTTCTTTTTAAAATATCTGTATTTTCAACGACATATCCGTATTATCCGTATTATATGTTTGGGTATTTAAAAGTTTAAAACAAAATTTGGTATATTTTCAAAAATACCTGATTTTAGAGTAAAAATATAACAACGTATACAAATGTGATATTGTGTATAATTTTGAATAATAAAATTCGTTTAACTAAACATAACCCATTATTTGATAAAGCCCACAATGAGCCCATACTACTTGCTCGATCTTCACTCATCTTCTCCGCTTTCATCCACCTCTTCCACTACTCCTCACCGTTTCAAATCCGCCACCACATATATCGCTACTGCCGCCGCGGTCTCAGGACTTTCCTCCGCCGCGAATCTGATCGGTTTTGTGGTATACGAAACTTACCTCTCCTTTGATCCACCGCTTTGTCTTTTTGTCCTCTCGCATGTGGACAATATTCGCAGGTCTCGAATTCTTCTATTTCTAAAAAGTTAGCTAAACTTTCTTTCAATAATTTCTTCTACTCTTAAACATGTGATGTGTTTCTTTATAGATTTGAATATAATTCTAAGATTGAACACACATGTCTAAGATTGAAGCTCTTTAGACACTAATCCTCAATATATAGTATGTCGTTAATTGCTATGGTTTTTAGTGAAATTGATGGAGTGAGAATATCATTTTAATGATTCAAAAGTATTATGTCAATTTCTAAATAATTAGTATTACACGTTAAGAACATAGTTTTGACAAACTATTTTCCTTTTGCTAATTAACAAATAGTTATCAAATTCACTTGATGAACGATGAATTTTTAAAAGTATTAGAAGTATCCCTTGAATACCTTATATAGAGGCTTTATGCATATAAGATATATGATGCTACGATTTAACTTATATGACCTTTCTAATATATTTTCTCTCTTATTGAAAGACAATAACATTAGTTGGTTTCTGTATTGTCTAGTTACAATAAGTAACATGAAACAAAAGATTATGTATTCCCTTCTATGTTAGACATGCGAACTTATAAAATCAAAGAAACAATACTTGTTACAGCAGATGTATTATATTAACATGTTTATTATCCTTTTGACAGATTAACATTGATGTTAAAAGTGTGAAGAATTGTTGGTGTGAATCACAATATGAAGAAAAGAAAAACAGCATATGCAAGCTCATGCCATTTTATTTAAAACAGAGGTTAGTAATGTTATTTAATATGTCTTAATAATCAAAACTCGAGAAACTATATAAACAAAATACATAGACAGTATAATCTAGAAAAGAAAAAGTACTACATGTTCTAGAAAAGGATAAGACTTTATCTTTATGTGAAGAGCACTGTCAACCTGTAATGGAAAATTTTCAAAAAACAGCTTAACATCATTAGTTAGTCTAACATCAATTAGACAAAACACATTAGAAATCAAATGATAAAGACAAAGGTTAAGGGTTTTTACCTTAGTACTAAACAGTTTTCGATTATTTTCAAAATACATATTATCAAAGTGAGGCACATAACTTTCAAAAATTCGCCACTCTCCTGTTTTGATAAACCTTTGAAGCTTGTTGACTTGTTGCTTCTTGACATAGCATGAATCAGGGTGCCCTTTAAAAAAACTATAAAATCATATTTAAATACATTGAAAATCTTAATTAGAAGCATATAAACATTTTTATTTAAAAAAAAGCATACAAACATAAATCGATAGGTGCATAGACGCTTACAAATGCATCATGTAGTGAGTCCACAAAAATGCAATATTCTTACTTGAATCCTCTAACTTGTTTGAAAGGTTTGATGTGAGCAAGGCTCGTGAAACCAAGATTTGCAGCCTTTTTTTTTTTTTACTGAAATATATATAGCAATAAAAAGGAGAAGGTTCAAATGATTAGTGAGTGCTGGATATGTGAAGCGAATCCTTTATTTATAGATTAAGAAAGTCGGCTAATATATTTCGGGTTTCAACCATAAAAAGCAAAATAATATCGTTTTCTTAATTTAAAAAAAAAAGATTCGTGGTATATGCTTAATTTCAAAAGATTATGATATATTGTTAAGATTATTTATGGCATCTATAATTACTGTTGACGTCTAATATTCGAAACCGCCTCGCAAATATAGCAATTAATGATTCCATTTAATTATTTCTTAAATTGCGAAGATGATATATTATTTGAGTTTAAATTTTTCCATAATTTGTATTTAAAAATTGATTAGAATCGTTTTTAACTTTTTATGGTAAGGATGAAGATTACTACCACGTGGACGTCGAACATTGGGTATTATATTTTTCTGCAAAATAATAATAATAACAATTATCAATTAAATATAGATAATAAGGAATTTAGAATAAGATAAATCACCCTAATGATTAGCACTTGCCAGTGGAAGCCCCCTTGGCCCATTGGTTGACCAAGAGTTAATTAATACTTCTACACCAAGAGGTCTGGGGTTCGAGTCCCAGATATTGCGATTTATTAATAAATTTGCAGATTAAAGGAGGTAAGTGTGCAGGAGATCTCCAGCGAAGTACAATTATAGCCGTTCGCCAGGATTCTACGCCGAGAGAAGTGTCGTCAGGTCATGGATCATTGAAGGTATCCGTCAAGAGCATGAAGAAGGAAGTGTCGTCTGTCGTGGATCTAATAAGGGTCGGAAGGAATTGTCCGTTGTAGAATCGTCTATGTAACAGTTCTCATAATTTGCAATAAATAATAAATCTAGACGTCAAAAAAAAAAAGATTAGCACTTGCCATAACTACCCGACAATAATTCGAATTCGATTTGAATTTGGAAAGTCGTGAATATTGCCATTTCAAATCAACAACCAAAAGTATCATAATATATAATAATTATGGAGGTTGACAAATAAGGCTTACATAGATCTTTGTTATATTTGTGCGAAATTCTTGGTATGTTTCCAAATCGGTATGATATAAAGGAAATATTCTAGGTACGTTAAGATTTATTCTCTAAATAATAAAACTCAAATTTGGTTAGTTATTATTGTGTGCAGGAGATTTGGAAATATCTTATAAACAGATTCGGTTATGTTAGAGATATCATTAACAACTTCGGTTCTATTCACGGATCCAGCCCAAGATCCGCTTTTCAATCCGACCCAAGATCCGCTTTTTAATCAGACCCAAGATCCGCGTGTATTGACTTGTTGAAGTGACCGATTTACCCTTAATCGTTTTTTTTTTTGCTCTTTGATTTCACTTATTCCAATGGCATCTCTTGTAATTATTTACACTTAATAAGGTTATATATTATCTAATCTTTCCCAATTAATAGAATAGATGGATTATGTTCATACTTTTAGTCATATATTAACACACATATTTAATTTTTAAGTTTTGTTATACGTATATATATATATATATATATATATATATATATATATTACATTTTTGTTATTATTATTCAAGTAACCTATATTTAAAATTGTGTATTAATTCAAAATTAGTGCTTAGATAATTAGATGTAACTAACCATAAAACTAACTATTTTACCATAATTATTAGTATGGTCCATATTTTTATTGTGGTGATGATGTGGACCCATAAGAGGAAAGAAAACTCTCTCATTATATATAGATTATAAATATTTTTTCATATAGATTTTTGCCATGTGTGTTTATTCACGACTCATGTATTTGCAACCCTATTTATTTTTAATTTGCTAAAAACTTAGTTTTCATTTGTAAATATTAATTGTTTTGTGGATGCAAATTTTATATATTTGTATTTTCATTTGACGAATATATAAAAACACTATATTACGATGATAAATACTTATTTTATCCAATTATATTGATTTTCAATAAATTATATTGTTATTTAAAACTTTGACTATTATTATTTATTTGCTAATATCCATACTAAATGATTTTAAAAAAATAATTCACATGCCAAATCTAATTGACCAATAACACATGTAAAGAGAAACGGTTAGTTTTCTTTTTTGGTTAAGAAAAATAAAGTCAACAAATTTTAGAAAATAGATATATAAATTAGTATATGTAAATATTATTTTTTTTAGTTTTCCTATTTTGTTAATGAAAAAATTAAATATTTTTTGACACATGTCAACATCTGATCGATAGACTTGACACATGTTACGATCATGCAAGTTACTAAGACCATACATAGTGGGGCATTTTTCACCTGGGTGTAAGGAATAAAAAAAACGGAAATAAGGGAATAGTGAGCCTGGAATCGGAAGTCGCGTGTCCGGGTGTAAGTGCCAGCTGTCAAAGTTTGGTTGGTTCCAATTTTGTTATTGAAAAAATGATTTTTATTTGTTGGGGAAAAACAAAATCGATTCCTTCCCTTCCTCCTCTCTCGAGTCTCGTCTCTCATAGTCAACTCTTATTACATAGTTTCTAAACTAAACCTCTAACATTATTTTACTAATTTAATTTCCCTAACATCTATCCTCTAACTTATACCATTGTGGATGCTCTAACTTTGAAAACCATACTTTATATAATAAGATTTTAGTTAATAATAGGATGAATAATAATAGATTAATAGTAAATAAAATATCCTTGGACTTAACAAAAGAATTGTCCACGTAGGATGCGGTTCTACGTTGACTTGTGTATCAAACATCTTCAAACATCTTCAAACACTCCCATTCTTCTTTTTCGTTAGGAAGGGGGGACGATTGTCGGAGTCAACAATTGTTAACTCTTAAATATTCATACAGATTTAATATTATGCAATCAAAATATATATGAAAATGTTTACAGTCCCAAATCTATCCACATGATTATTAACGTTACAGCATTACATCAACAATTGTTTTTTAAAAAAATAACCAATTATTTAGCTTTTTGGCGAAGAAAAATTAAATTTCCAGTAAATTTCAAACATTCGAGTTTAAAATTTAAAAGAGGATTAAAAATTGGAAAAAGGCTAATTAAGAACAAATAAATTATTTCCGGTTATGATCATTGACTAATTGTTGACATGTGCTTTAAACCACACCTTACAATTGATCCGTAGCCTATGTACCTAAGTCTTTGTGGCTAACGGTCTAATCCATGTAAAATGTTGTCGTTAACCTTATTAGTAAATGACATATCTATCTTTTTTTGTTTTTATGTACCCACATAATGACATAATTGACTTAGTCAAAAACTTTTCTTTTTCTCTTTTTTCTCTTTCACTTATATAATTTCACTTTGTTTTGTTAAAAATTCTTCATAAAAAAATTACCACAATAACATATTAATCTTTAAATTTTTTTATGAATCTAAAAAGTCCAATTTTGCTATATTTTGCGGATACATAACAATTTTTATATTTAATCTCAATCCGACGGTGTACGTGATAATGTAAAGATAGTGTACAAACGGTAGTGTACAACGATAATGTAAAAATTAATGTATGATATTCACATGATGTAAGAAGTGATATACTGGATATGACAATGAAAACTACAATCTATAATAGTGTACAACTATATAATACGATGTATGGTGTACATGATATTAATGGTGTACATGAAACGATGAGATAGTAGATCTCACCATACACCACCTTCTGAACCGTCTACAACATCGTACATTTTTACATATTTTGTACACCACATCTAGAATGAGAGAAACATTTTTGTCAGGTGTTAATGTAAAAAATGATAGTGTACGAGATTAGTGTACAAACGGGTGTACAAACATTAGTGTACATTACGTATGAATGTACAAAGATTACTTCAATTAAATAGTGTACAAACGGTTGTACAAACATTAGTGTACATTACGGGTGTACAAACATTAGTGTACATTACGGGTGTACAAACATTAGTGTACAAACGGGTGTACAAACGGGACAAACGGGTGTACAAACATTAGTATACAAAATGTTATTTATAATACTGGTGATAGAAAAATATACAAATTAAAGAAAAGAATAAAATAATTTTATCTATTATTCCTAAAAAATAATTTTTGATCTATTATTCCTAAAAATTTGGATCCACATCAAAAGTTCTTTCTCACAACAAAAAGGATAGAATTGTATTTGACATTTATTTTGTCATTTACTATACTACATATATATTCTATCTCACAAAAGCAAAAAAAAAGTGTCTATTCTTCGTATTTCTAAAAAAACTACCTATTTCTCAAATTTTAGAAAAATGTCTACTTTACTAAAACCCCATCTTATTTTATGGGATACTATTAAGATTATATAAGGATTGATATCTAAACTTTTCTTTTAACAAAAACATATACAAATAACTAGCTTCTCTAAAGTTAAGAAGAACTGAACCAATATCAAATTATTTTGCAAACTAAATCAATTCATTTCATGGTATAACTAACATGGTCTCGTCACGGTGCAATCATTAATATATAAGTTATAGCAAACATATAATAATCCAGCTATGATAAAATAACATATTGTAAAACTTGTCCGAACAAGTTGGGATGATATTGTAATAGAATAAGTGAATAACTATAAAACCCATTCTAGACAATGCATTAAAAATGATAATATATGATTAAAGAAATAAGCACGTCGAGTCACTTCCATTCCTACCTGCCAAATCGCTGGCTTCTTATTATTATCCTCGACTTGAACCGGCTTGGCTCAAGATCAATTAGTCCGGTTTTTGACCGTTTAACCAAAATTCATAATCGACAAAATTGGCAATTAAAGCTTGTTTTGTTAGAGATATCGTTAGTTTATTATAAATTGAGTGTAGAAGTCGTAATTATTTTCATTTTCAGTATTTTACTATAATTTATTGCTCGAAAAAAAGTTTGTGAAAACGGGTATAAAATGCCAATACTAAACCACCGGTTTGGTTTAGCCTATTAAGCTGCAAGCCGAGTAAATTAAACGTGGTGCGACAAACAATACGATTCTCCGCAACTTCTTCATAAATCCTTCGACCTTTCTCCTTTTTTTTTCTTGTTCACTACGTAAACCCAACAACACTTGTGTAGTTGTGTATACATATAAATATGTATATACACAATGTTATCTCACAAACACAAAACACAAATTAGCAAATTCTAAGAGAGGAACAAAAAAAAAAACAAGATCAGCCTTTGAATTCAAAAAAATCAGTAGAAGGAGGATGAGAAGCGTGGTGAAGAAGTTACTATGGTGCGGAGCGAAGAACAATGCTTCTTCGAGAACATCGGCATTACCAGAAGAAGGGAGAGTTCGGGTTTTCGTAGGTAAAGATAGAGAGAGTCAATGCAAGCTAGAAGTTGAGGCTAATTTGCTAAACCATCCAATGTTGGAAGATCTATTGAGGCTGTCTGAGGAAGAATTCGGACACTCGTATGAAGGAGCTTTGAGGATTGCTTGCGAGATTGATGTCTTCATCAAACTGGTTAATCTACACAAAACAACTAATCATCATAACAATTCTCTTTGTTGTAACAATAATTCCACAAAATTATCGTAGCTTTTATTATACCTCTCTTATTCATCATTCTTTAATTCAAAGAAGGAAGGAAAAAAAATGGACGAAATTCGTTTCCTTTTTTTTTTATATATAATTTATTTATTTATAGAGTCGAATGTCTATGGACATTTGTATTAGTAATGACTTCATCAAGTCATACATCCATCTTCTTTTTTATTTTTTCGACAAAGCTTATATTAATTCAAATGTGAAATTACTTAATTAGTCATGGTGAATATATCATTGTTCATAATCATATATGAATATATAATATAACTCGAATCAAATCAAGAATGAGTGAATGGGTCAATGGTTCTTGGCTGAATTGGAATCTCGTTTTACATGCTTGAACTTATGACAATGTATTTTTGTTGTCTAGTAGAGAATATCCTTGCAGAAGTTGGTGATGCTTATGCCTTTGGATTTTTATGTAAAACGTTGTTTAGAACAAGTTAATCTCATTTTCACAAAAAAATATTAAAAAATAACAAGTTAATCTCCTTCAAAGATTATATGAAAACAAAAGATGAATAGGCCCGGTTGATTAGTATAAATAAGTCACCCGAAAATAGTGTGTTAAATTGTAAATCGAAGTGAACCGGTTATGTCATCTTCCACATTCACGGACTTCTTTGCTCTGTTAATATCTCGAGCTGCTATCTTAAGGATGACTAATCTGTTAGATCACTTCAATATCATGACTTGCAATATAAGCATACGTATCCAGGGACCAAATGGTTGCAGTAAGAAAAAATAAACCAGTATATATGTAAACCCAAACATAATTATAACTAAGATCATTCGGTTCTATTTTTATTTAATTATATCCACATAAAATGATGCGGACATCAAACCTATTGAAGGACTAGCTGAGCTATTTGCTGAAGGACTCCCTGAAAGACTCACTGAAGGAATCGCTGACGAACCATTTTTACACTCTAACCATCAGTTGAGCGCGGGCTTGAAAATCCAACAGCAATATGAAAATCTTATGAAGAATCATCGAGCCGCCTACAGTTATTATCGAGTTGGATCAAACGATGGTCGAGAAACCATCAATTTACCTTACCCGAAGACCAAACCGGAACCAAACAAGGAAAGTCTCTTACCACGTCTTTACTATTCCATTTTGAAGCCTCTAGCTCGTGTGGAAGCTTCTAAAAGTCTGAAGACACGCTCCTTGCCATTAAAGGAAGAAATATCCTCCATTGAAGACACTTACCATATTCGTACCCGAGAGGATCAAGCCATTGAAGCTGCCAATATTCTCAAGACATCTAAGCCTCCTTTTCAACCAGAAGACTCAAGCCACGAGGTTATTTCTCCTTCTCCAAGACGTCTCCCACTTCTTTCCATAACCGGCACCAACGCATCACCACAACTTATTCCCAACGGCTAGAAGATCACATCCTCTCCAAGTTATCATTTATTTCGCATATTTGTTTCCTAGTTTTCATTTCTTGACTGTTGGAGGTCTCTTTGTTTCGAGCCTATATAAGCTCTTCTTCCTTGTTCTTTTCATTCATGCAATTTTTAAGTAATAAAAAGTTCAGTTTGTTTGCTTTCAAAGTTAGAGTCTTTGAGCATTTGTTTGAGTCATTCTCTTTGTGAGATTTCCCCTTAGAGCTTGTCTCGTGAGTCCCTTAACCTTGTGTGGTTTCCCCTTGGTTAATTGATTCGTTCTGGTTACTATTCGACTCTGTCACCACCGTTACAACACTTCCGCAAGCCATTAAGCATTGAATTCCTGAACTACCTCTTGATATAGAAAGGATTGACTCCGATCGTGTATCATAAAATTAGACAAACGGTCATCGGCGTCAAACGACATATTCATGAAATCTGCACGATGTGGACTTTTCTCTTTTCGTCATTCTAGATCTATTGGCCTTAATTAAGTAATTTCCAGTTTGTGAATCTTCCATCTCCGGTTTGATTCTTGCTTTTTTTCTGGCTAAGTTTTGGTTTACTACCTTATGTCACTTATGTAATATAGTTTTCTCTCCCTTTTCCTTTATGGTTTGGATCCATTTTTGTCGTCGTATTTCGTCTCCTAAATTCTTTGTTGTATACTCTTATTCTTCAAATCCTCCATCATTCAGAATTAGGTTGCGGCTTGAAGTTTCCTCGGAAGGTGGGAGATTTTGGTGGTGTTTTGAAGTAAAAATGGGGCTGGGATGAAGAGGCAACCAATCCGCATGTATGTATTTGTTGGTGTCTTATAGATTGGAGTTTGTTGTCTTGGCGGTTTTTAGAGATGTTTAATGATGCTTGAAGGGGTCAATTTTTTTTTTCTTGGCAGCAGTGGCGGAGACAAAAAAATTGTTTATAGGGGTCATTTTTTTTATATAAAATATATATAATTTTATTTTTAAAATAAAATATAATCAAAAAATAATTTTTAAATATCTATCATAGAATAATTTATAACTTGTAAATGTTTTATTACTTTTTTGTTTGTCACAGTGTTACGTATTTTTCATTCAAAAACTAGACAATTATTTGAAATTGTATCAACGATATGATTATGTGAAGTCGTTTTCAAAATATTCATAGTAAAGAATTTTTTTTGTTTAACTGTTGCAATTCCAAATTAAAACATCAAAAATAGTTTTAAAAGTCCATAAATAAATAAAAATGAGACATATTTGTCTTTGTAATATATCAGGCAAATCTTCAAAACGTTTCATGTCAAACTAAATAGTATATAAATTTGAACTTAAAATTTATTTCCAATATGATTTTCAATGGATAGTGTTAATTGAAATAGAAGAAAAAGAAATAAATTTATAAAATAGCAAAAGAATAGTGATAATTAGGTTAAACTCATTTTAATGGATATATTTTTATTTTTTTATTTTTAAATTTATTTGTAATGATTTTAGTTATAATATTTTTTTTGATATATAATATTTAGTGGTTTTCTCTTAAATTAAAATTTGATGGGAGTCAAATTTTATTTTGTAATGGGGTCAATCTATAAATGATTAATCAAATTAAACTAAGTTTTAAAAATCTATGAGGGTCAATTGACCCCCATAGTATAACACTACCTCCTCCACTGATTGGTAGTTCGTAGGGCACGGATTGAGCTCGTGTTATAAACATATTTCACATGTACATTTCAAAGTTTTGACTTTCTTTTTAACTTTCAAATTTTTGGGCTTTCGAGGGCAAATCATTTTGTGAGTGTAAAATAGAGTCGTTCCTAAGAAAATGAAGGGCAATGTATATTCTCCAATTTCACTAATGATCAACCAAATATGCCCAAGGCAAAAATAAACACAAAAGAGAACCTAGTTCTATGAGGAATCAAACCGTATTATAGAGGTTGTCTCGATTTACATAAAAGATTGGATGGATCAAGACATCATGTTCATCTCTCTGTCAATTAAACCCGACAAATAACAATAAGTGGTTCGCAGCTGAAAAATGGTGCAAACTTAGATACAATAATTTATTGTTTAAACTCTTAAAGACCTTAAATTATGCTGGATTTTGTTGAGTCTAGTTAGCTCTGTCAAATCTTTCGAGTCGTCAAGTGTCTAGAATCATTCTTGTTCATGTTGGAACTTGTTTTTGACAAAGTGGTGCCGACCACTTTTTGCATGGTTTTTCGGTGAGAAGCAGGGCCGTAACTGAGCACAGCCGGGTGAAACATTCGTGTTGGGCCCCCAAATTTTTAACGAGTAATATGTATAGATTTTGGGGGCCCCAAACAGTAAAAAAAATATTTATATATAGATTATGAGACCCCCAAACCGTAATTGTTTGTGGCCCCATAACTCGTAGGGCCGGCCCTGGTGAGAAGTTATTCGTCGGTATATTCCAACGACCCAAGTGATTATATATCTTTATATTTTCAAATTTGTATAAGTTATTACTGATTAATATTCTTCTTTAAAATTGAGGTTTATAAGAAAAGAAAAATCGATATACAACATTAAGGTGAGAATCAATGTTCATTAATAAATCGAATTATGCTCTTTATTGCACCAACATTTGAGCACTTCTTTAATATATCCAAGCCATGTCTTTTCATTTTAATAATCAAGTTCTTCTATACTTTCGTGTCTGAGAGTATTCACTAAAACTTCTGTACTTTGATGTTGAGAGTCTGAAAAAATATTACAGTTGTGAATTTTTGGTTTCTTACCGCAACTGCATGTCCTTGATGTCTCGTCTCTACAATTGCCTTTCATCTTTCCGATTTTATATTGTATTATTGATTTATGTCCTTTAGTTATTATTAATTTTTAAAGAAAATCTTTATTCATATCATTTATTTGAACATTTTTTATTTATCAATTAAAAACTCAGGCTAGCTCCTACATGAATAATCAATATATTTATATGTGATCTCCACTTGTTCCTGAAGACAAATGCAGAGTTATGACTTTTATGGATTGGCTGCTTGAACAGAAAGTAACGAAAAGACTTTTGACTTTGCGTAATGCAAAAATAACGGCAGCATGAAAAGAGGTTCCCTCCGCCTCTTCATCTGCCTAAGTTACCGGTCAACAAGCACTTCTCTATTTCTGTTGTTTTTTTTTTCTTACAAAATAAATTATAAACATATATTAATTATTTAATTATTCTGACTTTCCTTAGAAATGATGCATGGTGAAAAAGTACAAATATTCATAAACAAAAAAACAGAGGTAATATTATCAATTCAATAAATACGTATTCGTTTTTTATTAATAGAATAGTTTTATTCAAAATATTTATTAAAAAAAAACTCTTAAACAGTTGGTTTACTTCAAAATTAGATATAAAATTTATTAATTTACCCGAAATTTTTAAAGATTATTAAAAATATTTGAAATATTAAAAAAATAAAACAAATAAATTTGTAAACTATTTACATCCCACAATCTTATGATATATTTATTTGAAAATATATATATATATATACATTATTATTTGGCAATATATATATTTCAAATATGATATCATTTTCGGACATTTACATTTGCTGTAAATTGTATAAGGTTAATAAAAAGTCAACTGTTAAATTTGACTAAAGTTTGGACTAAATAAGTTGAAAATCTTCAAATCACTAAAGATTTTGTAATGTTTATATGTTTAATCCTTTGCCCAAAAAAAAAAAAGCTTATATATGTTTAATCCATGTTTCAATAAATCATACTTTAATGCACAGAAAATATCAAATCCCATTACCGAAAAATCGATTAATCTATATTTCTTACAGATCACACACTCATCCACATTTTTTCTTGTCATTACATATTCAGTTAATATAATAACAAATTGTAATGATGCATTTTGATGCGGGTAAAGTAAATATTAATAAATCTACTAGACAAGTTCCTTTTTTAAAGTATTTATTTCAGATTTGAGATTTGTCAGATATTTTTAAGAGAAAAGAGAATCTCAGAAGGTGAGCCTCCAAAAAAGCGTGAATCTCTCTCTCTGACTCTCTCTCTCTCTCGAGATCTCATCACCGGGAGATCTCACGGCGGTGGTGTTGGTGAAAGTTGACCAGAGATGGCGGCGGAGAATGAGAGAAAATCTCCATCTGCAGTCTCCGATATGGGAGCTTGGGCAATGAATGTGATAAGCTCCGTTGGAATCATCATGGCGAATAAACAACTAATGTCTTCTTCTGGATTCGCATTTAGTTTCGGTTCGTCTTCTTCTTCTTTTCCGATCTCTCAATTTTGATTTGAGATCTGATGATTTTCCGATTGTTTTTCAGCTACAACTCTCACCGGATTCCACTTCGCTTTAACCGCATTGGTCGGTATGGTATCGAACGCTACCGGATTCTCTGCATCGAAGCATGTTCCTATGTGGGAGCTTATTTGGTTCTCCATTGTTGCTAATGTCTCTATCGCTGCTATGAATTTCAGTCTCATGCTCAATTCCGTTGGCTTTTACCAAGTAATTCCTCTTTCGATTCTTCTCGATCTCGATCTTTTTCGTATATAACCGAATTTGAGTGATAAGTAGCTTTTGCATTATTGGATTCACATATAGACTTTGATTTTGGAGTATTGGATTTGCATATAGACTTTGATTTTGGAGTATTGGATTTGCATATAGACTTTGATTTTTGGTTTATTGGATTCACATTGTTTGAATCGGTTCTGTGTTGATTAGATCTCGAAGCTGAGCATGATTCCTGTGGTGTGTGTTATGGAATGGATTTTACACAGCAAGAGATACTCAAGAGAAGTGAAAATATCTGTTGTGGTTGTTGTTGTTGGTGTTGGTATTTGTACTGTGACTGATGTTAAGGTTAATGCCAAGGGATTTATTTGTGCTTTTGTTGCGATTTTCTCGTCATCGTTGCAGCAAATTGTAAGTTTTTTTTTGATGGTTTGTTTGTTTAATTGGTTTTGAAGCTTGGAATCAAATCTGATATGTTGGTGTTTTCTTTCTTTGTTGCTAGTTAATAGGTTCTCTGCAGAAGAAATATTCAATTGGGTCTTTTGAGTTGTTGAGTAAAACAGCGCCGATTCAAGCTCTTTCGCTCCTTGTTGTTGGTCCTTTAGTTGATTATCTTCTTAGTGGGAAGTTCATTATGAACTACAATATGTCTTCCGGTTGCTTTGTAAGTATCTCTCTCCATGCCTCTGCTAGTAATGTTACGTTGTTATTGTTGTCTAATACACTCTACCATTTGCAGCTATTCATCCTTCTCTCGTGTGCTCTAGCTGTGTTCTGCAACATAAGCCAGTACCTTTGCATCGGGCGGTTTTCAGCAGTGTCGTTCCAGGTTATAGGTCACATGAAAACGGTGTGCATCCTCACGCTTGGATGGCTCCTTTTTGATTCTGCAATGACTTTCAAAAACGTAGCGGGCATGATTGTTGCGATTGTTGGGATGGTAATCTATAGCTGGGCAATGGAATTGGAGAAACAGTCTCTTATTGCAGCAAAGGCTTTGAACAGTGTGAAACACAGTTTAACAGAAGAAGAATTTGAACTTTTTAAGGAAGGTGTAGAAACTACGCAATCGAAAGATGTTGAACTTGGCCGCACAAAAGATTAGACAGATGGATAGAAAGAAACATAGTCTTCAGGTACAATTTGTTCTGTTATAATTTTGTATGTTTTGTGTTATCTAAACCAAGAGATCGGATCCTCGGAGATTAGTGTCTAGGCTTCGATCTAAAGTTTCTTTGGTTATACAGATGTTTTGTGTTATTTATATCTTTATCCAATTCCATGGAAATAACATCAATGACACACATGTTATTGTTTTACAGAGCACTCAAAGAGTATATTCCTTTATTTGTAGTTCTTCTTATAGAATATGACAACAAATAAAGAGTATATTCCATTTCCTCACAAATAAAGAGTATATTTCATGGTATGAAACATCAAGACAGAGAAAAGAAAAATAATAATGTATAAGACTTAACTTTTGATAAAACATTAGTTTGCTCCCAAGTAATGTGAAACCTCGAAATGACTCAGGCCAAAGTAAATATTATGTTATAAATATTATGAAGAAAACTTCAGCCATGCTTGTGATTTGAATAACACCATAATTTATTGCAATATTATGAAGAAAACCTGCAAGCAATAAGTAAATTAATCATCATCTGAAAAACACAATGCATTAAATTTGTTAGCGTTCTCAAAATGATATTTCTCCAGGTGATCAGCACCGAGTCTCACTTGATGATCATCTCTAAGTGGGTTAACTCTTCAGTTCTGGTGGGCTTATAGATGTTGCATCATATTCATATGTTGTCTTCATAGTAGTACTACACTTAAGATCTTCTACATTGTCTACAAAGGCGTAAACTCTATTCCATTCTTGGTCTTCTCCAAAACCTTGGATTTCAACACTTAGAAGAGTGTTCCTTGCATGATTAAAGTAGAAGACATAAAATGGCTTACATGCCCTTCTCTTTCGCCAAAACAATTTCACCTTTAGCCGTCATCCCAACAATAAAAAGATTGTTTAACGACTTTATTATCAGCCCACAAAGTGTAGACATATGTTGTCCATTTCCGTTTCTCGATATCCTCTAGAACCCACATACATAAGTTATGGGGAAATCCACCATCATAAGCATACCTCAAATTAATCACACCTAATTTACCTTTATAGATTATCAATTGAGTAGACCATTCACAAAAGCAGTTTGGCTTTAGATCTAGAAACTTGATTTTTTGGCTTTGGATCTAGAAACTTGAATTTCTAAGACTTAATATCAAAGCAAACTAACTGCTTATAGTAAGCTAGGTAATACAAAACCCGGCCCGTTGATGCATATCCAAACATCATGGATCAAGGGACATTGTTTGGATCTTCCTCCATCCCCAAACATGTATGTTCGATTATGACTCTAAAGGTTCTTGAAATCTGACTTCTATTGTAAATTATCCTAATGGTGTAGTAATAATTCCAATGAAAAGACTATAGAGATCCATAAGCTTTTGGTTAGGCTTGTTCTAAGCAATCAAATCAAGCATTAAGAATAGAATCCAATAATAAATTCACAAAACATGATAACATCAACTTGTGGTTTGGTCGGTTAAAGAAGCTTTGACTATCTTTAATAGATCCATCAATTGAACATCACATATGGTGACTTGAGGAATTAGATCATGGCAATAGGAATTGGCCTACTTCATTTAAGGCCTTAAGAACAATTAAAGACAGAGAACTGACCGGTCAAATCATAACAGAGAAATACACATCAAGTTTTACATCAAGTTTGATCATGGCAATACCAATTGGTGAAAGTCCTTGATGAAACTACTCACACATGACCTAGGTACATGTGATCATTGTAAAACAAAGATCAAGAATTTAGAAGGAACTACCAAAGGGTTTTAGAAATCTTAAAGCAAAAATAAACAAAGAAGAAAAAGAAGAGAAAAACACCTTAAAACTCTAAAAATCATAAAAAAAAGTATGCTCGGCAAATGAGGAATAGAGGGTATAAATAGGTGGGCGGCGTACCGACTAGTTTGATTGCTCCACCGATCGGTACGCTTAATGGATCATGTCTTCTCTTGACGCGTTTTGGTCGACTTTTTCCTCTAAAATCCTATTTATGTTCTGCAGGTCCAAAACCTTGAAAACACTAAAATATATCGAAAACGACTTGTTCTTGACTAAAAGACTCGATAAAATAAATTATAGAAACCTATAAAATGTGATAAAAATATCACTTAACAATGTTGAAATTTCGGGTGACAACAGTCCTAAAAGGAGAATATTTTAGAAAAGACTACAAAAATATAAATCAAAACCGTTAAATTTAAAATTTTACAAATTAAATCTTAATCCTATTCACTGATTCTTCTCCACGTTTAGAAATTGTCTTGGTGTCGATGAAAATCACAAACTTCACCGAAAATTTCTGGCATTCATGTCCTCGCTTGGTACTTGGTGAATTTTTGAAATCGAATCATATGCCTACTTAATCCAATTTGATGCGCCCCTCTTTTGAAGTTTTGGAACCATTCGTTATTCACCAACATTAGTAACGTCGAGTACTCAATTAAGGTCCGATTTAGAGAAAACAAAAACTTTAGTTCCCAAAACATAAATCTCTAACAATATAACGTATATAAAATAGAAAATCGAAACTTGTTTTGTAATTGTTGTAGTCTGAAATAATTTACCCAATTATTCCAATATGTAACGAACTTCACTTGTGTAATAAGAAAGACTACAAACATAACTAATTACATCTACCTATGGAGTAAGACTACATAAGTCGACATAATTCTTCCAACAACTCCACCACTTGATTCATAGTAGGCCTTTCTCTAGTCGACTCTTTAATACAAAGACAAGCAATCCTAAAATACTCTTCCACACCCTTCTCACTACCACCAACACCTCCGAAATCTAACATTTCATAACACCGACTTTGCTCCACCATGATCACAGCCCATTGAGCCAACCCAACTTCCTTCTCATCCACAAAAACCGTTAAATTCGGCCGTCTCCGCGTTGCCAATTCCAACATCAAAACACCAAAACTATAAACATCAGCTTTAACTGTCGCTGCGGTATTCCCTTCCCAATACTCCGGGGGCATGTACCCCATCGTCCCTGCCACTTGCGTCGACACATGAGACCTCGACTCATCCATTCTACGCGCCAACCCGAAATCCGCTATATGTGCAACAAAATCCGAATCCAACAACACATTACTCGATTTAATATCTCTATGAATAATCGGCTTCGGTAGTCCATGAAGATAAGCTAAACCCTTGGCCACATCGCGCGTGATATTCACGCGTGTTGGCCAAGTCAATGGACTGTTCTCATCATCAGTCTCGTGTAACCAATAATCGAGGCTACTTTTCTCTAAGAACTCGTAAATCAGAATCCGATCCAATCCGGATATACAATAACCGAGAATCCGAACTATGTTTGGGTGTTTGAGACGACCTAGAGTGTCCATTTCCGCTGCGAATTCACGGAATCCTTGTAAAGCATCGTGATCGAGCTTTTTAACGGCGACTACGACGCCGTTTGAGAGCTGAGCTTTATAAACGAGACCGAAACTTCCGTCGCCGACGATTAGATCAGATGAGAAGTTTTTTGTTGCTATAGTGAGTTCCGCCATGGATATTTCACAGATTGATGGATCAAAGCTTTCGGTTACGGTTTCAGTGTTTAGATCGGGATCGGGGAAGTTAAGACTCCGGCGAGGATGGTTTTCGATTGGAGGACGACGACGACATACCAACATAACGACGGCGAAGACGATTAGTAAGAGGAAGATGGAGCTTGTGCTGGTGGCTAGGATTAGTGAGGTTTGGTAATCCATGGATACTGTTTTGGGATTAGTATGAGATTGAGAGAGAGAGATTGAGAAAGAGAGAGAGTAAGAGATGATCCGCCATTGATAGTGACGGAGGAGGAAGTGTAAGGTTTGATTGAGTCGTAGATAAGACGAGTCAACGATTGTTGTTGGAGAAGTCTACGGAAGTAGTGCACGTGTCTTGATGATATTGGTGGTTACGAAGTTGGTGTAAAATGCTTGAAAAATCGAATATTCGTTAACTTGAGTTAAAAGTTAAAAATATTATAAGCTGAATTATATAACTACAAGTTAATGCTCACAAAACGGAAAACGTGTTTAAACATAAACTATCTAAAGTCATTTACAGACCGAATATGAACTTTTTTTGACATAGAAAGTTAGGAATATAAACTCAAAGCTTTTATATTTAAACTCAAACGAAAAAGCAAAATATTATTTTTCATTTTCGTCATCAATAAAATTGACTCATGTATTAGCTTACACATATGCGAAACCAAAACGAAAATCGAGGATACGTAGGTTCTGATTGGTAGCCGCGTAATAGCGGAATGACGTTTTCTAATGTGATTGTGCAAAAAATTTGCCAATCAAGAAAATCTTGATAATCACATTAGAAAATGCAAAAACGCAAGATTTGCATTTTCGCCTAAAAAACAGAAGTAAAATCTTATTATGTGCAGAATAATTTTATACACACCAAATATTAGCAACTAAAAATACAAGAAAATAAATTTTTTACTATGAAACCTATACCATTTTCGAGTAATATTTAAAAATTTCACAATGTTTTAACAATTTTGAAAAAACAAAGAAATGGTGAGAGGGCTGCCAAGCTTTGTTGACACTGATGTTGTGTGCACAGATTGCTTGAAAGGGAAACAACATAGAGAGGTTATTCCAAAGAAAGCCATGTGGAGAGCTTCTGAAAGATTGGAGCTAATCCATGCTGATATTTGTGGTCCAATCTCACCAACATCAAACGGTGGAAAAAGGTACCTCATCTACTTCATTGACGATTTTAGTAGAAAGGCTTGGGTACACTTTCTGGTTTACAAAGCTGATGCATTTGCTTTCTTCAAGCAATTTAAAAGTAGTGTAGAGAAAGAAACTGGTTTTTCTATTAAGTGCTTGAGAACTGATCGTGGTGGAGAATTTACATCGACTGAATTCAATGATTATTGTAGAGACAATGGAATCAAGAGACAGTTGACTACAGCTTATACGCCACAACAAAATGGCGTTGTAGAGAGGACAAACAGAACCGTGATGAACATGGTAAGAAGTCTACTAGTGGAGAAAAATATTCCAAAGAATTTCTGGCCTAAAGCAGTTACTTGGGCATTTTACATTCTCAATCGATCTCCAACAACTTCAGTGAAAGACACGACACCGGAGGAAGCTTGGAGTGGAGTAAAGCCTTATGTGGAACACTTGAGAGTGTTCGGATGTATAACACATGCTCATGTACCTGATGCTCGACGAACAAAGCTTCAAAATAAGAGTCGCAGCTGTGTTTTATTTGGAATGAGTGCAGAATCAAAAGGATATATGCTCTACGTACGATCCTGTATCCAAGAAGATCGTTTTTAGTAAAGATGTTGTCTTTGAGGAAGAGAAAGAGTGGAATTGGGATGCAAGTGTTTGCGTCAACGTCAGTGTCAGCGATGTCTCCCCAAAGAAGGTAAATACTTGATCATTAGTTTGTACGTTGATGATTTGATCTTTACTGGAAATGATGAGGCAATGATGAAGGAATTTAAGGAATCTATATTGAAAGAGTTTGATATGTCTGATCTGGGAAGGATGAACTATTTCCTTGGCTTAGAAGTGGTACAGTCTGATGGGAGAATCTTTATTAGCCAAGCCAGAAGAAGTATGTGAAAGAAGTGCTGAAAAAATTTGGATTCAAAATTCATAAGGATGAAGACGGAGTTAAAGTCGATGGTTCACTCTACAAGCAGCTAGTGGGGAGCATGATGTACTTGACAGCCACAAGGCCGGACGTAATGTATGCTGTCAGTCTCATCAGCAGGTATATGTCCCAACCAACTGAGCTTCATCTATCAGCAGCTAAGAGAATTCTAAGGAATCTACAAGGCACCTCTGGTTATGGAATTCTCTACAAAAGGGCAGGAAACCGGGAGCTTGTAGGCTTCACTGACAGTAATTATGCAGGATGTGTGGAGGACAGAAAGAGTACATCAGGGTATGCATTCATTCTAAGCGATGCAACAGTAGCTTGGTCGTCTAGAAAGCAACCCATTGTCACTTTGAGTACAACAGAAGCTGAATTTGTAGCTGCTGCAGCTTGCACTTGTCAAATGGTTTGGATGAAAAGGATATTGAAGAAGATCGGTTATGAAGGAAACACAAGTCCAGTCATTTTCTGTGATAACAGCTCAACTATCAAGCTATCAAAGTACCCGATAATGCATGTTAAGACTTCATGAGAGATCTGGTGAATGAAGGGGCTGTGCAACTTAAGTTTTGTGGCACTCAACAACAAATTGCAGACATATTTACCAAGCCACAGAAGTTAGAGAAGTTTCAAGAGTTCAGAAAGAAGTTGGGGGTCTGTGATGAAGCAACGTTAAACAAGCTCTGTCTAGTTTAGGAGAGGGAATGATAAGATTAAGTTTATTAGCAGTTTTAGTTTATGTCCGAATGTTCGGGGCACTTTGTTATTTGATGTTATTTGTTTCAGTCAAATGCAATCACGTTAGACCACGTTTAGCACTCTGTTTCTCATTTCCTGTAAGGCTATTTAAGTCATTGTTATTTGCTCAATGAAGTTAGTTTTCCAGAAATTGTTCTTTGCAATGGATGCTAAAGAATTAATTGGTGTTGTTATTAGACCATCGGCCTGGCCAAAACTAAAGCCTATAAAAAATTTGCTAATGCACGTGTTAGTTTCGAACAAGGCGGACTATCAAAATGCAATCGCCAAAGACGAAAAAAAAAAAAAATTGCAATCGCAATTTCTCCATACCAAAGCTAGTACTAAACAGTGAAAGACGGATTTCCTTGATACTAACCGGATTATTAGAATCAAACAAATTCTAAAATTAATCAAATGATACATACACTTTCTAGATACTGTAACCTTATCCTCCCAATCCATTACGCAGAAACAGTCAGACCCAATAATTCAACATTCCTCTTTGTTACGTAATCCTAAAAATATTTTCAGATTTGATTGCTTTTCTTTTTTATTCTTCCTTTTTGGGTTTAAATCTTCATCATTGTAATTTGATTTAATTGGAATCAACATTTTATATCTATCTAATAAACTGTAGCTCAATTATTTTCGGGAATCCTTTTTTCAGCCATGGGTAAATCAAATTCCGGCATGTCAAAAATTCTATCTACCAAGTTAAGTACCCGGAACTTGGTAAGAATTATTTCGCCATCGTCTGATTCTAAAAATATTCAACATCCGTAAAAAATTATACAAGTTTGTTCATAGGGTTATTCATACTCAAATATAAATCTAATTCACAAAGACACAAAAAACAGGTTTTTGTTTCAAAGAAAACGAAATCAAAGTTTGTAAAAATAATCCAAGGTTAAAAAAAAGTTGAAGAGTCAGAAATCTCGTGTGGAAAATCGACGCTCATCGCGACAATAAGACACTAGCGTTCGATATAAATTTTGATTTCATCATTTTCCTCTAAAATAAAAAAAAAATCGAATCTTAAATCAAAACTCAGAACGAAAAAATAAAAAGTGCAGATTCATTCAAGAATTGAAGATAAATTAGATTTGAAGTAGAAGACGGAAACAGAGAGATAAAGATGTCTTTATATAAGGCACAATTTATTTGCCCTAATTTTGCAGTTATTGGGCTTTTAGGCCCAATAAGAAAACGGGTTCACATTTGTCTCCTTAGGGTTGGGAAGGATCTAGATATCACGTTAAGAGTTCTAATTTTGGGCTTAATCTGTATACAGGCCTTGACTGGTACAGTATACAAGTGAGCATATATATAATAAAGGGGAAAAATATCAAAAAGAAAAGTTTGAGCATATAATAAAAGGGAAAAATGTCAAAAAAAGCATCAACTTTCTAAAAGTGTTGAAAGAAAATATCCACTTTAGTTGTGGTGAATTAAACACCAACTTTCAATTAAATCGTTAAGTCAACTGACGGATCTATTTAACGGGGTTAAGTCAATATCGTTAAACCGTAAAACAACGTCGTTTTGTATTTTTTTTTTTTTAAGAACAAATCTGAGATTTGAACCAAATTCCCTTGAGAGAAGATATTAACCAACTGAGCTAAACTGTTTTATTGACAATTTCACACACACATATATACCATATATGTGGATAAAATTATTTTTTCTATAATTAAAATTTAAAATTTGTTTACTTAAATTTGTTTTTTTTTTATAATATCAAACTTTCAAGTTTAAAACTAAAACATTTTTATAATAAACAAAATCGTAATTTCATTTATGTTAAATTATACAGTATTAAATATTAATTTGTATCATAAATTAATTTTTATTAATAATAATAAATAATAATGTATAAATATTTATTTTAATTTTTATTATAAAATAATTTATATAAATTTATTTTAAAGTCATGTCATCTACTGGTTGAGCTTGAGTACAAGGCCATGTGGGCGGTTAAGCTTTTAAATTTTGATATCAAGACCGCCGCGGAGAAGAGGTTGATCCAATTGAATGATCTTGATGAGATTCGTTTAGACGCCTATGAGAATTCAAAAATCTACAAGGAGAAAACTAAGGCGTTTCATGACAAGAAGATCATTTCAAGAGATTTCAAGGTAGATGATCAAGTGTTGTTGTTTAATTCCCGTTTGAGATTCTTTCCGGGAAAGCTCAATTCTCGTTGGTCGGGTCCGTTTAAGATCAAGGAAGTAAGGCCATATGGAGCTTTTGTGTTGAGGAACAAGAATGGTGGTGAGTTTGTTCTTTGTTGTGAATGGTCAACGCTTGAAACCATACATGGCAAATGATCAAGTCGAGGAAGGAACCACGGTTTCTCTCTCGAAGCCTCAATCCGCCTAAGTGGCGAGAAAACGTCAAGCTATGTGACGCAAAACAAGCGCACTTGGGAGGCAATCCCATGGTATCCTTGTATATACTTGCTTTATTTTGTTTTGTTTCATGTTTTTATTGATTTTGGTTATAGGTCTTATGAGAAGTGAGGTTTCATGAAGATTTGAGGGGTTTATTGCGTGAGCCCGTTGGCGAGATGTCTTTTGATCCATTTCAGGTTAAAATAAGGATGATACACATTTAAATGGATAGAAAAGCAAAGAAGGTTCAGAACCAGTTGAAAACGTCTCAAAGATTGACTCAGATGAAGATCTTGTATTGAGATTTAGCTTCGGGTCTCTTCACAAAAGTTATAGGAAATTGAGTTAGCTTACCAATGGTGGGGATTTCATGGCGGATTTAGTGGACGTATGTCAATCTGGCGCGGAAATGAGCAAAGAGAGAAGAAGGCATTCATTTCCAGTGACTTCCGCGGCCATCTCCATCGGGCAAGTGTTAACCGATAGCTGGTTTGGAGGAAAATGCCAGGGAGTTCAGCGGTTTGTTCCACCGGGCAAATACAGACCGGTTGGTGTCAACGGCTCACTCAATCGACGAAGTCTCCACCGTTGGAACCCAGGTAAGTCAACTCATCTCTTGTTGACCGGTTTAGTTCGGTCTAATTTAAGTGAACCCAGCCCAATTTAAAATCAATTTAGCTGGTTTATTTCTCCTTCTTCTCCCACAAATCGATCTTTTCTTTCTTCTCCCACAAGCTCTTCACTTTCACAACACCAAAACTTTGATTTCTCTCTCAATTCTTCACCAAATTCTCTGAAATCACTTGCTTTCATTCCGAAATCTTGCACCCAACTGATTAATTCCTTACCCAAATCCCGGATTTCATCTCTCTCTCCATCGATTTTAAGGTATGGACACTATTTTCAAACTCTTTCAAGTTTTTGTTGCAAGAACTTAAATGTTAAGCTTGATTGAGTTCGATTCTTCGAGAAAACGCGTTCTAATGGTGTTTATGCTTGTTATAATCGATTCCCTAGTTGAATTTGAGCTTGATTGATTGAAATTTTAAAATTTCACATGTTAGGGTTCTTGAGAGAAGAGAATTAAACGGAAATTTTGGGAATTCTTTGGGATTGTGATTTCATTGGAACTAATTAGGCTCATTAAGCCTCAGATTGAAAGACTACTTGATTTGAGAACAATGTGTGTTCATGTTTCAAGTTTTAGAAGTGAGAATGATGAATTGTGTGATTCATGGTGCTCTTGAATTGTGTTGTTGGTGTTTTGTATGGCTTTGTTCTTGAACTTGTGATGATTAAAACTGTTTAGTTGTGCTCCTCATGACATAATTCCTTCACTTATGATTTGATTCACACTCTTGTCGCTCCTTGTGAGCAAGACTAACGTTTTTCGAAAAGTGTTTCTATCATTTTGAAGGTTACTAATGAAGACAACTACAAAACGTGCGGGTGAAAAAGAACAAGAACAAGTGCTACCTCCAACAACAAAAGGGAACAGAAAAGCACAAGCGAAGCCTTCCAAAACTGCGAACCACGCCTCAAGCATCAAGCTCTGAAGCTCCTCCAAAAAACCGGAACGACAAACAAAAGGTAGTTGAGCCGAGTGATCTCGAGGATGAAAGTTGAGTTTTGGGTGAAATAAAAAAGGGTTCTAGAGAGTTCCTTCAAGCAGCGAGGAAGACGAGGAAGGATTTGAAAAACTCACCGACATGGCGGGAATGGCTTTGACGAGGACGAATAAGGCCTTCACATTGGTGCTTTCTAGCTCTAAGACCTAAATACCAAAAGCGCCATCTCCATCATTATTGTTCAGCTAGGCTTTGAAACTTAGAGAATAGGATTCGTAGACATAAGCAACAATTATTTACCTTTGTGCATAGTTTTTCAGCCTGCTTGTAATCTTTCAACTTCAGTTTGCAGGCTACATCCTGTAGATTGCACGCCACCTTCAATGCTTTTGCTTGCTTCTTCTCTTCCTCACTGAAGGATGTGTCATATTCAATGAATTTGACAGCCTGAGAACAAACTAAACCATGTAAGATTACGTTCGACATACTCACATTTCACCGAGCACTTTAATAGAATATACCTTGTCATATCTCTTGGAAGCCAGGGCATATTTGCCTGCTTTAAACTTGGCATTTCCTTCTTCCTTCTTCTTACCAGCAGCTTCTATCTTCTCCTCAGTGTTCATGTCCCACAATTCTCTTTCCTAAAAATCCAGCGGCAAACAAGTGTTGGACACCTATACTTCCATATTGAGTGAATTGTGAATTGCATAAGCATCCAAAACACTCCACTAACCTTTTCGAAAGTCACAAGGTCAACCTCATAATTAACGGTTGAGTTTGGCGGCACCACAGCCAATTCCTGTCGTGACACAGTAGAAGCAAAGGCATACTCTGGTTCTATGGTCACCAAAGCCACTTCACCCTTTTTCATCTTCATGACAGCGCATCACTTGCTCTGTTTAAGCATACGTAAAATGAGTTACTACGACTAAGTAAACCAAGGAAAATTCCGGCACATCCAATGGAAACTTAAAAAGTGTAGTTACCTTCATCTGTTTTGAACTTAAAGGGTCCCTCGCTTTCTCCATGACCTATCTTCAGGAATACAGTACCATTTTGAAGTGTTCCTATCAATTTCACTGCCAGAAAGAAACAAATAAAAGCCCCGTAAGAAACAGTTATGCCTGGTTAAAACATCAGTGTACTAAAATCCGAAATACAAACCTTTCACAACTGAACCCTTGTTAGGACGCTCATATCCTTTCCCTTCCTTCAAAATTTTTTTCATAACCTTGTTATCATCAGTTACTTCTGAAACTGTTTTCCAAGAAACTAACTCCAGATTGATCACAAGCGTTGCACTTGGAGGAACCGAGGCTGGCTTGCCCTTCTCCCCAAAACCATCTGTCTCATTTATAAGCAAATTGAAATAAGAGACGATGTACACAACATACCGGGATCAGAGAAAAATCAACTGAGGCAAACTGATATCCTGGTATTGTCAGAATCCTCATCATCAACATCATAACCAACATCTTCATAATCCTTTAGTTGTTTCAGTCCCTCAATGTAGTTTCACTACCGATTTGCCGTCCCTCAATGCCGACGACGTCGTCGTCGTCATCATCATGATCATATCCTCATCATCAACATCAAAACCAACATCTTCATAATCCTTACGAGATAGAATGTTATTGTAATCGTAATACACCGGATGCAGCATGCACCCATCCTTTAGTTGTTTCAGTCCCTCAATGTAGAGTTCCTTGAGTTTCACTACCGCTTAGCCGCGCAGAGCATCCTTTTGTTGT
>NW_003302548.1:6504431-6539581 GCF_000004255.2 Arabidopsis lyrata subsp. lyrata | reverse complement strand
CGAATCTCAATTTGAAACTAACCAAGAAAGGAAAAAAGAAAACCAAAACCTAAAAGTAATATTTCATTAAAATTTAATTTAACTACCAAAACTATTTATATAAAATTAATGGGATACTTTGAATACTAAATTACTAATAACCTAAATATCCAAACCGAACCAGAATCTATGTTAGATATATGCTATCCATGCATAATATTTTATGTTACTCTCAAATGATGTATAGTGTTGAAATTAATACAAACAATTAAAATTAGATTATATATATGTTTTAGTATTCTTTTTAACACTTATAATCTTTATTCCATTTTTTCTTGCATTATTCCTTATGTTTTATTTTTATTATTTCATTTTTTTTTGTGAAAGACAATACATATATCATTAACTTTTTAGTTTAATTTGATTTGTATTTGTTTTTTTAATTACAGTATGTGACACTTTTGGAAATAGACTATATATGACTTTCATTTTTTTTTTTTTTTGGTAGGATGACTTTCATTTATTATGTATATCCTAATAGTTAATATTAAATATTAAATAAATATATTTACAGGATGTCAACAACAAAAAAGACATATATATTTACAGAAAGATTAACACATTTCATCTGAAAATCCAATCTTTCTTTTTTCTTTCTTTTTTTCTTGATTAAGCAATTAAATGTTAAATATTTACAAGCTGTCATGTTCATCACCACCCTCCAAACTCTTTGTAAACCCCAAATAAGCACATACTCTCTCACACACACTTGTTTACCAAAGCTCTTCATCATCATCTTCCTTGTTGCTTAAACTATGGCTTCTCTCTTTAACCAAGTCCCTTCTGTATCCACAGTTTTCGCCCTCTACACATCTTTATCAGCAATCTCTATGATTCTCCGTAGAATCATCAACGAGATTGTGCCTAAGCCAATCAGAGATTACATCAATGTGAAAGTTGTAGACTTGTTCACCTCTTATTGTCAGCAAGTTTCACCCTTGTGATCGAGCACAAATGGGGGTTTTGCGATAATCAGACTTTCCGTGCGGCCGAAGTTTACTTTAAGATGCGTCTTGCCGGACTCTCCACCGGACAACTCCTCGTGGGTTCGAGTGATCTCAAGAATCCGGAGGCTGAGCCAAATCTTGGAATCCCTGTCAACACAAAGATCGTTGATGAGTTTGAAGGGATTCATCTTGAGTGGACTCTACATTGTGTTGAGCTTAAGAGTTATCCCTTCGAGAAACGGTACAAATCTGTTTCTTTCTCTTCTCGTTGTTTGTAATCTTAGTCTTGTTTTGTTACTTATACAGTGTAGGTTTGTGGATGTTTCTGTTTCAGGTACTTTAATCTTACTTGTAAGAAGGAGTTTCGTGAGAAGATAATGACAGATTACTTGACATACATAGCGACATCAGCAGAGAAGATAATGAGACATCGTGAAAAGCTCTTCATCTACTCTTATAGCCGAGAAGGAGGATGGCAATCAGCTAAATAGTATCATTACTCTATACTAGGTTGGAACCCGCGCTACACCGTGGGACTGTTTTTTTTTTTGTTTTTTTTTGTCACGTTGAACCGTTAACAGTAACCAGTAAATATTGTATTAATAAGTTATTAAAATATGGATTTTTGAAAACCTTTTAATTACGTCGAAACTCGTTAATGTGATTTTTTGTTTTTTGATAGACCTCAAAAAACATAACGTAATTGTGAAGACTCATCGCCTTTTTAATTCACCTTGGGCTCAAAACACGGATTTGAACAACTGATTCGGAATGAGCGAATAACTTGAATGGGTTGTAACAGTTCTTTTAAAAGTAGTCGGACTCTACCTTGTGTAGTCGTTCTCGTGCCGGCAAGAACCATGACTTTGGCTCCTTCACTAACGCCAGTTCGTCTCTCGACAATGGCAATTCGGTCCTCCATTGACTCGCTCTTGGAAGACTTGTCGATAATCTTTGACCTCACATGTACCAAAAAGTTTCATAGCTTTTGGCTCAAAGCTCTCAAGGAATCATTATCGATTAACCTTATCTATCTTTTTATCTATTTTATGTTGGCTTTGGGGAATGCATTTTCTTATTGTATCTTAAACTTTGGGATCTCATGTTCCTATCTTTGTACTTGGTTTCTATTCTAGTGAAATGAAAACAAGTTTGGTTCAAAAAAAAAAGTAGTCGGACTCTAATGTACCTGAGCTGTTAAAATATGGTACTTGAATAGACTTGAATGATTAGTATATGTTTTGTAAATTGTTTTTTTATAATAATCCTAGTACTCATAATTATTTGTATTTTTGCATATTTATGTTATTTAAAGATAATTTTGGATTATTTAATTATCTTTTGGGTTATTTGGTTAATTTACTTTTGGTGTAATTTTTGTTTTTAAATTTAGGATACTGTTGGATTACTTGATTAATATTTGAGTAAATTTCTATTTGTGACCAAATTAAAACCAGATTAAATTTAATTTCTGTAAAAAAATATATATTTGTTTAATCATTTTTTGCCGTCACTTATTTAATTAGTAAAGAAGATAATTTAAATTTATTAGTTTTAGTGAAAAAATAACATTTGTAAAGTGAAACATGAGAAATGTTTAATTTGTATTACCATGCATCACACCAAGTGGAAACAATGAACATCCCTGGTCTTATCGAAACTTGATCACACAGGTATGCTTTAACCACTCCTACAACGATGGTTAATTTACACTTGGCCTATGCCGCCTATCTATTTTTTAAATTAACTCTTGGACTAAATTATAAAATACTTGATTTGGGATAAAATATTACAAAAATAAGTACTTAACCCAAATTTTATCGGCCCGAATTTCTAATGCGATGCCTATCTTTAATTGAGGAAATAATGAGCTAAAACCTTTCTTTCTCCGCCGTTTTATCTGTTTTGTTTTTCCAGTTTTACCATGTCAAGTCTCTCTCTGGTTTTAAATCTGATGTTGTGTGTAACAAATCTTAGTTTCTCTTTATTTCTAAAGTTCAGGCAGAGAATTCGATCAGTAATAACTCTCCACTGTTCTTGCTACGTTTGATCGAAAGAGCACTGTTGTCCAGCAATGGAGCGTGAATCTGCAGCAGGCTTCTATTTTCATAAAATAAGTTACCATTAGCTTGTATGATGTTTGATGCTGTGGCCTTCCTAACTCAATAAGATCTTGTTTCACTCTGTTTGTAGAAACACATCAGTCAGTTGAAACACACATATAACCACTTTCACAAATAAAAGACTTATGATAAACTGAAAACTATTGGCAGCCTCAGTTTGATCATTGTTTTCAGCTAAAAGTTTGATGGTATCAGAGTAAAAAAACTTACAAATCCCAGTCGTCGGTTGCTCTTGCAGGTTTCTCGACAACCCGATACAAACGTTCAAGGCTGTATATTAGCAAACCAAATACGGTTTCTGCATCCTTATCCTGTAACAGCATCAAGAAATCAAGAAACGACCAAGAACTTTTTCACAGGATTTCTCAAAAGACCCATTCGTAAATTAATAATGATTCAAAATAAAGTAAAAAAGGAAGATAATGGAAATCTTACACGTCCTTCTTCAATATAGCTCTGATATTGCATAATTCTCTTTTCAGTTTCAATGACAAGTAGTCTCCTGTGAATACGAGCAATCCTTCCTCGTCCTTGAGCTCTGCTATCCTGATTCATACCAATGAAATCAAATTGAATAAAGTTAAAGCTGCATTGACTGTGCACAATAATTCTTATAAACAAAACAAAAAAAAAAAAAAGGAAAATCTCATGTTGTTCATACTCTCAGTTGCCATGTTCATCAAATCTGGATTTGACATAATCTCTAAAACAAAATGTATTTAAGTTATCATAGAAAACAGAGTAGAAATAACCTCGAATGATTACTCAAACAAAATCGATCCATTAGACAGCACCTAAACACAGAATGACTACGATTGAGATTTAATTCTTCCTATTCGTTATCAATCACATACCAAATCGATTCAATTAAACATCTGATCTGAACGGATCTTCGAAAATATAGAACATCGAAGCAATTCGAAAATGGAATCGAGAGAGAGCTTGGTGGAGAATGACCTGAGTTCCTGGAATCTTCAACGACGGTGGAGCAACCGATTTACGATTGGAAGCAGTAATTTGATCCTCCTTCAAGCTACATCTGAGGAATTTGGCATAAATCAAAACACATTGTAAACCCTAAACCCCTAAATTTTTCACAGTGAGAAGTTTTGCATCGAGAAGAAGAAAGCGAATAAATAAAAAACAACCCAATTGTCCACCTAGGCAAAAAAAAAAAAAAAGAAAAAAAAGCTGACTCAGATTAATGGTTATAATCTGATTGACTCCCTATTTTTACTGATGTGTCACCTCCTGCTTCAGTACAAATGCTGAGGTGTCATCACATGAGAGAAACTCACTGATCTTTTATTGTATTGACTAGGGCTAATTCCGCGTTACGCGCGGATATGTTTTGTTTCATTTTATTTCCAATTTATGACATGCATTGTTTTTTTTTTTTCTTAATTTAATTTTTTTTTATTTTTTGTTTTCTACTTCTCTAGATTACACATGAACTTTAAACCCATACAATTAAGCAAATAATATAAGTATTACATGTATGTATATTTCTTTGTACCATTAGCGGTTTATATCGTATAATTATGAATTTTATTTGAAGTCCAAGAATCTTATTATATAAAGTTGGGTTTTCGAAGTTACTAACTCACGGGATCGCGACATGTGTTATATCTAACGGTTATAGACTTTGACACGTGTCAAAAAGTATTTATTTTTAACAATTTTAAATATGTAAAAAGATAATTATGAGAAAATATTAAAATTTAAAAATGTAAAAAGATAATGTTAAGAAAATTATAAATTAAATAATTTTAAAAGTCTAAAAAGATAATGTTAAGAAAATTTTTAAATTTAAATTCTTTTGCCAACGTTCAGGAGGTTGATGCGTAAAGATTGATTATAAAACATGATTGATTATAAAAACCCCTGTTCAAAAAAAAAATTGATTATAAAAACCTATATAATTAAAATATATTAAAATAATTAATAAACGAAGAGAAAATTTTAATTAAGTTATTTATAAATATTTTACAGAATATCTAATTTTGTTTTTTTACGGATTATAAAAATTTTAGTTATAAACCGACGTACGTGAGCATTAATTTTTTTTTTCTTACACGAGTTATAAATTTTTTTATTTTAAACCCACGTATACGCGGGTCCTAAATCTAGTAAATTATAAAATTAATATATGCCACAATATGATGCGGAGATTTTTTTATACGTATTTTTGTAAATGTAACTTTTATTTATTATGTTAATTTAGTTTCTTATTTGTTATATATTATTGTAAGTTTTGTTTAAATGTACACTAACGTTATATTTGTTTTTTTTTTGTACAATATTTATATGTAAGATTGTAATAAGGAAAACTGAAAAAGTTGCATCTTCTTCCTTCTCCACCAACAACCATTCATCATCATCATTATCATGACAAAAGAAACACTTCTCCATGAATCTATGCATTTACCAGTTCCACATACACTCTTCCCTCATAAAGCCCCAATAGGAAAAAATATATGCACTACCTTAGCTCTGGAAATAACTTTCCTCTCGCTTTCTTAATAGCATTAGCCCTGATTTGGAGAAAAAAAATATTTGTATGATTCAGTAGTCCAAGACGTGGATTTTGCTTTAGGCTGAGCCCCATAGAGAAAGATTATTATAATTCATAGATACATAGTCCAAGGAATAACTGACATGTTACCTCCCTCACAGTAAGCAGTGAAAATGCAGGCGTTATTGTCTTGTGAAAAGAAAAAGAAATCTTTGAAAACTGATGAAAATCATTATAAATTTTTTCATAGAAAATGGACACTGATGTCCAATATAAGGATTCTTCAAATTTGAGAGCAATTTCATCTGCAACACACAAAAAAAAAGATGATTTTACATGAGATTTATCAGAAAAACACATACGAATAGGAAATCAAATGCCAAATAAATCATTTGGTGGCATCCAACTCTAAAACTACTTTACTTTTATCCTAATAACTTCGTTGTAACCTATGAATTAGCTACCGTCCTGCAGGTGTCTGAGTTGTGAATGGTTTAATTTGAAAAAGTGTGAAATAAATTTCAGGGCCCTCAGGGTCTGACAGTATCCTTTCTTCCATGTATTCCTTTTTAATCAAAAAGGTTTCTTAATGTTCCAGAACTTTAAATATTACTTCATCTATTCCAATATGTATATTGGTCTCGTTAAAAATGCATAGATTAAGAAATCATAAATGTATTTACTTTTATTATAAAAGAATTATATTATTTAATAATTCATTAAAATTATTTTAACCAATCACAAAAGATACTGCAAAAAATAAATTTATAGAAACTTCTACATTCTGGATAGGAATTTGCAAAAAAAAAACGAATAAAATGAGACATTTTAAAAAAACTCCTAAAACAATTTACATAATATAATAGAGGTAGTATTTTGTTAAAAGTTTATTAGTGCTCTTTTTTGGACTATATCAAAGACATAAAAAAAAATCACCAATATATAGATATGTTGGATTTCACAAATGTAATGTAACACATCTAATATATTTGTCCTTTCTTTTTTAACATCTAAACTTGGTCATTTGTTCATATCCAATCTTTGTGAGTCTTGTGACTCACAACATCAAGCTGCGTATGGTATTACCGCGTTGAAGTTCCCATTGGAAACGCGATCATAAAGACCATTGGTCTTTTTTTAGCCGAAAAGGTTTAAGAATTTTGAAAATTGAAGACCTTGCTACATATACAGAATTGGCCTAATCTTACTAACCCCACACCAACAGCTGAACAGCTCCTTTGCTTCTCACATCGGTTGTGCAATCTTTCTAACACATACCAAATCTCTATTCTCTCTTGCTCCTTTTCCATATCCGCTGTCGTTTGAATCTGATACCATGAAAACCTTGGAATTGATTATTAGTATTGTCTTGGACGTTTTCACGTAGTAACTATATTTCTTTATTCTCTTTCTTAAATGAATAATGCAATATGCAACGGTTCATAGAGTTGATGATTGCATGAAACAAATTTCAAAAAGATTGTTAGTAAAATCTTACGTGTTTGAACAAACCATAAGCCACATAAGTTTGTGAATTTTGATTACACCGCTGTAAAAGAAAATAAGTGAAGCACTATATTTGACTAAAACCTCTGGGTTATTAAATTATGTTAGTCGGTTAGAATAGTGATGGAAGTTGTTGTCTACAGAAATTTGATCAATCTTGCATTTGAAATTTTGAAAATTCCTGTTTTAAGATTCAATTGTTTTAAGAAGGATAAAAAAATAACCATGAAAGCAAACTACCAAGGCTTTCAACCTTGAGTAATCAAACGTAAAGTAAGAAGGTAAATTTGTTTGCAATGAATTTAGTCACTCCACAATGGTGCTAAATAATCAGAGGTCGATTGTCTCCCCACGAAATACAACTTGATCAGAGCTTAGCTATATCATAATTCTCTTGCCTCCACAATGTACCGTAACTTTGAAGTTGATAGACTCAGCTATGACCTTGGCTTGCTGTAAACAACAACAAACTCAAGACAGTTAGAACTTGAAGAAAAAAAACTAATCAATCCGCAATAAATTAGCTCAAGTAAACACCGATGCATAATCAAGACGAATAATCTTTCACCTGTTCACCAAAGCCACGGTGGGAGCAAGAAATATACAAACACTTTTCTTTGGACTAAGAACCAAATGACCGAGCTCATATATAACCATCACTGAGCTGTGAGTCTTTCCACAACCAGTTCCCAAATATACACATCCATGGATTCACCACCTTTTCAAGTTCCTGTAGGATCTCCACCTTGCACAATGAAATCCTGAAACAAATCAATAGAAATGCAACAATTTCCTTAGAACTTCATCACAGGTGCTGATCTCAGTACAAACGAAAAGTAAACTGGAAAATAGGATTGCAGACCTTGATGATTCTGTGAAATAGAAAGTTATCATAGTAACCTCTCCGTGATACTACACATCACACGATTAGCTCCAGACACCATATAAGGTTAATTAAGCATAATGCTTTGCAAAGTTTTGATTGTTCATTGGTCTTAATCAAGGAAGAATTGAGTAGCAATCATTAGAGCTAAACAATGAGAAGACATAATAAGGCTAAGTAGATCATGTCGTTAGAAGCAATAATATAACATGACCCAACTTAGCTACATATGGATTCTTAAAAAAAAAAAAACATAACTTTCTCCTAAAAACAACATGAAATGTCGGAGATTACTATTAAGGAAAAGGTCTCTGTAATTAAGAGAAATGACTAAAACAACAGCTCAAACTTCACCAAAAAATCAATTTTGGCGATCCTTTTAGATCCAAAGAAGAAAAACAGGGTTTTGCTGCAATGGTCGTTCTCCATATTTAAGTTGATGAGAGATCCAAACTCACTTTAAAATTTGCAAAATCAAAGAACAAACTAATCTCTTTAGGAAAAAAACAGAGCACTTACCAACTGGAGCTGATGAGGTCTCTCCAACTAAGAGAAGCTACATTTTTCGGTCCCGAACGCGTAAGGATGATGAGCTTCATCTTAGTTGTCACAGAATCCACCATTAGTGTCACAATCACAAATCCAATAATATCTACTTTTGTTGCCAAACGATTCACCATCAAAACAATAAGTAATCTAATCTCATCGCAAATCTGAAAATTCATAAGTAAATTAAGAAACAAAGTAAATTGAGAAACAAATTCATAAGTAATCTGAAAACTCGATTGGTGAAAAGCCAAACCAAGAAACATTATATATCTCACCTTTTCTGCAGATGACTCGAGTCTTCTTCTTTGCAGTTGAATCTTTCGTTTTTAGCAGTTTGTGGGCTTTCCGTTTAGGAAATTTGAAGAGTTCTTCTTCTTTTTTTCTTCTGGACTCATGGCTTCTTCGTTACTCATCATCATATAATCCATCTGCTTCTTGTAGGTATATCTCCTTCTCCTTCTTTGTCACATATTATTGTCCTTCTTTGTCAAAACCACATAATATATTCCTCCAATCATTGAATTTCAAGTTTTCAAAGGTTGTGATATAAAATATAGTACTTTATTGAAAAGAAAGAGTACAGTTCTATTACCTCATGTATAGTTCCATGCCCCGATCAATCTACTCAAATTAATTCTCCACATTACTTTTACCTGAACATATGACTTGCCTTCTTACCAAATAATGACGCAATCAGTGAAATAACCCGCTCCTCTAGCGCCTCCGTATACCGCTTCCTTTTCATCTTCTTGTTTAGCCAGGTAGTGTCCCATCTAAGCACACTGCATCAATTTCGATTCAAATAAACACAAATCATCATCAGAACATAGAATATAATCTTGAAAAGAGAGTGAGATCTTTTTTCACCAGCCAAAATTTAAAGAGTCTACGAAACCCGAAACCCAACAACAAAGAAAATCAACCGCCATTAATTCCAAATTCCAGTTCAGAAATTACAGTTGAATGTAAAGCTGGTTGGTTTTTTTTTTTTTTTTTATTAAGGATTTTTCTGACCTGCCATGCAAGCGCACCTGTTATGGCAAAGGTGAGATGACAAAGATGTTCAATCAGAACTCAAGCCTTTTTTTACAAAATATCCCCAGGCTGTATCGTCCCTATAAACATCTCATACATCCTTCATCAAAACTCTGGAAAACGTTCACTGTTTTTTGGGAAAAAGGAAGAAGAAGATGAATGGACATACATAGCTGTGTAAATATTTCTTGTTGCTGCACATTCTTTTATGCTCATTGCCTTCTACCAAACTTAGCAAAATGTTTGATTTCAAAGATTACCAATAATGTTCTCTATGTTTAATCTCAATGAAACTACCATAGACAACAACATATGCGAAGAGAGAAAGAAAGAGACAATGTCATAATAAGCAAAAGAAGAACAAAAATAGGTCCTGTGACAAAGCTGCTGATTCACCAACTCTCAAACTCATAAACTTGCAGAGAAAAAGTCCCATTAGTCCATGAAATTTGCAGTGTTGCATGTCTCATCCAGCTTGCCCTTTAAAAAGAAATTCATAAGTGAGTCTTTTTAATTTCTTATATAGAAACAACAAAATCCAAGAAAACAACATGATTCATTTATATCATCACATCATAAGATCACCAAAATTCACATCAAATTCAATTCTCCATCTGATTTCCGTTTTTCATCATCAATCGCTACAACCTTGAAACGCTATGAAAATGGAATCCGAAATCAGAAATTACGATCATCGCTTACTTACCTCATAAGTAGAAGATAACGGCAAGAGATTCCAATGAAACGCAATTAAAATTCCAAAAAACAGAAACAATTTCATGACTGATATAGTAATTTATTATCAAGTATCTTTTTGTGGAAATCGAGAATGGTATGAGCAATTTTGAAGAACACGTGTTTTGAGAGAAGAAGCAATTCGTGTAAACTCTTGAGATTAGAATGAGAAATCACCCTACTTTGATCATAAAAATCCAATTACGAGACATCTCCGTGGATTTTAATCTCGGCAGCCCCTGTTCTGGAATCATTCTCTACTTAGCCCCCAATATAAAAAACATATGTTTACTTAATTATTTTTATTTAGAAAAATAGTAAAAGACAAATAAAACTGAACTTTTCGACTTATTTACTGACCCAACTTTATTTTGGATCTATATCCATATCAGTTTCGGATTTTTTATCCCCAATTTTGAAACCTAAAAACTCTAATTTTTTTCTTCTCTCCACGACACTCTTTCATCTTCTTCATCTTCTCTCTATTGGAGACCGGAGACTAGAGTCGACAATACGACAAAGACAAAGCTTTCGATCTCTTTTCGTCTTCTTCTTCTCTCTTCTTTCAATTCTGTCGATACTCTTTCGTTTTCTTCTTCTTCCCTCTCTTGTTTCTATCGATCCAAAGATCCATTCTCTTTCTTCTTCTTCGTGAGAAATCCTGCCGTGAATCCGAGGAATCCGCCGTGAGAAATCATCTATGTCTTCTCTTTGTAAGATTTCTCTTGTTTGATCCATTTTTTTCGATTGATTGTTTAATTGGTTTGATTAGGGTTTGATTTTTCTTTGAAGGTTTAATAGGGTTCGATTGATTGTGTTGGGTTTAATTAAGGTTTGGATTTGTTTGAAACAGATTGATTATGGATTGGTTTTCGATTGAATTTGGTATTTTTTTTTTCTTTGAGGGTTTAATAGGGTTCGATTGATTGTGTTGTGTTGGGTTTAATTAAGGTTTGATTTTGTTTGAAATAGATTGATTGAATTTTTTTTTTATGATTATAATTCGGATTTAATGTTTACAATTTGGATTTGAATTACAATTCGGATTTGAAATTGTCTCTGTTAATACCCATTGTGACTAGTTGTATGATTATAATTTGGATTTGATGAATTTGTTCCGTATAGATGATTTATAAAATGAGTTAAAAACTAAAGATTATGAGATTGTTTATCCTTTGAATGTTTGATATTGAATATCATGTGTTGTTGTAGGTACTAATCACAATGATTTATTAGAGGAGAAGGATATAGTACTAGAAGGGAAAGATTATCTTCTCCTTGGAACAAGAGAAGGCGAGAGAATCGGAGCAAGAGAAGGTGAGGAAATTGGAGCAAGAGAAGGCGAAGGAGATGGAGCAAGAGAAGGCGAGGGAACATGAAAAGATTATGAAGAAATGTTGGTGGTTGGGTTATTAGATACAATTGAGTTCGGCTTGTATTTTGGTTTCTGATTTTGATGTATAAATCTAAACGTTTAGGTACAACTGGTACGATCATGTACAACTATGTTTCTGGGTTTATGTTTTTTGATTATGTATGAATCATTGAATCTGTATCTAATTATGTATGAATTTTTTAATCTGAATCTTAATATTTTTATGTATGAATCTATGTATTGAATATAATCTAAGAGGTTTTGAACCAAAAAAAAAAAAATCTAAATTAATCAAAAAATCTGACAAATATGTAGGTTTATAAGGGTTTTGGAAAAAAAAAGTGAATCTAGTTGATATTTTGGCATACCTGGCGCCGTTATTTTGAAAAAAAATCTGACAAATGGCATACCTGGCGCCGTTATTTTGAAAACAATTATTAAATAATAGCTCAAATTTGTTCATAGTTGTACAGTTGTACTCGGTTGCACATTTTTGCTCATAGGTGTACAATATAGAGATTTTAGTAAATCTAGTTGTTATCAACTCTAATTTAATTTTTGTTGGTGGAACCGATGGTATTGCCTCATAAAAATACCATTACTTTGTATCTGTGCATTTATATTTATCAAAATACAAGTATTTCTAAAATTTATAAAATTTTAGTTCAAATCTACAAAGTAACCATGAAAGTATAAGGTTGTTAGTGTATGAATGTGGGATTTTGAGTAAAAATTTCAGTATTTTTTAAAAATATGAAATATTTTGTCAAAAACTTGTTGTGTAGTTTCATTGCCATCGTGTATGCATTTTTTAAGTTTTTTTTAATTTGGTTTTAAATTTTCATATTATATAAAATTCTGAAAATTGGCTAAGGCATTAGACCTTAGTTGTACATGTGGTACTTAGTTGTACCCAGACTGACAAAATTTGCACAAATACGAGAAGAAAATCAAACATAGTTGTACATGCTAAAACTTAGTTGTACAACACAGAACATATAAGTTTCACAAACAAAACCAATATAAACAACATCGTTTCTTAAATTGACCTAATAAATAGCAATGAGAAATCAACCTTGGTCCCCCGCATCGTCTCCATCATCGTCTCCATCGTCTCCGTCAACGCCCAAACCGCTCGATCCATGCGACCTCTTCTTACGTCCTCTTCCTCTATGTTCTCCGACGGAGGGGAATCTTGTTTCTTGTCTTCTTCCTTGTTTTACCTCATAATCTGGAGGATATGCAAACAGTTGCATTATCTCCTCAGGAAGAACACATTGACTATTATGGGGAACCGGATAAATTGTCCTCGTATACGCCAAAACCTAAAGCTCGATCCAATAATACTTTGAGCACAAATCATGTGCCCGGAGATCGGGAGTATGACTGAATTCCTTTTCATTGTCCCTGAAAAAAACAGAGAGAAAAAACGGCCTATAATTTCATAACTTTCGTAGCAGACCATCAACATAGTTATACACATTTGTCCCAGTTGCACCAAACTTAGGGTTTCCGTAAATATTCTACTTAGTTGTACCCAGTGGTTTCAGTTGTCCCAAATCTGCAATCCTAAAATATTTCAACAAATAACCCTATTCAAGCTACGAATTCAACTTAATCATACTACATTAAGAAAACAAGTATACTTACCTTACAGTATGGTGGGAATAGAAGAAGAAGAAGAGAAGAGATATGTCTTTGGAGATGCAAGCTTTAATGGTGAGCTTCAATGGTAGATGGAGAAGAAGAAGAAGAAGAACGCCGGAGCTGCAACGCCGGAGCTGCAACGTCGGAGCTGCAACGTCGGAGCTGTTGAAGAAGAAGAAGAAGAAGAAAAAGAAGAAGAAGAAGAAGAGAAGAAAGTCTCGTAGGTTTAATGTCGTAAAAGGTGAGACATTTGATAGGTTTGTTTTTTTAATGAGAGAAGAGAGAGAAAGTTTTTGATTGGTTGAATAAAAAATGTGTTGGTATTAAATTAAATGTAGAATTAAAGGGATAAGGGGTAAAGTTGGTTTATGGAAAAATTGGGAAGGAGAGGGGGTAGTGAGAATAAAGAGGGGTTTTCCAAAAATTGATTCACCCCAAAGGGGCTAGAGAGATTAAAATCCCATCTCCGTCTCCAAACATACGTTTTTTTTTTGGAAGTTAAAAAGTATTGGGAATTTGGGGAAGATGAAACAATGTCGAGTAGGGACTCTAATCTAATTCCCCCCTCCGTACAAGGAGAAGAAGCTTGGTGACAACGGTTACTTTTGGCTGTTGAGACTTTGTTTTTAAAAATTTTGGCCGTAGAGAATTTGGCTGTCGAGACTTTATCTGTAGAGACTTTGACTGTTAAAACTTATAAAATTCTGATTGGTAATAAAAAGCTGTAAAAGATAAATTTTAATATTGATATAATTGATGATGGTTTTCGAAAAATAGTAAATCTCACCGAAAATTATGAAAAACGGATCTTAAAAGAATCAGAAAAAATAATGATTATTTGTTAATATAATATATATTTGTAATAAACTATACATAGATTAGAAAATAATTTTTAATATTAATGGAGAAAATAAGAACAATAGAAGATAAGAAAGAGAAAAAATTTATAGTTTTGAGTAATGAGAGAAAAAGCGATTCTCTGTGCGACACAACTCTTCTCTTCTTCTTCGCATCTGTTCGCAGCGGAGGGCAACTGTCGCCGGTTACCGGCGATTTTTTCAGGGGAAGATAACTGCTTTTCGGTTATTGAATTAACCGTCCGACCAGAATATCTATTTAAACCCTGTGTTTGTCTCTGGAAAACTTGGGTTGATCAGAGTGAAATTACGAAAGCATTTCCTTTGTTCATATTGATAATAGCGGACAAGATCCGACGACAAATGCAAGAGATTGCACTGGGAATCGAAGATGAGACGATCAATCTACCTGTTGAATTGTGTGAAGAAGCAATCAATGAAACAAGGTTTAGTTTGGTGACAAAACCGGTTAACCCTCGCAAACAAAACCTGCGAGCAATGCTGTCAACTCTCCCGCGTCTATGGGGAGTCAGTGACGAAGTCACCGGTCGAATCCTTGAGAATAAGAAGATCCAATTCTTATTTCAATCCGAAGAATCATTGGCTTCAATTTTACGTCGAGGACCGTGGTCTTTCAATGATTGGATGTGTGTTACCGAAAGGTGGAATCCAAATCAAACCGATGAAGACCTGAAGCATATCCCTTTCTGGGTTCAAGTCAGGGGCATTCCCCTGCACTTCCTTACCACACGAATGGTCACACATATCGGAGAAAATCTTGGCCACTTTATGGAAACAGATTATGGAGGCGATGGTTCAGTGATGGTAGAGTATGTACGGGTGCGCCTCCTCTGTAACATTGATACACCGCTCCGATTCCAGAGGAAATTCCAATTTGGGAATCAACAATGTGTGTTGAGACTCAGATATGAGAAACTCAGGAACTTTTGCTCAATTTGTGGAATGATGACTCACGATGCTGCTAACTGTCCTCTGGGAAACAACCCGCCTCTACCACCGGATCCAGAAGATGATGATGAAGGTCCAGACTACAACCCAGAAGCGCCGGTTGACGACCCGCAGACACCGGAGACCAAGAAGATAGAGGAGCCGGGACAGCAAGAAGCAAATCCGTCTGCATCAAAGAAGAGGAAAACAGAGGATTCATCATCAACTAACTTCACTGCTGCTTTTCCTTTGATTTGCTGTGAGATGAGACAGGCCTATGCTGTAGAAGACACACAACAATGCTTCTCCAAACGCAACCGAAAGGAATCAGAGATAATAGAAGTTCGCAACTGGTTTACAATGCACACAACTCCACCGGAGCAATCGTCAAGACTTACGGAGCAAGAGATTCCGACTAACCCCAACCCCAAAGGTGATGGTACGGTGGGCCATAAGCCACCGGAGCCGCAATGAATACAGCCTTTTGGAACTGCCGGGGCTTAAAAGGGTCCCTGGTAGTTCGACGCCTCAAGGGAATCAAGGCAACTTATTCCCCGGACTTACTCTTTTTGATCGAAACGAAGAATCCCGATGATGTCGTCTGAGATGTTGCAGCTCAGTTAGGTTATGAGTTTGTAAAATGTGTTTCACCTGTGGGTATTGGTGGTGGCTTAGCCTTAATGTGGAAAAAGACAATTTCAGTTTGCTTTTATGATGTAACTCAAAGGATCATCGATTGTAAAATAAGTAATAAAGATGTTTCCTTTTACTTCTCTTGTGTTTACGGGCAACCAAAACGCAAACTGAGACATATCCTATGGGAAAAGCTTGAAAGAATCTCTCTAAATCGAAGAGGTCCTTGGTTAATGTGTGGAGATTTCAACGAAATCTTACATAAAAATGAAAAAAGAGGAGGAAGACCAAGAGAGAATTGGAGCCTTGTTAATTTCAGAAACATGGTCAACACATGCAAGGTTTCAGATCTTCCGTTTCAAGGAAACAATATGACATGGGCTGGAAAACGTGGCTCCCATTTGGTAGAAAGTTGGCTTGATCGTGTATTGGTCAATGATCAATGGAGAGCAACCTTCCCTGCTTCTGAAGTAACGTATTTGGAGATGATTGAGTCTGACCACCGGCCTGCAATAATAAAGATCAAACGTACAACAGAGCAAGGGATCAGACCATTTCAGTTTGATACAAGGTTGTGCAAAATACCAGAATTGGAAGAAGTCATAAAACAGAGTTGGAACCAGAGTTGGGGATGTACCAATGCATCATTATATGAACGAATACGGTCTTGTCGGAGGGATATCTCAGCTTGGAAAAGGTCCCATAATACTAATGCTGCGGTTCGGATTCAAGAACTAATTCAAGCATTAGATATAGCAAACACAAGCGCATCCACTTCATGGGACGACATACAAAACTTGAAGAAAGAATTGTTGCAGGCATATAGGGAAGAAGAAACCTATTGGAAGTTGAAAAGTAGAAATCAATGGCTAACCGAAGGAGATGGCAACACCCGATTTTTTCATGCATCCACAAAAAACAGGATTGCACGAAATCGATTAACGTCTTCTCGAGCAATAAACCATTGAACACGTCTAGAGCACTCCGTAACATTTAACCTGTGGTCACCGAGGAAATGAATAAAACGTTGACACGAGATGTCACTATAGAGGAAATACGGACAGCACTTTTCTCAATCGGAGCCACACGAGCACCTGGACCTGATGGTTTCAATGCAACTTTCTTCCAACATTATTGGGATACTGTAGGGCCTACGATTGTTGGAGAGGTTAGAGAATTCTTTGAGAAAGGAATCATGAACAGAGACTGGAATCATACGAATCTATGCCTAATTCCAAAGAATGAACAACCTTCAACAATGAAAGATTTTCGGCCAATCAGTTTATGCAACGTCATATATAAAATCGTCTCAAAGATCTTAGTCAAAAGGCTCAAAAGTATCTTATCGATGACGGTCTCCGATAACCAAGCAGCATTTATTCCGGGTCGGTTTATCACGGATAATGTGTTGATCGCTCATGAGGTGTTACACTCTCTCCGGGTCCGAAAAAGATGCGCAAACTCTTATATGTCGGTAAAAACAGACATTAGTAAGGCCTACGATCGTATAGAGTGGAGATTTCTTGAGGAGGTTCTCTTAAAAAAGGGTTTTGCACCAAAATGGATACAGTGGATCATGGAATGTGTTCGCTCAGTCTCATTTTCTGTATTGATTAATGGCAGCCCATATGGGAGGTTTGAACCATCAAGGGGACTACGACAAGGGGATCCGTTGTCCCCTTCGCTTTTTATTCTCTGTGCGGATGTACTTAGCTCACTAATGTCCCAGGCAGTGAGAGAAGGAAGTATACAAGCTATTCGTGTTAGCAACCGTGGCCCTGCGGTCTCCCACCTTCTTTTTGCTGATGACTCGCTCTTCTTCTTAAAAGCGGACTACAAAAATAGCTCCAATCTACTAAGGATTTTTAAAGAATATGGGGAGGCATCCGGTCAGATTATCAATTTTGATAAATCATCAATCACTTTTGGGTCAAGAGTATATCAGCATACAAGAGAGAGTATAATGAGTACATTGCAAATACCAAATATAGGCGGTGGAGGGAAATATTTGGGACTCCCGGAACAATTTGCCGGAAAAAAGAAAGAAATGCTACAATATATACATGAGCAACTTAGGAGTCGTATTGAAGGCTGGCAAACTAAATTCTTATCCGCAGCGGGGAAAGAAACACTAATCAAAGCCGTGGCCTATGCAATGCCCGTGTACTCAATGAACTGCTTCCAATTGCCAAAGGAACTATGTTCGGAAATGGATAGCTTGATTGCAAGATTTTGGTGGGGATCAACACAAGAAAAAAAGAAAATCTCTTGGATAGCATGGAGAAAACTTGTCACATCAAAAAAGGTGGGAGGTCTAGGATTCCGTGATTTACACCTCTTTAACAAAGCTTTGCTGGCCAACCAAGCTTGGAAAATAATACAAAGACCAGACTCCCTTATTTACAGACTCCTCAAGGCAAGATACTTTAAAGAAGGTACATTCTTCACGGCGACTCGAGGAGCACAGCCCTCCTACGGGTGGAACTCACTAAGATTTGGTCGAGAATTACTTGAAAGTGGGATCCAAAGAAATGTCGGCAATGGAAAAACCACTCAGCTGAACGATGCATGGCTTCCTACAAACCCACCACGTCCTCCAAGACTTTTAACATCAACGGATCCAAACACCAAGGTTGAAGAGCTAATTGATAAGACGAACCATCAATGGGATGAATTTAAGCTCCTTCACTTGATTAACCCTGAAGACCATCATCTAATCCGAAAAATTTTTATTCCATACAAAGATTCGCCGGACTCCTACTTGTGGTGTTATACAAAGAATGGTCAATACTCGGTGAAATCGGGATATTGGAGAGCGATGAATTTGAGCATTGAGGATGATGAACCCAAAGCACCGTTGGCATTGCACCCGGATATCGCAACAAAAATATGGAATCTGAATATTGTTCCAAAGCTCAAGCATTTTCTTTGGCGATATGCTTCAAAAGCCATTGGCATTGCCGAAAATCTACGACGGCGGAACATGAATGTAAATCCCTATTGTTCAAGATGTTGTAATGAGCTGGAAACAAACGACCACACGTTATTTTCTTGCCCCTCCATTAGACCAATATGGAGAGCTGCTGGTATCCCAACGCAGGATCTATGGGACAGGGATAAACCATTTGAAGGAAAAATCAGATTCTTACTTGACCTCCACGATAACAAACACATTGACAAAGTATGCCGCTATCTTCCATTCTGGTTATTGTGGAGAATCTGGAAGACAAGGAACGACTTGATTTTTAACCACAAAGTCACCAAAGGCGAGGACATTGTCGGCCAAGCGCTTATAGATACAAAGGAATGGCTGGACTGTCAAGATAGGACTCATGGACCTCAACATGACGGAAAGCTACAAGGAGTACGTAGCTCAAGATCGAGTAAATGGTGTAAGCCGGAGAGGGGATACGTGAAGTGTAACTTTGACGCATCACATTATGAAGGCAACCAATCATCTGGATTAGGTAGGATAATCAGGGATTCGAATGGCACATGTCTAGACTGCGGTATGGGAAAATTCCAAGGGAGGCAAACGATTGAAGAGGCCGAATGTTCAGCATTAATATGGGCGATCCAGGCATCATGGGCTTTAGGATATAGACATGTAGAATTCGAAGGAGACAATGCCAACATTGTCAATCTAATCAATGAGGGAGGAATTAATCTACGTCTAAAGCACTACATGGAAGAAATTTGGCAATGGAGGAACATGTTTAACTCAATAAAGTTCACTTTTCGACATCGAGAGCAGAATGGATGTGCAGATCTCTTGGCGAGGAAAGCAGTCCAAAGTCCAAATAATTATTATTTATATCATTGTTGTCCTAGTTTTCTCAATTCCCTTGTAAACAATGATGCCGATTCTGTCTTTTAATAAAGTTAATTGGATGGAAAAAAAAAAAAAAGAAAGAGAAAAAATTTAATTTAACTTTTTAAGAAAAAGTTTTAAAAGCCATGTATACCAGACTTTTAAAAATATCAAAAGAAATGTAGTTACAAAAAAAAAAAAAAAAAAAAAAAAAAAAAAAAGTAAAAAAAAAAGTAAAGTCTGATGGTTAAAATTTTGGCTTTTAAAACTTATTTTGAAAGTAAAAGTGTAGATCCAAAATCCCTATTAAAATCGCTTTCAGTGTCTACGGTTCCGAGGTACTATTTGGGGATCCAAGAGTTGCGCCGAGGAGTGAGGATTTTGTTTTTCGAAATGGATTCTGCAGAGGAAGAAGGTGCTAGGGCTGAAGAAGAGATCGGACGCGCTGGTTTGTGTAGGCAGCGGAGAGCTTCTACGAAGATGGGGATTTACGTTGACACTCTGACTGACGACGACGAATATGAGAGACCCAAGCGAAAAGGCAAAAAGGGGGTATATATGGCTCGGAAAAAGACTACCAAGGAAGACGAAGAGAAGCAAAATAACGAAATCGATCAAAATGTTACGGTTGAAGAAGCGAACGGAGCCACTTCTAAGACGAGGGTTAACACAGACTCAATTACTGAGCAAGTCGAAGATTCTGGAAGCAAGCTTTCCATTGCGGAAAAGACTCGGATACGGACCAACCAAGTCGAGCAACAAGCGTAGAAAAACAGTTAACAAAGACAATAAACACCGCCAGGTTAATGAAAACTCTCTAAAATGTCTCCTTTGCTCATCAATCGTAGCTTACACCCCAATTTTTTATATATTTTTTGGGGATAATTAGGATAATGCTGAAAATTTCGAGTCCAATATGTGTCATCAATGTCAACGGAACGATAGAGGGCAAGTTGTGCGGTGTCAGAATTGCAAGAAAAAGAGATTTCGCCTCCCATGCTTAAGAACTTGGTACGCTCTTCTTACCATAACATTTAGAAATTATTTTGGTTTCTTGTTACTGATTTCATTATATGGTTGTTACAAATGGATCTTTTATAGTTTCTTGGGAGTTTTTAATTTTTAAAAACTTCGTATTCTTTTGGAATGAATGAAGACAAAGGTTTAGCTTTTGAAAATCAATTCCTGTTGATTCATGTATAATTTCATTCATTTACAAACCGAACACCCACTTCCTTTACTGTAGTCTTGTGTTCGGTTCAATTATTTTTCCAGAAGCCTGAAACACTTGTCTAACCACTACTTGCAGGTACCCCAACATAGCAAAAGAAGATATAGCCAAGAAATGCCCATGCTGCTGTAGCATTTGCTGTTGCAGAAGATGCTTGCGTCTAGATACTAAAATAAAAGTAAGTTTTCTCATATCTATCATATCTTGCTTGATTATTTATTTTTATATTTTTAAAATTATTTAAGCTTTTTAGTATAATGATTACTCGAATGCCATGTAGGGGATAAAGTCGAATCTCGAGGTCAGCAAGGATGCAAAAATTCAATTCTCTAAATATACTTTGCGGTGGCTTCTCCCACATATGAAGGAAATAAATGATGAACAAATTGCTGAGAAGGAACTTGAGGCAAAGATATCTGGTACTTTCCATGTTTTTAGCTATGCTGGAAAGTAATGACTGTTTTTGTACTCCCTTCACATTTTTTGCATTTTCATGTTTTAAGTACGTATATTTGTTATATTGTGGGATATACCTGCATTTATTCCAGACAAAACTTAAAGTGAGTGGATTCATTTTTCTAAGTTGGAAACTGGAAGCTGATTAGCTCAAGTATTAAGAAGGTATCTTAATATTGTTTTATTTCACAGGACTGGAGTTTGAAGAGGTGAAGCCCCAAGACGCTGAATCTCCCCCCGATGAAAGACTAACTTGGTATATTACCTTGGTATTCTTGTTTCAATAAGTATGACAAGTTCTTATGTCATGATGCTGTTAGTAACTTGCTTCTTTGTTGTTTTAACTCTTTGGGCTTACAGTGATATCTGCAAGACTTCGATCTTTGATCTTCATAGGAGTTGCGAGGACTGTTCTTGTGATATCTGCCTTACTTGTTGCCTTGAGATCCGCAATGGAAAGCCTCAGGCATGTAAGGAGGATGTGTCTTGCAATTATATTAACCGAGGTTTAGAGTATGCACATGGAGGAAAAGGACAAGTTATTGAAATGCCGAGTGATGAACCGAATGATAGCAAAGACCATATGAAGGACCCATCTATGTGGAAAGCAAATGAAGCTGGAATCATTACTTGTTATTGTGGTGCCGAGAATTTAGTGTTGAAACGCCTACTTCCGGATGGTTGGGTATCTGATTTGTATAAGCAAGTAGAAAAATCTGCTGAAGCTGGCAAACTTTTGGATTTGTCTGAAACGGTTTCGGAACGATGCCCTTGTTTTAAGTCTGACGGTCATATCGACATGGACAACGGTAAAGTGTTCAAGGCTGCTTGTCGAGAAGGTTCAGAGGACAATTATATATATTGTCCAAGTGTTAGAGATGTTCAACAAGATGATCTGAAGCATTTTCAACATCATTGGGTCAAAGGTGAGCCTGTGGTTATGAGGAATGTGCTTGAGGCTACATCTGGTTTAAGCTGGGAACCAATGGTAACATATCGTGCCTGCCGTCTGATACGCAACAAAAAGCATGAAACACTTCTAGATGTTAATTCTACTGATTGTCTGGACTTCTGTGAGGTTAGTTTTTCCGCGATGAATATGTTCTTGACTCATATCTTTTCGTATATAAAACACAAGTACTTGCATGGCAATCATTTGTTTTCTGGTATAGTTAATATCAATTGTTTTACGTTCATGTTACCCATATAACCTGGGATGATGCTTCAGTTTCTAACTAAAAGTGTGCAATTAGTTGCCAGTCAAATTTATTTAAGACTTTAATAGTTGGAAATAAACTGCTGAAAAGCTCAATAAGCAGCAATATGCCCTTCTTTATCTAATGATTTTTTAATGGATGCAGGTAGAAATTACTCTTCATGAATTTTTCACCGGATACATAGAGGGCAGATATGATCGAATGGGTTGGCCACGTGTTCTAAAATTGAAAGATTGGCCTCATCTAAGTTCTTCGAAGAAAATTTGCCACGTCATTCGGAGGAGTTCTTAACTTCTTATGCAGTTTGCCTTTGAAGCAGTACACTCACCCAACTAATGGACCTTTGAATCTGGCTGTCAAACTGCCTAAAAATTGCTTGAAGCCAGACATGGGGCCAAAGACGTATATTGCTTATGGATTTGCGCAAGAATTTGGCCGTGGAGATTCTGTTACTAAGCTCCATTGCGACATGTCTGATGCGGTTAGTACCCTTATGTTTTGTCTTTTCTCGTGTTCATTTTCATTTCTTTGTTATACTTATGTCGCTTCTTCTGATAGTTTCCCTTGGTATACCCCATAATGATTTCACATTTCAGCACATAGTAAAACAACAGGATCAGATTTTATTTCGTAATAGAATCATACCTACATCAGTCCATTTTGATTTTTTTTAATTACATTTAGGATTAGTTTTCTCTTCTTCATTTGTGTGGCAGTTTTTTCTTTTTTTTTGACAAATCAATAATTTCATTAGAACTTAAAAGGATTCTTTTTTTTAAACGTGAAAACTTTAAAAAATATTTTGAATAGTAAAAAATTAACAAAATCACAATTTCTAATGTAAACAAATGGTATACCATTTATCCTTAATATATATACAAAAAGAATTACTAGCTTTTTACTTCTTTTTTTTTTCCTTTGTCCGCTTGTCCAAGCCAATATATTGTCAGTTGCAGTCGCCAACTATTGTTGTTGTCTATCGTAAAACTGATGACAACCAATAAAAAAAGTTTACCATATGTCGTTCATTGTTCTTTTCTGAACTTAACTTCCTGCCATCTGTTATCGGTAGTCGTTGCCGGTAAAATAAAAGGACCAACATCAATCTTGCAGTATTTGTTATAATTTACTCAAATTCTCAATTTGTTAGGATGCAATAAATGTTAAGAATCTTTAAGATAATGCCACATTGAAAGTTTGCTCCCTTCCTATTGGTAAACATGCTTTCATATAAAACTGTTTATACTCATCTGAAGAGTTTGGATGGCTGAATCTTCTTGCTCTTTTTGGTGGGACTTTCCTTGTTTCCGATCAGCGGAGTTACCAAACCTTTCTTTTATAAATCGTACTAATTAAGTTCCTAATAAAAGGTCCACTGACATTATATTTTATACAGTATTAATCTCTCTCTATTATCTAAATTTGTTTAATATCTTTATTGCTGTGTTGGTTATTTCAGGTAAATGTTTTGACGCACATATCTGAAGTGCCCATTAGAAGGGAAAAGCAACCTGATATTGAAAAACTGAAAAAGAAGCATGCTGAACAAGATCTCAAGGAGCTGTATTCCTCAGTAGCTAACAAGGAGGAAATGATGGAGATTCTTGAAAAGTCTAGCCAAGAAGTCGAAAATGTTGAGACCGATGATGGAGCTCTTTGGGACATTTTCCGTAGAGAAGACATTCCAAAATTAGAACATTACCTTCAGAAACATTACAAGGAGTTTAGACATTTCTACTGTTGCCCTTTGTCCCAGGTACACCAACTTTGCCTACTTTACCATTTTTCTTCTTTTTCATTGAACATATGTACTTATGTAGTGTCTATTTGTGTCCACTCTCTCTACAATTTTGTGCTGGTTTTTGTCTTATCTTATATGTTCATCCATCTTCGTATTTTCAGATTGCTCATCCAATACATGACCAAACGTTCTATTTGACACGGTATCATATAGCGAAGCTGAAAGAAGAATATGGTATGGCGGATTTTACTAATAACCAATCACATTTTCGTGCTTTCCACATTATATTGACAGTTTTGGTCATATCTATGAGGCTGTATTGTGCAGGCATTGAACCATGGACCTTTAATCAGAAGCTTGGGGATGCTGTCTTAATACCTGTAGGGTGCCCACATCAAGTCAGAAATTTGAAGGTAAATATCTATTCTTTTAGCTTAGGATACCGTGGATTTGAGCAAATTGGGCTTTTAATATCTCAGTAAAAGGTTCATCGATTGATCATTACAGTTCTCTTGGTTCTTGCAGTCTTGCACAAAGGTAGCGCTTGACTTTGTCTCACCTGAAAATGTCAGCGAGTGTTTACGCTTGACAAAACAATATCGTCTACTTCCACCAAATCATTTTGCTAAAGAAGACAAGTTAGGGGTATATCTGTTGTCTCAATTCTGGTTCTTTTGCGCAAAGTTTTCAACTCCACTCTAATTGTTTTTTTTTTGCTGGATTCCTGTGTGTGCTTAAACAGGTAAAGAAGATGATAATTTATGCAGTTGATAGGGCTCTCAAAGACTTAAGTGGAAAGGAGTGAGTTTTAACTTCTCTTCTCACTACCTATAGCAATCATCAGTAAAATGAGTTTCTTTTATGTTGAAGCTTGAGTTATTTTTTTTGTGTTGGTTTAGGTCTACAGAACCCGAAGAGACGAAAAATTTAAAGAAAGGGAAGAAGTCAAAGGTGATAGTGAAGGCCGTCGATAAGGCTCTCAAAGACTTACCTCCAAGTGAAAAGTGAGTTTTTCACTTCTCTTCTCACTACCTTAAAAAAAAAAATCAGTAAACTGAGTTTGTTTTTGTCTAAGCTGAGTTTTTTGTTTTGTGTTGGTCAGGTCTTCGGAAACCGTAGAGGAGAAATCAAACGGGATAGTCAATCCAATCGATAAGGCTCTCCAAGACTTACCCCCAACTGAAAAGAAGTGTTACCCCCAACTGAAAAGAAGTGAGCTTTTACTTATCTTCTCACTACCTACAAAAAGCATTAGTAATCTGAGTTTCTTTTCGTCTATAAGCTGAGTTTCTTTTTGCTGTTGGTTCAGGTCTCCGGAAGGGGAAGGGAAGAAAAAAGCAGAGATAGTGAAGACATACGAGCGTAGAAAAAAGCAATGAAGTGAAGAAATCAACTCATAGACATTGGCAACGGAGAAGATAATAAGAGTAGTTTTTTTTGTTGCATCTCAGTTTCTCATCATCTTTTGTTGTAGCTTTTAGCAAACTCTTTTGCTAATTTCCTTTACGGAATCAGTAAGTTAAACGGAGCACATTTGGCATACTGTATGTAGTCCTAAGTTATATCTTTCGCGTATTTTATATTCCCTCCTCAATCACCTCAACTGGATTCTGTGAAGAAGTACAGTGACCTTAATTTCTCGTGATAATTGCTGAGGTAACCAAAACAATAACTGACTTGAAGTTTTTGAAAGAAACAAGTTAAACAATTCTAATTGAAACTGGATTTAGTAGAGAAGATATTCTAACAAGAAAATGAATTATTTTTGTGGAAGCCTTTCAAACTAGACTGACAGTTATTGTTTTAATTACCTCAGCAGGTCAGGTTATTGACATGGAATTTCATCAAACTAAAGCTCAAAACAAAGACTTTGTTAAAACCTCTTCAAGTTGTCAATTTACCGTCTGGTGAGAAGACTTCAATCTTCTATGATTATGAAAGGATTCAAAAGCGATGTTATTTCTGTCAGAGGCTCACCCATGAACGAGATCACTGCCCATGGTATCTTCAACAGCAACAGTCCTTAAAAGAAGCTGAGAAAGAAACTCTCCCAGATAAGTCTGCTCCTTTGAAAACCAAAACTTCTGATCGTGTTAGGATTGATTCTTTGGCTCTAGAAGAACTTCGTCAATTTTTTGCTGACTCCACTGTCTCTTATCGCTTTACCAAAGATTCTCAATCTAAAGCTTCGATAGGTTGTTTGGCACTGACTTCTCTTCATGCTCCTATTCCAGGAAATATTTCTCAATCCATACCATCAATATCTCCTGAAATTGACAAAGGCAAAGGAATTATAGTGAATTTTGGAGCTTCTACTGACACCAATATCACCAAGCCTACAGCTAAAGCACTCTTGCCTTCTTCAGGGTTTCTCTTTGATAAATCTACTTTCTCTGAAGCTACTACTTCTAAACCTGCTACAAGCAAGGCTTATTTTCGAAAAAAGACCTACAAACCAAGGAAGAAACTTCAAGGTACACCTATTTCCTCTTCTTTGAAAAAGGTTGAACAGGATAAAGGTCTTCAGAAAGTTGTAGTGCATAAGAGAAAAGGTCTTCCACTGAGGTTTACAGAGGCAATTTCAGATTTGATAAAAGGTTTTTAAATAAACATCTTGTGAAAGAAACTATATCTACTGCTTGGACGTCAAATACCTATCCGTCCCATTTATCTTCAGTTTCTGACAAGCTTAGATACTGCAGGAGAGCCCTCGGCAAATGGAAAAGAAAAAACTGTTTAAACTCTCAGGACAGGCTCTCTCAGCTTCAGATCGCTTTGGAACAAGAGCAGTCTTCAGTTCTTCCTTCAACAATTCAAATGAATAACCTCAAGAATCAGTTAAATCAAGCTTATAGAGAGGAAGAATCATATTGGAGTAAAAAAAGTAGAGAAAAATGGATGCAAGAAGGATCTCATAATACGAAGTTTTTCCATGCTTCTGTCTAAGCCAACAGAACACAAAAGAGAATAGACATTTTGAAAGATTGCAATGGCAATAATAAAAAAATCAGAAGCTTCTAAAGGTGAAATTGCCACAGCTTACTTTATAGACTTATTTAAAACCTCTTCTCCTGGAAATTTCGACTGGCTTTTTCATGATTTTGAACCTAAAGTTTCTCCAAGTATGAATGAGTCTTTGATAAGTCCAGTTTCTTCTGAAGAGATTAAACAGGCTGTCTTCTCGATAAACCCTTCTAGTGCACCCTGCTCTGATGGCATGACAGGTCTTTTCTTTCAGAAATATTGGGAGATCATAGGTCTTCAAGTTACCATGGAAATTCAGAAATTTGTTTCCACAGGCTCCTTTCCTTCACTCAGCTGTGTATTCTTCCAAAGGTATTACACCCAAATCAGATGTCTGATCTCAGACCTATTAGTCTATGTTTTGTATTATAGTGAATTTTGGAGCTTCTACTGACACCAATATCACCAAGCCTACAGCTAAAGCACTCTTGCCTTCTTCAGGGTTTCTCTTTGATAAATCTACTTTCTCTGAAGCTACTACTTCTAAACCTGCTACAAGCAAGGCTTATTTTCGAAAAAAGACCTACAAACCAAGGAAGAAACTTCAAGGTACACCTATTTCCTCTTCTTTGAAAAAGGTTGAACAGGATAAAGGTCTTCAGAAAGTTGTAGTGCATAAGAGAAAAGGTCTTCCACTGAGGTTTACAGAGGCAATTTCAGATTTGATAAAAGGTTTTTAAATAAACATCTTGTGAAAGAAACTATATCTACTGCTTGGACGTCAAATACCTATCCGTCCCATTTATCTTCAGTTTCTGACAAGCTTAGATACTGCAGGAGAGCCCTCGGCAAATGGAAAAGAAAAAACTGTTTAAACTCTCAGGACAGGCTCTCTCAGCTTCAGATCGCTTTGGAACAAGAGCAGTCTTCAGTTCTTCCTTCAACAATTCAAATGAATAACCTCAAGAATCAGTTAAATCAAGCTTATAGAGAGGAAGAATCATATTGGAGTAAAAAAAGTAGAGAAAAATGGATGCAAGAAGGATCTCATAATACGAAGTTTTTCCATGCTTCTGTCTAAGCCAACAGAACACAAAAGAGAATAGACATTTTGAAAGATTGCAATGGCAATAATAAAAAAATCAGAAGCTTCTAAAGGTGAAATTGCCACAGCTTACTTTATAGACTTATTTAAAACCTCTTCTCCTGGAAATTTCGACTGGCTTTTTCATGATTTTGAACCTAAAGTTTCTCCAAGTATGAATGAGTCTTTGATAAGTCCAGTTTCTTCTGAAGAGATTAAACAGGCTGTCTTCTCGATAAACCCTTCTAGTGCACCCTGCTCTGATGGCATGACAGGTCTTTTCTTTCAGAAATATTGGGAGATCATAGGTCTTCAAGTTACCATGGAAATTCAGAAATTTGTTTCCACAGGCTCCTTTCCTTCACTCAGCTGTGTATTCTTCCAAAGGTATTACACCCAAATCAGATGTCTGATCTCAGACCTATTAGTCTATGTTTTGTATTATACAAGATTATCTCCAAAATCTTGACATCAAGACTGCAACCGTTACTTCCTTCAGTGGTTTCTCCTACTCAAACAGCCTTTGTTTCAGAAAGACTGATTTCTGACAATATTTCTATTGCTCATGAGATGATTCATGCTAAGGACTCACTCTACTATCTCCTCTGAATACATGGCCATTAAAACTGATATGTCAAAAGCTTTTGATCGGTTAGAATGGAGCTATCTAAAAAGGCTTTTAATGGCAATTGGCTTTCACAAAAAATGAATTGATTGTGTCATGGTTTGTGTTTCTACGGTGGCTTACTCAGTTTTAATCAATGACCAACCTTATGGCATGATAGTACCACAGAGAGGTTTGAGCCAAAGTGACCCTATCTCTCCTTTTCTTTTTTGTTCTTTGTACTGAAGGACTCACTCATATGTTGAACAGAGCTGAAAGAGAAATGATCTATACAAGGAATTCAATTTTCACCAACAGGTCCAGCCATTCATCACTTGTTTGCTGATGACAGTTTATTCAGGTGTAAGGCTTCTTTTGAACAAGCACATAAGCTTCAGCAAATTCTTGACTACTATGGAACAATTACAGGGCAGCGAATTAATCTCTCAAATTCTTCCATAACCTTTGGCTCCAAAGTTGATCCTCAGATACAAAAAAACAATCAAATCTCTGACAGGCATTCACAATGAAGGTGGAACAGGTACATATCTTGGACTCCCAAAATGCTTTAGTGGTTCTAAAGTTCAAATGTTATGGCCCTGGTTGGTTTGAGCGTACATTATCACTTGGATGAAAGGAAATTCTTCTTAAAGCAATTGCTATGGGCTGCTATGGCCCTCCCAGTCTATGCCATGTCATGTTTTAAACTGCCAAAAACTACATGAAAAGATTACTTCAGCTATGTCAAGTTTTTGGTGGAATTCAATGGAGAATAAAAAGAAGATCCATTGGTTAAGCTGGGATAAGTTATGTTTGGCAAAGGAGAATGGAGGTTTAGGATTCAGAGATTTAGAAGCATTTAATCAAGCTTTATTGGCCAAACAGGTTTGGAGAATTCTTCAAAACCCTGACTGTCTTTTTGCCGAGTTATGAAAAGCAAATACTTCAAATCTAGCAAACCGATAACACCTACCACCAGTTTTGCATCACTTAGCTCCAGCTTAGCAAGGCATCCTCGCATAAACAAATCTGTTGCGGATGGTACTTTACCAAGACCTGTCAACGAAGAGCTAGGTAGCATATCCATCGAGTTTAACCTCGCAGGGTAAACAGTCTTCTGGAGATCTGATTCCTACAAATATCAAACCCTCTCATTTAAGAAACTAGAAAACATGCCAAACTGATAAGTCTCTAAAGTCAAATAATCTGACTGATAATTTGAAGAAGGGTAATAAGCAATTAGGACCAACTCCTCAAAATCGCACTCTCTACACTAATCAAATAAGGCAGCTGGATGTGAAGGTTTTGAAACGAGCAAAAAAATACTGCAGTAGACATGCAAAAAGACAAGTGAAAGGCGAGTTACAAGCATGGGCTCAAATAACACATCTTTCTTAAAGAAATCTTATCAATTCAAATTACATGTACACAAGATAGCTGAGAACTCTGAAGAACTTTATTCTCCACTACACACCTGGATCATGTGAAGAATGAGCAGACAACTATTAACATCATCAAGGATGCCGATGTACATAGCAATATGCTTACCCCAAAACATCTTGATGTACATCATTAGCATTGTATCTTGTATATCCAAGGCCAGTGTAGTCTCAGACGTAAAAACCGAAAAAAATGACTAATGACTTTGTCTCCGTCTAGCAAATCACCATCAATATATGCAGATTCTTCACAAATTATATCATATATACATCTGATTATAGTTTTGTTCTTAAGGTTAACTTAAAACAAAGGAAAAATATTCTATACTAACATCAAGGTATCAAACCATTTATGAGCCAAGATAAAAAATTATGTTCCACCAAAATTATAACCAGAAACCTTTGACAGTGACTTGTATGTGGTCATGCAGAGAAAACCAAATCATTGTGGTTTTCATTTGATGCAGTTAATATATTTCAGCAGCCATCATATAAAAGCTTAAAGAGTGTGAGAATGACTTTTGTACCTTGAAATCGATGGAGAAAGAGATAGAATTGGGATATGGTACAGGAGTTAATCGAATGGGCTAAGGATTTCGGATTGAAAGCACAAAATGTCAAAGATTTTGGTGGAGAGAATTGAGAGAGATCGATGTGTGGAAACAATGGCTGGTTTGCCACTTTCTGAGAAAAAGTTGGCTGGTTTGCCACCCTTCTATTTTAGTTTTATTTGATGAATAAAATTTAAAAGAATTTAAATCAATTATTATGAAAAGACGAAAAACCCAGTTAAAATAGACAACATCAGATCTCGTCGATCCGTTACGATTTATCCGACCCAAGCCCAATGATTTTATCGAGCGAAGCCCATCCGACGAAGCCCAACTGTGTAAAAAACGAGAAAACGAAACCGTTTCATTATTTCTCACTCTGAAGAAAATCGAATCGATTTCCATTTCTTTCATTTTTCGAAACCCTAAGTTAAATTTCCGATTTCTTTGATTTCTTGGATTTCTTCTCCTATATTGTCGATTTCTTCTCCATTCTCACCTTCTAAGTCGAATTTCGCATCGCCCTTTTCCCTGTTCATATCCAAATCCGCAAATCCGTCAAAAATCTGGGGAATTTTGCAATGGCTCGTGTAAGAGACGGTGAAGGGGTGTATGAATCGACGGCGAGGCGTCCGACAGAACCAGCGGATGCTTCGGTCGAACCTGGAAAAGAAACCGCAGATCCGACAGAACCAGATGCTTCTATGGTCAAACCTGGAAGTGAAAGCGTCGGGATGCAAATTGATCCGACAGAAGAAGCAGCACTTGATGATTCTGAGAGTCAACTTGCAAACGAAACCGTCGAGTTGGAAAGGGATGATGCTGAAAGACAAGAAGCAGTTGATGATTCAGATATTCAAGTTGGAAATGAGAGTCCGATAGAACCGAGTACTGAAGCACGAGAGGCTGCAGAGGAGGAACTCGTGGATGCATCAGAAGAAGAGGAAGAGAACGTTAATGCTCAGGTATACATTAGTTTGAGAATGGATTAGGAAAGTCATAGTACAACTAGTTCAACTATTGAATTAGGTTGTCTTTGAATATGAGTATATATAGTTTTGAATTTATTTGTTGGTATAATTGAATCGGAGTATATATAGGTTTGATTTTATGTGTTTTGATACAACTAGTTAAACTTCTCCCGATTATATATATGTTTGAATTGTGTGTTTTAATATAACTAGTTCAACTACTTAAACTCAGGGATTGTGTTTTGAATATGCAGGATACATTTGAGGCCGAGGAAGAGGATGATGCTGCTGGTAATTCTGGTAAAAAGGATGAGGATGGTGTTGTTGTTGCTGGTAAAGATGGTATAGAAGCTGTAAAGGATGTTGGTATAGAGGCCGAAGAGGATTTTGGTATAGAGGATGAGGCTGCTGAAGCTAGTAAGGACATTGCTGGTATAACAGCTGATGATGATTCTAGTAATGATGATGATGAAGATGATTCCCAGCCACTGCCGCCAGAGAAAATGTATTCAGAATACACCAAAGGATGTAAAATAGGAACTAGGTGTAATGTCACTGAGACAGTGAAGTGGATAGAGGAAGAGTTTAAAGAGGAAGCAGGATGGTTCAGAAGCCACCCTCAGTTCAAGCATGTATTCCACATGCCTAGGGAGCCAAACCACATGACTCAAGGCATGTGGATGCTTATGCTGCGCACAGTTGAGACAGATATGGAGAGGGAGTGCTGGTTTGTGGTTAATGGAGTACCTATTAGGTACTCCATCAAAGAGCATGCGTTGCTAACTGGGTTTAATTGCAAGGAATACCCGAAGAACCATGAGAATATGGGGAATCTGAAGTTTGTGAAGAGAATGTTCAAAAGGACTGAGAAGATAAAGGCGTCTGATGTATTAGTTAAGTTGAAGGAAAAGAGGAGTTGGAAAGGAGATGATAAGAAGAAGTTAGTAGTCTTGTATTTCCTATGGAAGGTAGTAAAAGCAAGCTCAAAAAGTGATGGAAACATAGAATCCTTTATTTTAAGGATTGTTGATGATTTGGATGCATGTGAGACATATCAATGGGGCCGGTATTCCTTCTTGGAATGTATGAAAGGGATCCGGAATATGATGAAGAATTTGAATGGGTCTGTCAAACCTAAAGCTCAACCTAGCTTTAGTGGATTCATTGTACCTCTGGAGGTAAGCCTTTGTTTTTGATGTCTGAGTATTTGAAGTTGTATATATGGTTTTATGATATTAACTGTGTGTGTTTTTTTGTAGATTCTGCCTTATGAGTGTATTCCACATCTTGGACTGAAATATAGAGTACTTGTACGTGCATCAAATGGCTGTCCAAAGATGTGCAAACACAAGTTTAAAGAATCTGGCATGAAAGGTATCCCTTTGGAAGAAATATATCAAGAGCTTGGGACTAGCAAGGTTAGAGTTTCTGGCTTCATTTGATTATTTGGTTTGTGTCATGTATTTGATCAAGAGTCTAAGTTAAATGTATGTGTAATCACAGGATATTGACAGCATCTTGGTACCAGACCAATATGAGAAATCTCTGTTGGCTGGAATCATTTAAGATAATGTTGATGATGGCCTAGGGCATATTGATATCATTGTTGACAGTTGGAGAGAGCGTCTAGTAGAAAAGAAGAAAAAGATATGGTGGGAAGGAATGTACCAGCTGGACCAGGCGTCCCGAGAGATTGGTAATAAGTTTCTTGAGAATGAAGACCCTGAGCAACAAGCCCCTGAGCAAGAAGTCCCTGAGAAAGAGAGTTCTGATATTGCTAAAGTTGTTGCATCTCTTGCCTCACTAACAGAGGTGGTGAAAAATGGCTTTCATGCCATTGAGGAGAAGTTTAGGGATATGGAGATTAGAGTGAAGACTCTTGAAGTGTCTGTGGCAGCTCAGGGATATCATAGTCCGGTGTTTCCGCCATATGGGTCGCCTCTGGAAACACAATATGGGACAAGAACTGATTTTGAGGGTGGGCAGATGAGTCAAACCATGGAATTGGTTTTGTATAATCCCATTTCTCCAACTGTTCCAGAACAAGGTGAGTGTAGAAGTTTCTTGGTTATTTATTGAACTTTTAAAGTGGACTAATAAACTGTTTTCTTTGTACATTGTATGAAGGTGATGAGGAGGAGGAAAAGAATGAGGAGGAGAAAAAGAATGAGGAAGAGATGAAAGGAAAAGAGAAGAAGAAGGGCAAGAAGACAAAGAGGATGTTGCAGCAAGAGGGTGGACCTGTAATAGCAACCGGACAGAAGCGAACAAGGGCAGCTTCTCAACATATTAAGACACCATTTGTGGAAGTGCAGCCGAAGAGAAGGAGAAAGAAGTAAGAACTATGGTTGATGTGTGCTGGTGGTGTAGGAAAAAACTAAAAAATCTTTTGGACATGATTATTTGTGTTTTGAACAAGTAGGAACTATTGTTGATGTTATTTTGGTTGTACCTGGAGTTAGTACTTGTTATTTTGGTTAATTTTAGATTTCCTACTTTTGGGTACAACTGTGTTCAGTCGGTACAACTGGTCAAGGCAGTACAACTGGTCAAGTCGGTACAACTTCGTGGTACAACTATGTCAAAGCGAAGACAACTTTTGAAATAAAATTGGTCAAATACTTGTTAAACATTTAGAAATAAAACTAGGTCAAATACTTGTTAACCATTGTCAAATAAAAAATTTGACAATTACAACTAGACGGTACAACTGGTCAAGACGGTACAACTTTGTGGTACAACTTGTTAAACATTTAGAAATAAAACTAGGTTACTAGTTCAAACTTAAGAAACTAATAGGAAATAAAGGAGATTAGTCTACATAGGGTTATTACAAACATAAGAAGTCTACAAAGATTTAGAGGAATACATAAATACATAAGTGGTTATTACTACCACTTAGATAGCAACTCCTTCAGCCTACCAATCTCAGTTTCTTTCTCCTCCAAACGCTTATGAAGATCATCGACTTGAGCACGCATAATTCGAACAGACTCGCGAAGGGACTCCAACATAGGATTTTGGTAAGCGTGGTGGATTGATTCTTTCTGGGTTTCAAATTTGTTATGGACGACAGTAAACTCCTCATTAACTGCATCATCCCACCACTTTTGAAGGTGTTCTCTACCATCCTAAGCATAAGCATCATTCATCAATCATAAGAAAAACGAATTCATCATCAACAATACAAAAAAATTCATCATACCTCCAAATTTGGACATTTGTATTCCTTTCTTCCTTGATTATTGCCAGTGGTACACACAACAAGCTTAACGTAGGTTCCACAGAA
>NW_003302548.1:6498392-6503810 GCF_000004255.2 Arabidopsis lyrata subsp. lyrata | reverse complement strand
TTGTTTATAGTATTAAATATGAGGGACCCATGATGGCTGAATATACTCATAGTTGTCCAGTTGTACTAGGAGCAACATAGTTGGACTTTTAACACTTTTTCTTGTTTTCAGTTGGACTAGTATTTAAATAACTAATTATAAGTTGGACAAATGATTATTCTTAATTATTTGGCATATCCAAGGGTTACATAATATTATATTTACCAAATCATTTGTCCAACTTCTTTCACTATGATTTAGGTTATCTTATAGCAAGTATCCCTTATACTAGAAGGGGTTGTTTGTGTGAGAACATCATTTTCCATAGATTTTTTTAAAAGTTGTATTCAAATGTTTAAATTTTCTTTAAAAGTTAATTCTATTATGATTATATTATAGAATTATTCTTTTATTTCTTTTCTTTTTTATAAATATGTTGTTTTATAATACTATCGTAGTTGTACAAGTTGAACCAGTTGAATAGTTAAAGCTAAACTTATGGAACATATTGAAACTTACTTGTAATAGCTGAACTCAGTATATAAACGAATACAAATACAAATTAAAACAAACAGACATGTTCTTAGCTGAACTCAGTTGAACCAGCTGAATTGTTAATGCACAAACGAGACACAGACATGTTCTTAGCTCAACCCAGTTGAACCAGCTGAATTGTTAATGCACATGCGAGAAATACAGGTAAAACACAGAAACGCAAGTTAACCATTCTCATCATTGGGAGGGGGCTGCAACCAACTCTCCAAGTTAATGCCCGGCCGAGCCTTGTTTTGGGTCCTCTTTCGTCGCTTTTCCCCGGTGGATGGAAATCGGGTTTCTTGATTTCTACCTTTCTTTGGTTTGTAATCCGGCGGTTTTGCGATCTTCTCCTCGTAGTCAGCTGGGAAAGTCCATTGAGACTCATGCGGCACAACGTAAATTGTTTTGTAATATGCCAATGCCCACGTCTCGATCAAGTAATATTTCGAACAAAGACCATATATGCTTACATCCGTTGTTCTCCATTCATTCCGACAATGCTTAATGGCTGCGGCTATACCATGGATGCAAGGGTACTTGTCTATATCAAAACACCTACAAGTACAAGATTTCATATCCAAGTCCACCAAATATGTTAAACCATCAACTCCAATTACGCTATATTCGCGTCGGTAGCTGTTAAGCTCAGTGACCGTCAACTTCGCAGCTATAGGACATCGGATATGTAATATATTCTCCACAACAGGCACCACTTGCGTTGTGTTCGATGCATTGGCAGAATCTTTTCGATGTTTGTTGAACCATTCAGAAAACTTCTCCAATATCGCATCAATCATCGGTAAAAGATGGTACTTCCTTACTTCCCTAAACACAGCATTCATTGACTCTGCGGAGTTGCTAGTATCTATGTTGTACTTGTCTCCCTCAGCATGACTCCTAGCCCATTGTTCAACCCCAATGGAATTATCCAAATATTCAGCAGCTCTAGGATACCTTCTCCTAAAATCACCATACTGAATGTTGAACTCTGTCTTAGTATATACATGAGCGCATTCCTTGAATTTATCAACCCCTACGTCCTTGTCCCCAGTCAACTTTGGCCAAAGGTTTTGGGACAAATGCCATATACAATGACCATGTGATGCGTTTGGAAACACATCCATCACTCCCTTGATGATGCTTTGATGTCTGTCGCTTATGAAAACCAAACCATCTTCATCCGGTACTACCTTTCTCAACATTCTAAAAAACCAATTCCAACGAGCATGATTCTCACTATCAATTACACCAAACGCAATGGGGTAATGGTGACGATTAGGATCCTGAGCTGTTGCAATAACTAACATCCCACCATATACAGTTTTCAGAAAAGTTGCATCAATCACTAACACTTTCCTCATTGCCTTAAACCCTTCAATGCTTGCTCCTAAAGCGATAAATAAGTACTTGAACCTCTCTTCCGCATCCAATTCCACTTCCGTTACTGTCCCAGGATTCACCTCTCTCAACATGTGGAGATAAGCATACAACATTGTGTAGCAAACTTCAGGGTTCCCACGCATATCACTAACATGTTATTTTTTCCCTCTCAAGGCGGTGGAGTAGGAACAATCCAAACCAAGTCTTCCTTTAACAAGAGTCATGATGGTTTTAGGATCCAGTGTTTTCAATTGACCACGAAAGTCCTCATGCAAAACACTTGCTACTAATCGTGGTGTGCCTTTTTGTTTAAAATAGCTAGTACTCTCCTCACACCTAGAGCATGTATGCATGTTTTTGTGAACTCTTACACTCCAAAAATCAGATTTCTTTATTCTAGCAACTCTTAAATATCATTCACAACCCATGGAAGCTTGACTGCATTCAATCATAAGTCGCACCGGGTCCGACTTCACACATCTCACACCAAACAACTCGGCCTTTGCAGCTCTATTAACCAAATCCCATACTGCCTCCTTAGAAGGAAATTCTTGATCTTTTTCCAATTCCAAACCATCTTCCCATTCTTTAACTGTTTCCTCACTTGGTTGTACAGTCCGCGAAAGCTCAACATATTCATGCCTAACATCATTCTCACAATCTTCATTTACACCATTCTCTATCATGAGCTGTTCAATAATCGGTTCATTAACTATAGCAGGCTCTTTCTCTTGTTCTGATCCTTCCCCCCATCTAAACGTACTCAAGTTTGCTTGATTATTTACATCATCAGTCCTTACATCATCAGTCCTTATATCATCAGTCCTTACATCATTGGCAGCCACTTCCCCATAATTCAAACCGCATGAACTTCTTCTCTCTACTCTTGGTACTAGCTCCACCATCTGATTACTTTCAAGATTGCATAACTCCTCATGCAAAACTGGTCTAAATCCCTCTTTATCCAATGATGTTAAGAATATACAAACATCCTCATCATCTAAAATATAAGACTCTCTCCTTCCTTTACATATCATGTAACTCAATTTCATCTTCCTTCTCGCTCCGTCTATAGCAATCTTCTTACAGATCTTATCTACCAACACCGGATATGTTATTCTCTCCAAAGATGTTGTCTTAAACATTATAGCATATACTGAATTGTTGCAATTCCACTCATGCTCTTCTGAATAGTACCCTCCATAGTCAAAATATATGTTTGTGTGGATCTTCTTCTTCATCGCACTGCAGATAGAACAAAATAAATCACTAATTTCGATACAACACTTGTAACAGTTATACCAATTGTACCAGTCGAACTACACTATCATATATGTACCAGTTGTATTATTCAATTTCAGTTATACCACGACCTTCTACAACTAACGATACAAAGGAGGAGCTACATTCTAATTTCCCTCGGATTCAACACGATTGAACTCATAAATCCTACTATCTAGAGATTTCTACACCTACTATTGCCAAACTCTACCATTGCAAATACCTAAACAAACAAATTTCTAAACACTTACTTGGTTCAATCAAGATCCAACAATGGAGGAGAAGAAAGAAGGTCCTACGACGGAGTTCCGTCGAAATGGATGAGTCGACGGCGAGGCTAAGAGGAGGAGCGGGAGTAGACGAAACAAATGACGAGCTCTTAAACTCGATCCAACAATGAAGCTCCAAAACCGGCGCCAGAGCTAATGTCGGACAACGAATCCGACCTCAGCAGCTCCGGAGAATCTTCCGTTTGTCGTCGCCGGAGAAATGAAGACAAAGAACTCGATTGGATTTCGATTTCGATTTCGATTTTTCTTTGTTTTTTGTTTTAAAATTAATTCAATTTCTCCATTAAGGGTATAAAGGTATAATCCACACTATGGGTGGCATTCAGATTTTAAAATGGCAGGCAGGATTAATATTTCCGGTTCAGTGACAAACAAGCCTCTGACTCCGATGTGTGTGTGTGTTGTGAAAGAGAAAGGAGTCGTGAAAATGGAGAGGGGAAGAAATCGAGTTGGGGAAAGAGGATGAAGAAGAGAAAACCGGCAAAATCGATTTGTAATTACACTGGTTCACTTGATTTAAACCGGAGCAGACCGGTCAAAGAGAAGAGGTTGACTTATACCTGGGTGGAGACTTCGCCGATGCACGAGCCATTGTTATGATACGGCTTGTCTTTGGCCGATGGAGATGACCGCTAGTCTCTCGGGAATTTTCTGCAAAACCAGCCTACGGTCAACACTTGCCCGATGTGATCAAGACCGATGGAGAGCAGAAGCAGTCGGGCTCGAGAACCAACACTTGTCTTTATTGTCTATTAAGAAACCGGACTGGTTTACTAAGAACCGGTGGTCTAAAACCTTTTTCTCGCAAGTCATATATAACACACTTTGCCAAATGAAGCAGAACGAATGAAGTTGGTTACATCACACTTCAAATAAAATTAAGGAATAAACCCACTCGAAATGAAAGTATAATCATTACAAATGTCTAAATTTATGTTACAAAATAATGATGAACCAAAAAAAAAAAAAAGAATCAAGAGCTAACTTGCTCTGCTTTTTTACCACTCTTTTTGGGTTTTTGTTTCTCTTGTTTCCTCTTCTTTGATTCAAAACTTGAAAGAGTTTGAAAATAGTGTCCATACCTTAAAATCCATGGAGAGAGAGATTTGTGAAAGTGGAAGTAGAAGAAAGAAAAAAAGATCGATTTGTGGGAGAAGAAGGAGAGAAAACCGGCCCCAAATCGATTTTGATTTGCTTTGGTTCACTTGAATTGAACCGGTTGCAAACCGGTCAAAGAGAAAAGGTTGACTTACCTGGGCCAACGGTTGACCTTTGCCCGATACCTTGTGACCGATGATACCAACCGGTTTTCCTTTGGCCGATGAAGAAGGCCGCTTAACTCACTGAAAATTTCGTCGTAGCGTTCCCAGCGGTCGCTACTGGCCCGATGGAGATGGCCGCTGAAGTCACTGGGAATGAATGCCTTCTTCTCTCTTTGCTCATTTCCGCGCCAGATTGACATACGTCCACTAAATCCGCCATAACTTTTGCATTGCAGCTCTGATTTGCATTAAATCTCCACCATTGGAAAGCTAACTCAATTTACTATAAATTTTGTGAAGAAACCCGAAGCTAAATCTCAATACAAGATCTTCATATGAGTCGATCTTTGATACGTTTTCAACTGGTTCTGAACCTTCTTTGCTTTTCTATCCATTTAAATGTGTATCATCCTTTATTTTAACCTGAAATGGATCAAAAAACATCTCGCAGACGGGCTCACGGAATAAACCCCTCAAATCTTCATGAAACCTCACTTCTCATAAGACCTATAACCAGTGGCGGATCTAGGAAATAATTTTACCCGTGGCAATAATATTAACCTTAAAAAAATCGTTTCTTACAAACCCCATAAAAAATACGAACAAAAAAATAATACTTTAATTTACGAAAGTAACCCACGATCACTCATAAATCGAAATCTTCTTATCACTTTTCACATTAGTGACAG
>NW_003302548.1:6388456-6498292 GCF_000004255.2 Arabidopsis lyrata subsp. lyrata | reverse complement strand
TTCTAACATAACCGATTTCAGAGATCGATATACCAGATACCCAGACAATATTCTAAACTTAAAAGTAAAAAAAAAAGAGATTGGAGTAAGAGAAAATAATAAAATTCTAATAAAAGAGAAATAAAACATAGAATAGAAACGTGTGTATAGAAGAAAATAAATTTATGGGGGCATTAAGTAATATATTAACAGGGGCAAAATTAAAAAGTGTTACAAAATAACATTAGTTTTTGAAAAATTGACGGTGGCAACTGCCCCTCTATAACGTCATGTGGCTCCGCCCCTGCCTATAACCAAAAGCAATAAAAACATGAAACAAAACAAAATAAAGCAAGTATATACAAGGATACCATGGGATTGCCTCCCAAGTGCGCTTGTTTTGCGTCACATAGCTTGACGTTTTCTCGCCACTTAGGCGGATTGAGGCTCCGAGAGAGAAACCGCGGTTCCTTCCTCGACTTGATCATTTGCCATGGATGGTTTCAAGCGTTGACCATTCACAACAAAGAACAAACTCACCACCATTCTTGTTCCTCAACACAAAAGCTCCATATGGCCTTACTTCCTTGATCTTAAACGGACCCGACCAACGAGAATTGAGCTTTCCCGGAAAGAATCTCAAACGGGAATTAAACAACAACACTTGATCATCCACCTTGAAATCTCTTGAAATGATCTTCTTGTCATGAAATGCCTTAGTTTTCTCCTTGTAAATCTTCGAATTCTCATAGGCGCCTAGACGAAGCTCATCAAGATCATTCAATTGGATCAATCTCTTCTTCACGGCGGTCTTGATATCAAAATTCAAAAACTTAACCGCCCACATGGCCTTGTACTCAAGCTCAACCGGAAGATGACATGACTTTCCGTAGAGAAGGTTAAATGGAGTAGTACCAATTGGAGTCTTGAAAGCGGTTCTATAAGCCCAGAGTGCTTCGTCTAACTTCGCTGCCCAATCTTTCCTTGTTACACCAACCGTCTTCTCCAATATAGCTTTAATTTCCCGGTTGGAGATCTCGACTTGCCCACTTGTTTGCGGATGGTAAGGCGTGGCGACTTTGTGTTTCACCCCGTGCTTCTTAATTAAGTAAGCTCTCAAAGATCTTATTGATGAAGTGAGTTCCGCCATCACTAATCACAACTCTCGGGATCCCAAAGCGCGGGAATATTATGCTCTTAAACATCTTCAAGACCACTTTAGCATCGTTAGTCGGACTTGCAATCGCTTCCACCCACTTCGATACATAGTCAACCGCCACAAGGATGTAACTATTGCCGTAGGACGACAGAAATAGTCCCATGAAGTCTATTCCCCAAACATCGAATACTTCGACCTCTAAAATAGGGTTTTTTGGCATCTCTTTCCTCCTACTAATGTTCCCTTTCCTTTGACAAGAGTCACACCTTGAGATGAAATCATGCGCGTCTTTGAACATCGTAGGCCACCAAAACCCGGCTTGAAGCACCTTGGTAACCGTCTTAAAGGTGGCGTAATGACCTCCATAAGCCGACCCATGGCAATGCATCAAAATGCCTTCAAACTCTTCTTCCGGGATGCATCTCCGATAGACCTTATCCTTACAAAGTGTGTAAAGATATGGTTCATCCCAATAGAAACGATTCACAACCTTGAAGAACTTCTTCTTGTTATAGCCTTCCAAATTCGGCGGTTCCTTTCCACAAGCCAAAAATTTCACTAAGTCCGCGTACCAAAGCTCTTTATCCTTCAAAACCTTTACTTCCTCAAGCTTTTTGTAAGTCTCATGACTTGCATCTAGGAGTTGGAGAGCCATCAATTGTTCCTCGGGAAGAGAATATAATCATCAATAGGAATATTGTTTTCAATCCTCAACCGAGAAAGATGATCCGCTACACCATTCTCTACTCCTTTCTTGTCTTTAATCTCCAAATCAAACTCTTGAAGCAATAGAATCCATCTCAATTAAGTCTTGGTTTGGCATCCTGCTTAGCCAAGAGATGTCGCAAAGCCGCAAGATCCGTGTGAACTACTACCTTAGAGCCAACCAAATAGGACCTAAGAGGCCAAAATAAAGCCAACACAACGGAAACAAATTCCTCCTATGACCAACTGAGACTATCCCACAAATCAAATGTTAGAATTAGTATTTTGCAATGAGTAAGAATTCTAACTAAATCCAAAAATATTAATTCAAACATCACTAGTTCTTTTGGAATACTCGTTCATTCTTTATTCATTTTCTTTCTTTGAAGCATCTTCTTATAGAATCTGTCTTATATATCTTTCTCGTACGTTCTTAGCTCTTATAATCCATATTAGACCATGATAAATTTTCTACACATTTTTAAATTTATCAACTATGTTTATTTTTCCGATTTTGCTTTTTCATCCAATTGTTTTGTCAAGTTTATGACTTATAATGTTGGAAAATCACACTTTCATGTCATCTCATGATTTTCTAAGTGTAATCATGCATGGTACATGTTAAAGCTCGCTTTCCAGAGATTGAACCCGACCCTTCAAATCAGTTCTCCATCAATAGACATACGTCTCTTATATCATCAAATACCAAAAAAACTATCTGAAATAAGGAATAAAAATAAAAACCATCTCAATACTTAATATGAATATAATATTCATGGAAATATCAATAAAATCTATAAATGTAATTTAAAATAATATTATATTAAATGAACGTAGTTTTTTCTGAATCATTTAATTATACATCGGATGATCCAAAAAACTATTTGAAATAGCGAATAAGAATGAAAATTATCTTAATACTTAATACAAATATACTAAATGCAAGTACAAAATTTATAATTGTTGTTTTAAAATAGCATTATATTAGTTGGACATATCTCCTCATTCCGAGAGCCAGATTAATGACAAAATATGTAAAAGACATGGGTCGAGCAAAGATAAATGTTTAGAATACTAGCATTAAACTAAGTGGCTTGATCCAAAATTTGTTTAGGACACCACCACCTTCGACTTCGACTCTTCGCAATGTTGCATTTTGTTATTATTTCATGCTGTAAAACAAAACTAAACTGTGAATCAAATTAAATTATACCAACATTCTCTGACTTGGCGGTGTCTAATAACCAATCCAATCCGGTTCAAGAAACTTGGACCCAACGCGATCATTAGGCCTGGGCAAAATACCCGGAACCGAATACCCGAACCGAAAAACCCGAACAATACCCGAACCGAACCCGAACCCGATTTTTAAAAATATCCGAATGGGTCCTAACCTCCTACCAGAAAAAAACCCGAACCGAACCCGAACCGAATCCAATACCCGAATGTACCCGAATATACCCGAATACAAATATACACCTAAAAATATTAGTTATTTTTATATTTATAATACCCGAAATACCTAAAATTACAATCATAAATCCGAATATATTAGGTATTTTAGATATTTTTGGTTATATTTGGGTAAAGAGTAACCAATGTATTTTCGAGAAATCGGGTATTTCGGTTAGATTTGGGTATATATGAGTTAAAAACCCGAACCCGACCCGAACCCGAAAATATTCCGGGTATTTTTGGTTATTTTCGGGTATTTTGCTTTTTTATTAAAATACCCGAACCGACCCGAACCCGAACCGAACCCGAACCGAATTTTTAGAATACCCGAATGGGTCTTGACCCCCTATCCGAATAGATCCGATACCCGAAAAAAAAGAACCGAACCCGAACGGGTACCCGAATGCCCAGGCCTAGCGATCATAATAAGAAACGGTCCACTGCCATCTCCGCAGTGTATTCCACATTTCCACTAGCAGTTTTTTTTTTTTTTTTTTTTTTTTTTTTTTTGTTAAAGGGTTTTCCACTAGCAGTTTCACATTATTCATGACACATTTAATCACAATAATTAATTATTAACTTTTGAGGCCAAAATTAAGATGTATTATCCTTACTAGTAATAAACGTGAAAGTTTTATCACACACGACATAAATTTTACATTAGAGTTAAAACACAGACACACCTATCAAGTCATACCAATTATAGTACGAATATAAAAAAGTCTTTTCCACATAATCTTCCTTTTTTCATAGTATCTAAATTTCATTGCCAATATATACCCAAACATTCTCCGAATATATCATCAGAAAACAAGAAAAAGAAAAAACATTTGTCTCCGAAACATATACATCAGCATACCCTATACCCTAGGTTTGCTATTATAGATGAACTACAAAAATATATGTTATTTTGCCACATATCGACCATGTAAGGTATTATTAGACGACTCTATGCCCAAACTTTTAAAAAAAATATTCTGTATTATGAAAACATTTGACTTATGTACAAAAATTATTGTTCTTCCATTACTTTGTAATGACTAGTTTTGACGAATTTTTCATATTAAACATATGTGTCTAATGAAAAAATTTTACTAATATTTTTATATTAAACCACATTTGTCATTAGCAATAGAACACACATAAATGTATCTAATAAACTAAAATTAAAAATTGTGAAAAAACATAATAGTTCTTCCAATATATACATTTTCTTTGGATTCAATTTCAAACAGAAAATTTTCACAATTTTGTTTTTTAAAAATAACTTCAGACCCTATAATATGGTATGGACTTGCTACTATATATGTGTCTAATTAACTAAACTACTATAAAAAGGAAAAAAATATTTGAGAAATAACTAAACAGCCATGTCAGAGGATGATCTTCCTTACCAAGTGAAAATCAACGGTCAAGGAGATCTTGAGACAATCGGACGGTTTGGATTTGATGATCAGATTGACTGTTTAGTGATAGCTCATTCTAAGGTGGACGCTACCACAGGAGATCTCCACACTCTGAGCTACAATGTTTTGAGGAAACCTCATCTCATGTATCTTAAATTCGACACGTGCGGGAAAAAGACACGTGACGTGGACATCACGCTCCCGGAACCAACGATGATTCATGATTTTGCGATAACCGAAAATTTTGTCGTCATACCGGATCAGCAAATGGTATTCAAATTAACCGAAATGATCCGGGGCGGGTCGCCGGTTATCTATGATAAAGAGAAAATGTCGAGATTCGAGGTTTTGTCAAAGCAAATCAGACCGGTTCGGGTATAAATTGGGTTGATGTACCGGATTGTTTCTGTTTTCATCTATGGAATGCGTGGGAAGAGAGAACCGAAGATGGAGATCCGGTTATTGTCATAATCGGGTCGTGTATGAGCCCACCCGATACAATATTCAGTGAATCTGGAGAACCGACCCGGATTGAATTAAGCGAGATCCGGTTAAACATGCGTACGAAAGAATCGAACCGGAAGGTTATTGTAACCGGGATTAATTTAGAAGCGGGTCACATAAACAAGAGTTTTGTGGGCCGGAAAAACCGGTTCGTTTACTTAGCAATAGCCGATCCTTGGCCCATGCAGTGGCATTGCAAAGGTGGATATAGAAAACGGCACCGTTTCAAAGTTTGATACCGGACCCGGACGGTTGGACACCGTTTCAAAGTTTGATACCGGACCCGGACGGTTGGATGGCGAACCGTATTTCGTACCGGAAGGAGAAGGAGAAGAAGACAAAGGGTATGTAATGGGGTTTGTGAGAGATGAAGAGAAAGATTAGTCGGAGTTCGTGGTCGTGGACGCGACTGATATGAAGCAAGTCGCGGCCGTGCGGTTGCCGGAGAGAGTACCGTAAAGTTTTCATGGAACGTTCGTCAAGGAACAAGTTTTTTAACTTAGGAGTGTATGTATATTCATAATAATGCTATCTGCTCTTTTTAGGTTTAAATTAAGTGTTGATATTTTTGATTATAAGAAAGGAGTTACATCTTCTTTATCCTCATTATTATTTATGGTATGATTCTCTAGTGTATAAAAAAATCTCTTACCGTATTAGGTTTATCGTAACGTGAAAAAAGCTTGAAGCATAGGTATACTATCATTATCATGATCATTTCAAAAATTTTAACACTTTTTTATATTACATCCAAAAAATTATACGACTATGTAACAAGTTTGGAATTCTTGGTTAATTGTCAATTAGAAGCAACCCAAAAATCAATGTCCCACCACGTGATCCAAAAGCAAAAGCATTAATGTTTTATATTCAACTCGTTTGATTGTAAATTTGTAACTATTAGCATTACGTTTGAAGTGGTCCATTTTTCCATCTAAAGTTTAACTATTTATGTAGAATGAGCATATAAATTATATAATGTGCAGCCAATACAAATTGTCACGAGAGAATCATCACTTACTAAGTGACTATAAAATCCATAAACCATGGGCCATATATTAGTTTTGTTTGAAGTGACATTTTAGTACAGTAGTTTATCAATGAAAGATTCTTCAGTCATCCGCACAAATTTCAATAATAATATGTCCATAATTGGATCATTGGAATCTAAGATAATTAATTATTGTAAGACAAATAATTGTTATTTTGGAGGAGCTATAAAGTTTTCCTCCAATAGGTCTTTAGGTGTTGATAGAAGTGATCGATATAACAAATCAATTTCGTTTTTAATATTAATTATTATGACAAGACAAATGTTTTTGGATAAAGGATAAGACAAATGTTTTTTTTTTTTTATAACCAATAAGACAAATGTTATAAGCATCTATATTGTTAAGAAAAAATAAAATGATATGTATGAAACAAAATGATGTTTGCTTTGATTTTCATGCTACTTGATCTCCTGATCTTCTTCACATGAATTTTTAGTTAGGTACTTAGGTTACTTGGATATAGGTTTTATTAGACTGAATTCGGGAATTTAATAATTAGCACATTTACATTGAGAAGATGTCTATTTGTTTTCAGTTTTTGCCTCTCTTTCAATCGCCGTCCTTACTTCTACTTGCTCATGCCCAACAAAAATTTAATTTACAATATCGAAAACAATATCCCAAAATTTATACCTACAACTTTCAGAAGTAATGCAATAGTTTACAAATATTAAATTTACCATATATATATATATATATATATATATCGTTTTACTAACATGAAATTTAAATAATTATGTATAACACATTACATATTGTCGTATTTTATGAGACTTTAGTGGTATTAAAATCCAAACTATCAGCAACAATTCATAAATGTTACATGGCGGCCGGTATATGGATTTTACATATACGAGAACACAAAAATTGAAAGAAAAACAACGTTTTATGAAATACTAAATTAGAACTAGATCAGGATTGATTCCATTTTTCGATGAGAGAAACGTCAATTTTAGAGAAAGAATACAAAATTGAATTCTTACACCGAGTAAAGCGAATGAAAATAAGGTAGACACATAAAACGACAAAAACCTGAATTTAGACGGAAAGCATGCACATAGTTGATACTCTATGAGTATCATTAACAATTTTTTAGTATTAATTTTAATATTTGTTTATTATTTGAGATTCTTTATGATACTGGTAATAAATCTGTTTCCAGTGGTGAGACCGGTATCGGTATCATTAATTAAAAAAAATTATTTAAAAAATCAAAAATAAATATATAAAAACATAATATTACAAAAGATAATATTACAATCCATAAAAACGTAGGATATACTTAAGCAAAAAAAACGTAAAATTAGAAGAAAAAAAACATTAAGGAGGGTGTATTGGACTTTGTATTTTAGGAGATTTGCTGGAATTTATAAATTTTAAATTTTTGAGAGACTTGATCAAGTTTTTAAGGGATTTAGTTATTTGTTAGAGTTTTTATATTTGAGAAGTAAAAAGATTGGTGATTTGGTGAAATTTATAATTAAATTTTGAGTGATTTTAGAAACAAAAGAAAAGGAGCAGATGAGTTTAACCAAAAACAGAAGTAAGAACACACATAAACTGCTTTTGTATACAAGAACAACATATAAGACATAAAACAACCATTTTCTATGTTTAGAGGATGCATAACATTAAAAAGTGACGACATGACATAAATAACTAGTTGTAGTCACAAAATCTACAAACATCCACTCTTTCTCTATAAACAAAACGCTTCCTGAATTACATGCAGCAAAGTTTTAATTTAACCACACATGCATTAAACCAAGAACCATGCTACTGAAAATTCTTCAGAGATTCAGCTAGAAAGAATAATGACAGTATCCATCCCAAGGGACCTTTTTGAGACCCGCCCGAAGAGATATCATGTCTCTTACCCTGTCACAAGTAAATAAAGTGCATGCAAACTTCTTAGTATATGACTTCTCTGATGAAGGTCTAAAAGAAGAGTGTTTCACCTCTCTGCAAACTCAATCTCTGTTTCACCGGGCCTTATGGTTTGAGGTTCCAAGTACCACACTTCACACACAACAGCCCATGATGTCATGAGTTACAGCAAGTGCATAATAAATGATTGTCTGCAAAAAGCATGCAACATCTTTTGTTACCAAGACAAAGAAATTCCATGTAGTCTGGGAGATAGATCATGTCATACCATTGAGAAGGTACTGGAGTTCCAAAGGCTTGAAAGATCTTCCTAAGTTGATCAATCTCAGTAGAACCCTGAGGAAAGAAACGAGAGATCTTTTTAACTAAATGTTTTGAAAAAAACAGAGATACTTTGAAACATAAAGAACGACAGGTATAGAACATTACCGGAAGAAATGGTCTACGAAGTAATAGCTCAGCAAAGATACAGCCTGCAGCCCAGACATCAACTCCTGCTCCATACTGTCGACTACCAAACATTGACAATAGACCTAATGATACCAGCAGCAGCTCTCTCAGAGTAATGACCTTGAGCTATAATCCTATCAAACAACTCACCACCAGCACACAACTCCATAACCAAATGCACAGATTGTCTATATTCATAAGCACCTTTAATCTCAACAATATTTGGTTGTCCAGACAAATACTGCATTATCTGAATCTCTCTCTCTTCACATCTTCTTTATCTTGCTTACTAATTAACTTCCTCTTAAGAATCGATTTACAAGCATAAGTGTTCCCAGTTCCAATCTATTTACACATATACGTAATCCCAAATTGACCTCGACCTAATTCTTTTCCCAAGTTGTAAGATTTCCTGATGTCTTCGAATGGTTTACCTAAAATCGTATCTGGATCTCGAACTGAGATTGGGTTTGAAGACGGCGTTGAAATCTGTTGAAGGATTGCTTGTTTCATGGGTTTGGGTGTTAGGATTTGAGGTTTACAATGCTCAGGGACTTGATTAACGACATGGGTTTGAGCTGGATTGATCGGAATTGTTCTTTCTCCGCCGTCGTTTTGAGTTTTCCGGTGTTTACTACTAACGCAACCCATTAATAAAGGAGGAGACTTTCGTTCTAGGGTTGAAGAAAGAGATGAGCTTGAAGGATGATTGAAAGAGAGAAACCCAGATCCGAAGAATTTTTTTTTGAATCAACAGAGAAGAAGAAGGAGAGGAGAGAAGAGAAGAAGCCCTTTTTTTTGTTCTTCGTCGCAACAGAGAAGAAGAAGAAGTAAATGAGTTTTGTTATTTTTTCTCTGTTTCCACGGACCAATGATGTTTCGCCACGTCGCACCAAAATGGGTATCAGAGGTATCAGTCCACTGATACGTATCAGACCCAATTGTGTTATTTAAACCATTATAAAATTATTTATGGGCTAATGATACTCAGAAAAATTCACCAGTGTACATGGTCTTATACCTTACATCATGTTTTTAGCTAACTTGTTTAGTAGTTTTTTTTGTCGCAAGATTTTTATTTTTTATTTACATTTTTAGGAACATAAGGTGGACACAACACATTGGACTTAGCCTAGCCCTGGGATTTCGGTTTTTTTTTCTGTTTTTTCGGTTCGGTTTTTTCAGCTTTTCGGTTTTTTTGAATTTTGAAAATGTTACCGAAAAAAACCGAAAAAAATTTCGGTTCGGTTAATTCGGTTTCTCGGTTATTTCGGTTTTTAATCTTAAAAACCAAAATTAACCGAAATATTTGTTTTTAAAAAAAAAAGATGATTTTTTCGGTTAATATTGGGTAATTTCGGGTTTTTTGGTTAATTTTGGATAATTTCGTTTTTTTCGGTTATGAACAAAACTGGTTTAATTTTCTGTAAACCGGTCTAATTGTAGTATATTTGGAAAAAATTGAAAAAAAAAAAAATTCGGTTAACCGAAACCGAACCAAAATAACCGAAATTTTTCGGTTAACCGAATTAAATTTAAAATCAAACCGATCGGTTTATGACCTAAAACCGAAACCGAACCGAACCACCAAAATTTCGGTTCGGTTAATTCGGTTCGGTTTTTAATCCCAGCTCTAACTTGCCCATAGAAAATGCTTACAAAAATTTAGATTACTTGAATAAAATACTAAAAATAAAAAGACTCAAACCTGCTAAACAGGAACCAAACTCAACTTGCATATGAGAAAAATTTTCGATGCGAGAAATGTCATTTTGACAAAAAGTACATAAACTGAATTATTTAACCGAGTAAAGCATATGAAAATAAGATAAACGTAGAATTCGCCAAAAACCCTAAATTCATATGGATGTCATAGTTTTAAAAATTTAGATTATAATAAGAAAATAAAAAGACTCAGGCTTCGAATGGTAACCATGCAAACCAAACCGCAATCAACGGCGGACCTATGTTCAACAAAGGTGGGTCAACTGACCCCCCTAAAATTATGAAATAGTCCTTAGTTCTAGCAATTATCACTAATTGATAACTTCATTAGTTTCTTTTTGCACCCCCTATTTAAATTGTTTTCTTATGCATCCATAATGAGTTTTTTTGCACTCATTAATTATTTTATTCATTTTATATCTAGTTACCTTGTTTAATTTGTTGTTTTCCAAAAAAAAGATCATCTACATATACATTTTTATAGTACTTTTTTGCTTTAATTCTTTTGGATCCGGGTTTGACCCGGGTTTTAGTCTATTCGGATCTTGGATTAGCAATTTAAGGGATGTTGTCTTAATTTCAAACTAATAAATAAAGCCATGTTGTCTTAATATCTTTCATATTAATGACCCTAATAAATAGCCGATTTTAATGGAAAATCGTTTTCATATTTATGCTCATAATAAATATCCAGATTTTAACAATATATACATATATTATGAAATTATAAAGAAAAAACGTATTTATTTTTTTAACAGTATATATATATATATATATATATATATATATATATTATGTTAATAAATTTGTTTAATATTTTAATAATAAGCTATGTCATTTTTCTTTTACAATAACAGATTAAATATAGGCAATTGCCCATTTAAATTGCAATAAATTTAAAATCAAAATAACAATCTATATATATATTTTTGCAGGGGTTTTTTGCTTTTAATAATTTGGATCCGGGTTTTACTCGGTTTTACTATATCCGTATCTTGGATAAGACATTTAAGGAAATCTAAAAAAAACCGTCATTAATGTAGATAATTACACATATATTTCGGTATAAGCATATTCCAAAAATCTCTCCTAAATCAAAGATGTTACGTTCAAAAATTGTTGCCAAAAATCTCTACCATTGGCTGTCATCCCAACTAATTACTCATAATTATCTTTCCTATATTTCTTTTTTTTTTCGAGATTTGCAAGAAAATTACTCAATTCCAAAAATAAAAGATTTTGAAGATATTGTTACTTGATCAGCAAGATTTTAGGAACTCACTCACCCAAAACCCTATAGTATTCTCAAAACAATATAAATACCTTTCATTAGTCTAATAAAAACTCACCAGTTTTACAGAAAATGTGAAATCGCAGACGTGATGCAATCTGTACGGACTCCGGGAAGAGCTAGGAGACAGTGGTGAACCGGGATCTAAACCTCGCCGACGATGTGAAGATGGTGACGAGGAGGAGATCGTAATTCTTTAGGTTTCGATTGGCAAAACAAGACGATCGGCGATCCAAAGCTCCACCGCCTGAAACGCAACATCGAATTGATCACACCGAATATCTTCAGATTTCGGATATGCTTTTCCGGTGGTAGCTTCAAAATACACGCCGAGAACTCCTTGATACGCTACACGGAGAGTAGATCCATGCGTTTTGCTGTAGCTTTGAAGAAACAAGGCTCAGATCGACGGAGCCGTTACTGTGACCGTTAACGACGGAGTTTGAACTTTCCGTTTCTAAGTTTTTCATTTTGGGTATATGAGAGAGTTGAATAAAAACAATTTGGGCTCTTTAGGTCTTTACAAAATTGGTAGACATGATTCTTTGTTATTGGGTTCTAATACTCTATGTGTTTATTTTTTCATTATGTGAACTAATGAAAGTTGCATACTTAATTTTTTTTTCATGGCAGTTCTAAACATATTATTTTTAATATTTGTGATTATATAACAATAATAGGTTAGTGTTAATTACATGGATCATTAAGGTTTGAATAGTGATAAAATAATTAGAAAATACAAATAAAATAACAAGGCCGGTGCAAAACTATTAATTCAGACCTTAATTATCGGATCAGTTCAAGCTTTAACCCATGTCTTTTTTCTGAAATTGCTAAAAATAAGTAATGTTCTCAAATAAATTCAAATATCAAATCTTCATAAATACATTAAATACATAAGATTTAAAATTATGGAGCAATCTTTTCTAATTAAATTCAAAAATTTCTAATTCAAAAATTTCTAATTGATATATTTAAATTTTTTGGCTTTTGTTTGCCCATTTAGCTATGGTTTTTGAGTTTTTATAAAATAGTTTTAAATATTACGGGACGAATTGTATGACACAGGTTTGGTTAGGATTGATATTAATATAAATTTAAAATATCACTAATATATCGCTATAACACATATTAAATCCTCATTTTATTATTTAAAATTTAGCATACGGTATACCGCGGGTAAAATTAGTATAAGACGGGTTAAATCAGCATCTTATTCAAAATCATACAATTGAATCTATTGTTTTTATACTACGTCTATCTATAAAATTTCAATTTTTGTAATAAAATTTCGTCTCACAGTGTATTATACATTTAAATTAAACAAAAAAATAGTATATATCTATAGAGTATCTTAAAACAAAATTTAATAAATTTTTCTAATAAAAATATAGACCCGCGGTGTACCGCGGGTTAACATCTAGTTCTTTATGTATTTTGATTAAAAAAAAATCTAAAATTTCAAAAAAATACAATTTTTATTAATACATACAGAAAATTAATTTATGTAATTTTTATCTTCTTAACAAAGTTAACAATATTGACCCCGGTAAAATATATTTCTAGGTCCCCGCAATAGTAACAAAAATTTCTACATATACATATGTATATATTTTTGATACTATTAGAATCGCAATGCACTTCTCCTGCTATTATTCTGCACGTTCCCATTTGGAGCCTCAAACCCGCTAAAGGGGAACCAGGCTCAACTTACAGATGAGATAATTTTTCGATGAGAGAAATGTCATTTTTATATAACTACATAAACTAAATTCCTTCACCGAGTAAAACATATGAAACTAAGGTAGAAACAAAAAGCGCCAAAATCCCAAAATTCATACGGATGTCATAGTTTTTTCCTGTAATTTTAAAGTTTTAAAAAAGAATTAGTTAACATAAGTCTTGTGCACAAGAAAACAACAAGTTAATAAAAGAAAACTTTAGCAAGAAGAATAAATCAATCATTTAAAGAAGAGTAAATGTTTTACTTGTACCTTACATCATGTTTTAGTTATGTTTTCAAAATTGTTTAGTGGTTTTTTATCCTAGCCGAGATCTAACGAGTCCCTACTCGAAAATGACTGAGCGACCGAAGATTCAACGCCACGAGACGCTCTCCGAGCTTAACCCTTGTTGAGCGACAAATGGAGATAACTTTGTTTGACAAATTCACCAGCCTATTTACATCTAAAAACAAACGCGGACGAAACTTTTTATCACACCATTACGACGTTTCGACGTCATCAAAGATGAAGGGATCTTGCCTCACCAGGCCAGAAACTTCGATGGAACACTTCTCAGAGGAAAAATTTGCCATCCTCGGAGCAACTTCATCACCTCAGGGGAGATGATCATCCCGAGTTTAATCGCATCAAAAAGCTCCACAACCTCCGCCAGCCGTTCAATGACGTATGTCTTTAGAAAACCCGATCGATTAAAACCTCTTTTATTTGTTTCATCTCTTTTTTATATACTTTTATTACCATTTTTGCAGGTATAACATTTTTTAATATAATTAGCAATAATGTTTTAGGGATGGGATTACCCATTGTAACATCACAACTTCGTACTAAGAAAAAGAACCTAAAACCTAGTACAATTGCACCTTGCCAACATGCACATGCTACGAAATCCTCTAATCAATATATACATATACACATGCAAAATGCTTCACACCATTTATTGTTTGCACAAAATCTAACAGTAGTTAATGTTTACTCATGCCTAACTGTATTTGTCAGCTTTTAGTAGTATAGCCATTAGTCTACGTAGAATTTTGTGTACGTAGAATTTGCTTCGTAAAAATTAACTCTTGTCTTTTATCTTCTCGCTTACATTACATGTGCCTTCATCACCACTACTTTGCAGATTCTTCAGAAATCATTTTTTTGTTTGTTTTAAACTTCAGAAATTGTTTGTCTTCAAAATGATGTATGATGATTGTTTAACGAAACAAAATTCCTAGCAAATATTTGAAATATCTTATCAATAATGGAAATAAAACTCTATATTTATTTAATTTTCATGTTGAGATTTTCTTTTGGGCAAAACATTCTTGATTTTATTAATTTATACTAAGTACAAAGTTTAAATAAACATCAATCTCATGGTTGGAAACATCAAAGATAGTTACTAGCATTTTTACAAACGAATGGTAGAGAAAATAGATACGATAATTCGACGAAAAGTCCATACATCGAAAATAAGAACATGATAGTAACTTACCACAAGCGAGAGAATGGTGAGTAGAAAACAATTTCACAAATACTTAAGAAAATTGTTGATTGGTCACATATAATTTGTTTTAAGGTGTATGTGTGATGGAAAAAAAAAACCAGATTTATATTTTAATAACTGGATAATTTATTGATCCAATATCTAATTTCAATCATTCAATGTATATAGTAAAATAATATCTCAGTTCAATCAATATTTCGACAACAACACAAACGATCCTTACCATGTTCTGGCATACATAAAGCATTCTTATAAGGTGGTTTGCCTCCACATTTCTCGAAACAATCTTCTCTTCTCGTACAAGGTGTAAACGGGATATGAGTATAACTTCCACAAAAGTCTCTGCGGACTTTTATCTCACGAGTGGCTTGCACATTGTTAATAAGAAGAAAACATACAACAATGAGAAGAACAAAACATTTAATTTTCGACATCATTTTTTGATGAGTTTTCTACTTTATAAGTTAATATGTAATTTTTTTGTGGGTGAGAACTAATCATGGTTGCTTTATATAGTTTTATTTTTTTTTTCTTTTTTCTGATGTTTTGGTTTTAGCTTGTATAGTTAGAAAATCTAAGATAATTATAAAATTGTTTTAGCTTTTTAAAAGTACATAGATAATTGTTAGAGATAAGTACATGCACTTGTAAAGTACATGAATATAAATATATATATATACACCTTTATGCACACCAACAGAAATATATGTTAGAATTAAGTAGATGTATATCATCATCAGTTATACATGCACATGTTAATTAGTGGTAATTACATGTATATTATCAATAAAGCACACATATACACTTATAAACATAAATATGTATATATAGCATTACATGTAGTGTTTCCAAACATTAGTCAAATATCAGATCTTATTGCTTTGACATATTTCATCCACTTATTTATTTTTGATTAAATTTAATAAAAATACAAAAGACAATGAATTTTCAATTACACATATAGTAAAGTATGTAATTCAGAAGTAAGAATAAGAATTGTGAATAGATAGGATTAACCACCTTGTCATACATATGCTTTATTAAGTATAGCAATACAGAACTATATATTTAAAACTCATTAAAAATATAATAAAACAATATCTTTAAAAATCACAAAACTTTAAACAATATCTTAGTCCAAATAATTTACTTGTCAACCATGTGGGAGAGCTTTGGGTAAAAGGAGATGCATCCCCTAATAAATAAAATTAAAGACATATTTCTCTCCCCTCCATATAAACAAGTTTAAATCGAAATAAAAATCAATTTATGTTAATTTATAAACAATGGACATTAACATGAAAATTATAGGGAAAGTTTTACAATAAGACATTTTTACAAAGTTTGTGTTCAAAATAATACACTTATAGGTTATGACACACATTTTATGTTTTTGTAAAATTTTTTGGACAGATTTACCTTTTTTGAAGAAAGGGCATGGTTATGTTAGGAAAATTTAGGAAAATTTTGCCAACAAATAGATGCATGCATTTTGTTGGACAAATTTAGCTTTTTTGCCCTTTTGTATATATTTTTTTCTTTCTTCCCTTTTTATATATCTCCCTTTTTTTCCTATCAATCACTCTTTTATCATATTAGTTAATAAATATTATATATACTAAATGCATATTCTACGCATTGCACAGAATTTTACAATTAAATTATTAACAATATAATTTGTTGAATATAAATATAATCATTTGAATTTTTCAAGATAAATATATGTATATAAAACATGTATCATATGAATTTTTAAATATTATTTTTGAAAATTTTAAATAGTTGTTATCATTATTTTGGTAAATGTTTTGCTTTTACTTCCACTTATAAACAATACATAACATTACATATATTTATTATAACTTATTTTTTTTTATTGTAGTTTTCACATCTTGCATTTTGTATTACAAATAAACAAATTAATGTTTTTCGATCACAAATAGCATTATAATATTTTTTCTTGTAATCTTTGACAATAACATTATTTCAAATGATATATATATATATATTTAATTGTATTCTTCTAATAAATATTTTTTTTAAGATTGTTTAATTGCGCTTAAAAATGTTTTACATAAAAATATCATATTTTTTGTTTTCACAACAGTTACACACAATCAACACTATGGAATTACTTTTGGAAGTGATTTTTAAGTTCCAATGAATTCTTAAAAATATCATAGTTCGATTGACGAATAACAATAGAATAAAATGAACAAGTAAAAAAAAAATTATTAGTAGACATACGAGTCAAAATAATAACTTGTTTACTAAAAAAATAAACTCCGTATCTGATTTTTATTAATATGAGAGAGAAAAAATAAGAAACAGTTCGTGGGGTTTGCAAAAAATGGAATTGATTTTTAAGCGCAATTAAACAATCAACAAAAAAATGGAAGTTGTTATAGACCGCATGGTCGGACGGACTCCATAACCGTGGCCCATACACATGTTCTAGAAGGTCCGGCCCAACGGTACGGCCCATCACGAGAAGACAAGAGGAGGTCTAAGTATTAGTGGTTCATGGGCCTTATATTCCTAGTCCAATTAGGATTGTAACCTCCTCATGTGTGTATATATAAGTTGTAACCTCCATTCATAATCAATAATAAGAACAAGAATTCACAAGTTCTATAACACGTTATCAGCACGACTTGCTCTTAACGAAATCTAAGAACCCTAACCCTAAATCGCAAAAGCCTCCACGCCGCCGACCACCGCCGCCCAACCCTAACTCGCAACCGCCGGCCGTTTGCTTCCTCCCTTGCTCGGCGATCTCCTCTTAGCCACCAACGCTTGTGATCAAGTCGAAAACTGAGGTCTTTAGCTCCCAGTTCTATTCCGTACAACCCCTTAAGGTGAAAGGTAAAAACGAAACCCTAAAATCTAAAGACCAACCATCGAACTTGAAACTAGAGACAGAGGAACCATAAAACGAACCTTTGATTGATAAGCGATTGTTGTTGCTTGTGAGATCCGATTGCTTGACTTGTTTAGGTTGCTAGAAAGTTGTTATTGCTTAATCCAAACTCGCCAAATCGAAAACACTTTAATCTAGAATCCAAAACCTTAAAAGCTAAGAAACCTAAAATCTAAATCGGATCAAATCCGAAATCCCTAAATAAAATCGGATTGGTTGAGGTTGTTAGGATTGTTTAGATTGATTGTTTATGATTGGTTTCATGCTAAAATTATTAGAAATCTAAAACCTAAAATCGCATGAACCCTAGAAAGCCTAGAAAAGGAATAATCCCATTGTGAATGGGAAAATCCTAAAAACCCTAAATTCCTATTCTAAATAGGAAAATTCTAAAATACCTAATACTAATGAAATACGTGAGTAGCCACAATTTATAAATTCATCAAACCCTTTGATCATTGGCCATGGTTCTATACTTGCATATATTAAAAAGAACTCATTTCAGAAAAACGAATGACTTAAAAAATTAACACAAGTTAAAATCAAGTATGAATAGATAAACAAAACTGAAGCAAATGAGTTCAAAGTTTAAACCAATTGTTAAAAAAAAATTGCATCAGAAACTGTCGCTTGATCAAGAAGAACGACGGTGTGCAATATCTTCATGTCTTCTCTCACGATAAGTAAACCGCAGGAGACGAACATTACCATTGTGAGTTGTGACGATCTGCAACCTCAGTCGTCATCCGAAGCACCTCACGGAACATTGGCGTCGTAACCTCGGTTGTGGTTTTCCTTAGCCAAGTCCCTGAACTGACAGATGGCAGTGCGCTCGTCAAACCATCCTTGTTGGTACTCGAAATGCATGAAAGAGTGACGAATCCTGAGTAGCGTGGTGTGATGGTGGTCAGGGCCAGGCATGTTGGGGCGTGGAGTGATGCAGAAGACGAGGTGGGTGAGTCTGAACTCGGGAAGACCCCATTCTTGTATAGCCCTCATTTGTCCCTTTCTCCTCAGCTGAGAGACTATTACCATTGAACCCACCCGATATTTAAATTCAACTTCATTTTTTTCTCTTAGAGGGCAGCACTACGAATGGGAAATAACACATTCAGAAATGGATGTATATACATTCTTCATCTCAGAGTTTAAGTTTCTCAGCACTTGCAATATGTGAGCATGCTCATGGTGGTTCAAATCCTCCATGAGAAAAGTTCTAAGCTGTCCATTCATCTCAATCACACTCTGGCCTGGTACTTTCTCCATGGCCCCATTTCTCATTAATTTCCTCACTTTGGCCACTTCCGTCCACTTTCTCGCAGTTGCAAAAAAGTTACAAACCAGCGTTTGGATCCCGGTGCTATCTGGATTCAGCTGGAGAATCTTATTAGCCGCGATGTCCCCGACTGATAAATTCCTGTGATTGATGCATCCTGAGAGAAGAGCAACCCAGATGGGTAAAGCATTGTCGAGTTTGGCCGAGTTTATCATGTCAAGAGCTTCTTCGACTCTCCCTGCACGTGCGAGGAGATCGATCAAACAAACGTAGTGTTTTTCGCTCGGTTGAATATTATATTTGTTTATCATGACGCTGAACCAATGTTGGCCTTGTTCTACGAGACCCGAGTGGCTAAGAGCAGAGAGAAGGGATGCAAACGTGGCGTGGTCTGGTTCTATGTTAGTTTCCGTCATTTTGAGGAACATTGATACAACTTCTTAACCGTTTCCATGGATTACATAACAAGATATCATTGTGTTCCAACAAACCAAGTCTTTCCTTCCTACATGTTCAAAGATTACTCTCGAACTTGAAAGAGCGCCGCATTTTGAGTACATGTCCATCAGTGCAGTCGCGGTTATTCGATCAAGAACGTGCCTTTTCAAAATGTAACAATGTACCGATATACCAGTCGTTAATGACCCAACTTGCGAACACGCCACAAGTACTCCAACAAGAGTCGCTAAATCCAGTTGAAACCCAAGGCTCTGCATCTCTAATACTGCTTCAAAAGCATAATTGGCTAATCCATTTTGAGCAAATCCAGAGATCAACGACCCCCACGTGACCGCTGTTTTAAACATCATCCTACTAAACATCCTGAAAGCAACCTCTATAAACCCAACCTTAGCATACATATCAACCAAGCTGGTTTCAACTACAGTATTCATAGGAAGACCTGTTCTAATCAAATACCCGTGAACCGAACGGCCCATTTTCGGATCCCCGAGATCACCAGAAGCTTGTAAGAGACCCAACATCACAACCCTATCCCTACCAAATCCTTCATTTTGCATTTCTCTGTAAAACTCAACAGCCTTCATTGACTTACCACCTTGTGCAAATCCTGTCACCATTGTTGTCCAGCAAATAACATCTCTTTTCGTCATCTTTCTAAACAAAACCTCAGCTTCATTCATTTTCCCACACTTCATATACAGATTCAAGACAGATGAACAAACAAAGACATCATTTTTATACCCAAATTCAACTGCTTTACTCCATACAGCTTCTCCTTTCTCTAAAGCCATACCACTCAAACACGCTTTGATCGTTATAGTGAACGTTGAGCTATCTGGTTTAACCCTTTCAGATATCATCTGATCATAAAGTTTCAAAACCTCATTCGGGTTGTTTCCACGAGAATAAACCACAATCATGGAGTTATAAACAGAAACACTTCTCTGAGGCAATTGGTCGAACACCTTACGTGCATAAGAGATCTCCCCGATTCGTCCATATAAAGCAACGAGATCGCGACTAATGGAGCTTCCATTTAGTAAATTACCGGAAGTAATTACGAAAGCGTGAACCTGAGCAATGTGCCGCTTGTAATTACTAGCAGATAGCAAAAATTTGAGACGTCTCGGACACAAGAGAGTCCGATGTAACATGCAGAAAATGTTGTCTGTTACCTTCCAAACCAAACCGAATATTTCAGACCAATTTGAACAAAATGAAGTCAACGCTTCGAATTTAAAAACTCTCTCTCTCGCGTTGGTTCAGAATTCAGATGTGTGGATTTTTGATTTAGCAAACCGGAACGCACCGGCCGGTTTAGGCATTTATACGAGAACCGAAGTAACTAATTTGTTAAGAGAATAAGACTTTGGTATATATGAGTTGCATTCAAATTTTTCTTTGCAAACTCGTAAACAAACAAAATTGAATTCAACCAATTATGCAATAGATGCGTACATTTATATTATTGATCTTGTGCAAACCATCATATAATATTTTAATCATACACATTTTAACATTTATATTCTCAGCTGTGATATGAACTCTTTATAACTTATTCAATAACATGAAAGATTTAAACTAATTCTAGCTATTGTCAAATTTCCATTTTCTTGATGATATGGATAGGTAACATTATGATTACAATTCAATCCCTATTTCGGTATTCCCATTCTCCGAGAGTGAGAAGTATTGAATAACAGAATACTGCCAATATCATAGCATTAGTGAATTTGATACGTTTTTTTGTGCTAAAAATGTACGTTTTTTTATACTTGAAATTGTCGGGAGGGAAGCGGATGGGGGCCGGCGATGCGTCCCGGTCGGATGCGGAACGGAGCAATCCGGTCCGCCAATCGATTTGGGGCGTGGACCGACGCGGATTACGGCGGCCCCCTACCTCCGGCTGAGCCGTTTCCAGGGTGGGCAGGCTGTTAAACAGAAAAGATAACTCTTCCCGAACGTTCAATTGACCCAAAAACATCAATCGTTCCCCGACTCCTCCGAAATATTCGGCTGAGAAGTGAGTTTCCACCAAAATTTCTTCAGCAACTTGGTCTCCAATCAACCTACAAAGACGGTCAACAAACTCAGATGCCAAAAGCCAATAGAGATTTTGAGTTTGAGTAAGTTTGCAAAAGTCAATGTTTCATCACGAATGGTACTCAAATTCTTCGCTCTCCTCCTTTTGGCCACCCAGTCCTTAGCGCCACTAAGTTTCTCAATATTTGTCATCTTTTCGGTTCGAATATATTCCTTTGAAGCTTCATCTCTGTCTCTGATATGGTGTCTCTCTTCTCTTGAGTACCGGAGCCTTGGAAGCACACATCTTTTGCTTGCTGGGAAGAACAGGGAAGGTGAGGAAAGAACAGGGGTTGGTGGGAAGAAGAGGGGGAAGAAGAGGGAAGGTCTAAGAACATAAAGCATCATCGTTCCGCCGTTGGGTTTAGGGTTTTCAGTTGTAGATATATATAGAGATAGACATTATAATAATGGAAATGGATATTATTAGTTGAAAGTTGAAACTCAATAAGACAAGAGAAAAAGTAATTCAGCTTTTCTTCTTTTTTTTTTTTCCCAGCTTTTATTCTTTTAATTGTATTTTTATTTTTAAAAAGAAAGATTTGCATATCTAATTATACAACATATATGTATATACATTTTAAATTATATATTTGTAAATTTGATTTTTATATTTTTAAAAAAGAGTTAGATGTGATGTTTCGTTTTTGGTTTTATTAGAGTTAGGTTTGATGTTTTTAAATTAATCTGAGATATTTGAAATCCTAGGAAACATACTATCATCTATCCTCCCTGGAGATCAGAATATAGGATAATACAAAAGTTGTCTTGTTTTGTCGTGAGATATGTCTATCTTTGCTGGAGCTCACAACGTGATTTAATTTGATGTCTTGTTTGGTTTTGTCTTGTGGTGGTCATTTTGGATGTGTCACATCTGATAGACAATTAGACCAAGTTTGACGAACGACGTTTCAGTAAGACTATGAAAAAGACTATGAAAAACTTTCGGAACCATAGATTGTTGTTAATATATTTTTGAAAGATACTTTTTCTTTATTATTTATGTGATTTTTAAAGTTGTTATAACATATAAACTAATGATTTAAATTAATCAGTGAAGTAGTTTAATAGAGCCTCGTTTTCTTTATTTCGTCCTAGTCCTAGGATTGTTATATCATTAGTGAATTCGCTATGTATTACATATGATACAGTTTTTTCGCGCTAAAAGTGTACGTTTTTTTTGTAGTGAGTTTCCACCAAAATTTCTCTAGCAACTTGGTCTCCAATCAACCTACAAAGACGGTCAACAAACTCAGATTTTCCAAATTTAAGTAAGGTCACAAATGCCAATTTAGCTTCATCAATGACTCTTAGTTTTTTAGCTTCCCTCCGTTTAGCCTCCCATGTTTTAGCTCCAAGAATCTTCTCCGCATCGGTCAGCTTTTTTGTGCGATTATACTCTTTTCCAGCCTCATTTTTCTCTCTTGCAACTTCTCTGTCCTTTCTTGAGTAATGTGTCTCATAGGACTAACGTCTTTAAAAACAATTTGATTTAGCAAACCGGAACGCACCGGCCGGTTAAGGCATTTATACGAGAACCGAAATAACTATAATTTGTTAAGAGACATGTATTTGAAGACATTTTGGTATATAAGTTGCATTCAAATTTTTGTTTGCAAACTCGTAAACAAACAAAATTGAATTCAATCAAATGCAATAGATACGTAAATGCATATTATTGATCTTATGCAAACCATCATACAATATTTTAATCATACACTCCTTATAACTTACTTATTTCAATAACAATATAATTATATTCTCAGCTGTGATATGAACTCCTTATAACTTACTTATTTCAATAACATTCTCTAGGAGGAGTTTGGTATTTAGAGCGATCAATACAATAATCATAGTTCATGTATTTTTTCCTCACATACTCAGAAAGTTTCTGTTCGTTGTGGCTTAGGGCGTGATTGGAAGGTGCTGTGAAGTCTGTCCACAGCCGTATGTTTTCCTAAAGCACTAAATCTACAGCAATCATGCTTTATATATATATTTCAAATCTACAGCCATTTTTGTTTGTTTTCCTTTTTTTGTGCTGTACAAAGCTCAAAACCTACAGCACTAAAATTTTGTCTTTGAAAAACTTTAAGGAAAATTAACGCTTTCTCTCTTCACTCTTCAATATTTTTATCTTTTGACATATTTCTTTTACGTAAGAGATTTTTTTTTTTATTATATAGGTTCAGACTTAGATTTATCTTAACTACATATACATACATATATACTTTATATATTAGTTATATGCATATAAGTATACAACTACCATTTAGATTTTTTTATTTTTTATTTTAAAAAAACAAAAATAAATATTAGTTTTTAAAAAATTATACTATCTAAATATATATGTAACTTATTATTTATTTTAATTCACTTTTTATTTATATGAAATAATAAGTTTATAATTAACACAAAAATACATAAATCTATAAACTACAGCATACAGCTGAACCAATCAGACTTTCATTTTAAAATGTTACAGGTAAAGCTAAAATATCTACAGCCAAAAACCTAAATCTACAGCCGAAAAATCTACAGCATAAATTCTACAGCTAAAAACATAAAACTACAGCTGTAACCAATCAAGCCCTTAATCTTTGATAGTTGCCTGCATTCCACCAGTAGTTGGAGGATTCACAAGCGGCAACATTATTACTCCGACCATCTATGTTGCAGCCGGATAGAGCGAAGTCTTGGAAATGAGCAATGAAAGGAGAGTATGACCAGTTAATCTTGGTCCGACCACCATCAGTCGCCCAATCGTCACCGTTCCAGAGACTGGCCTCGACTTGCATAGGCTTTGATGGATAACTTACGCCGTTCTCGTTTTTGTACACTCTTATTGGGATGTTGTCCACGTAAAACCTATCAATAATCATCATCATTTCATCTCTTTTGATTATAGATAATATATATATATATATATATGCACCGAATGACAAAATTTGAGACTCAGTTAACAAAACTGACTATGGCCTATGGGGCAATTTTTATTTGCAAAAATAACTTCAAATTGGTAAAAATGTGAAATGGTTTTTTATTTTTTTCCAAATTTTATGTGCTTTTTTCGATGATACATTATTTTTAACACGTTATTAATTTCTTCACATGATATGCAATTTACACATTATCCCGCTATTTGTTAAAATCACCTGAGAAAATTTACCTTCCTTAATTATGATATAATTAAAATAAATATTTTCTCCGTTTCAAGTTAGATATATTTTTAAAATATATATACATATATCTAAAAGGTTGCAAAATGACTAAAACATACGTCATCCAAATTATATTCTCAAATGTTTTGGAATTTCATTTTTCGAAATATTGAATTATTATTGCATTAAACAAACAAACTATGATCACTATATATGATAAAAGAATAGAGAAGGTAATAAATAAGAAGAAGGATTGTGAATAACGTACACAATTTGGTAAGGGTTCCAAAGAATCCCATAAGTGTGGTAGTGTTTGGTTGGGTTGAACCAAAGCAAAAACCTCTGTTCTCTGTTTCCTTCTCCATTCAGAAACAGATTTGTCTGTAATGTTATTGGTCTTCCGTTGTTGTTCCCTAGAAACTCAAAGTCAACCTCGTCATGACCACCTCCTTTCGTCGTCAACTGTAATTATTTTCATATATAAACAAATAAACAATCTAGCTATCGATATGAGTTTTGATGAATTAGTCTACGCATGTATGCATATTAGCATATATATATGTATATAATCAAGAATACAAACGTAAAAAGCTGTGACGACGCCGCCAGAATTTCCTCCGGGCACTTTGATTCTCATTTGGAAGAGACCTGATCCGTAGCTGTTCTTGGACTCGAACCCACCACCTGTTTCATGTAGAACTTAGTATTTAATTACATACCATATTGACCTGGGCGTTCGGCCCCCGATCGGGTTCGGTTCGGTATCGGTTCGGGTTCGGGTTTTAAAATACCGAAATTTTAACCCCATATGGATATTTTGAAAATTCAGTTCGGTATCGGTTCGGTATCGGTTCGGGTGTGTTCGGGTTCGGTTCGGGGTTAGTTTCCACCAAAATTTCTTCAGCAACTTGGTCTCCAATCAACCTACAAAGACGGTCAACAAACTCAGATGCCAAAAGCCAATAGAGATTTTGAGTTTGAGTAAGTTTGCAAAAGTCAATGTTTCATCACGAATGGTACTCAAATTCTTCGCTCTCCTCCTTTTGGCCACCCAGTCCTTAGCGCCACTAAGTTTCTCAATATTTGTCATCTTTTCGGTTCGAATATATTCCTTTGAAGCTTCATCTCTGTCTCTGAACATTGCATTTGTTTTAGAAGTCTAAGCTCTGCATTATTCATAGAAGTATAGAACAATGCATTTGTTTTTCTCTTTATTAAACTGGAGCTCCACATTTTCTCCAAATTACTGTTCTTTGTCACATTTCCCCAAATTTTAAAATAGTTCACATCTGAGTTGTGATGAATATTTTACTGTCCTGTTGAAATGTTTAGTAACACTAACTCGACCCAAAAAAAGCTGAGAGACGAGAAAGTTGAAAGAAAGTGTAATAAGTTAGGTTGCTGGAGTTTACACATCTATGTTCGTTCTCCTCTACTAACCACCAACGGAGTAAATTGGTAACATCACGGCGGATATTGTGTCGGGCACCAAATTGAATCCTTAGGGTTTCCGAGCATCGAAAATTTTGAAGTTAAGCTGGCAATTGAGCTTTTTGTTGTTCTTCCAGCTGCAAACATAACAGGGAGAAAAACAGTCAAAGGAAGAATTAGAATTAGGAACAAGAGGAAAAGATGAGGTAATTGTTACCTTAGGAAATAATAATAGAAGAAGTCGGCATAGAGCAGTGTTTGAACAAGACCGGTGATCCATGCTGCATCATCATAATCAAACATTTTTAAAATGTCAGATCACGAATAACAATCAGAACAACAAATATGAAAAATGTGAACCATGAGAGGCGATGATGCATTAGGCATTTTCCAGTATGAGAACCAACATGCTTTAACACAAAGAGGCTATATTTATTGTCTCTTGAATCCAAATGCTAAATTTAGTTGATCTTATGAGCAAGGAAAAGGGTCATAACCGACATCAATCATAGGTGCAAAACTTGACAAAATCTAATCCAATTAGGAAGAATATAAACAGATTCCCATGAGCTCAATTGTGCTAAATGTAAATGGCAAGGAAGGTTGAGGGGGAGAGAGAGAGAGGATCATACTTATCCAGTGAACAAAGTGTGGCTCAGTGAAGTAACGGTAGATCCAGTTGAGGATGTATAATCCACGGTAGCCCCTGCAAGAAGAAGACATTATTGGTATAGCAAACAAAGTATGAAACTTAGCGGATAACTAAATCATAAAGTTTGGTAGGAGAACAGTCAATAATGCAAAATAGAGCGGGATGTTATTCAAGAAAATACAACAGATAGCACATTAGTAGAACAAAATCGTGAAGTACCCAGACATGGACCGGAATGAAATATGGATCCAGTCAAGAGAAGTTCAGGGGAATGAAGAAGCAAGGATATATTTCAAATAAAGGGAAATTATAGAAAAAATATCGTACCCAAGAAGAAATATATATTGCCCGGTCAAGTTGTCAATGTTTCTAGTCCTTTGCAGCAAGACAAGCTGAGGTAATATGGCAACAGCCTCCAAGTACAATGAAAACGTCCACAGTACCTGATATCGTAAAACAGATACCAATTTCACAAAAATAAATCAGCCTATCAAACAAAATAGTTCAGACTCTCAAATTGCAATCTTTTCGAGAAGACAAACCTCAAGAAAGGTAAACTTTTCATGTATCAGAAGAGCTAAGAGTAAGCACGAAAGCACAAGGAACCAATGACGAAACGTATCTTGCTCCCTGTCGTAAGTCCTGTGGACGGCCTTATGATACCTCATGTACCAAACGATCGAAAAGGAACTTCCTAAGAACACCAACTTCATAAAGGTGTTATAGATAGACACAAAACTCGTGAAAATATCCAAATATCGAGTCGCAAAGACAATGGCATAGAGTTCTTGAGTCTTCACCTGCAAAATACCAAAACACAAATTGAAATTCTCATAGATACGTGTCCTCAAACATAGAATCAAATGTAATGATCCGATGAACTACATTTCAGGCCTCAATTACGTGAGATCAATTCATAAAACTTTCACCAATTGAATTTTCCTTTGATCAACACGGCTCGTGATCAATCTATCCTAAGTTCGTAAGTCGGCAACCAAATTACTACGATAACCCGAATCAGATCCATAATTTCTACAATTTGAACTAATCGTTTGAAACTCCCAAAATGAAAGAATCATAATCGAGTGAGATTCATATCGTCAACGTCAATTTTGGAAAAGCAAATCGAACAAACATCGAGAAATTCGTCTAAACCTAATCAAATTCAGCCAAATTCCGAGACGAATTGAGGAAAATGTACATACCAGCGCAGGATTTGATGGTGTGGATCTTGAGAAGCAAGACCAAAACACTGAACATGTGAGTCATATCACCAGCTAATCTGAAAATGTTCATCTTCGATCGCGATTAATCTTATCGTCTTCTGAAAATGGAGAAACAAAGATCTCTAGGGTTTTGCGAAGCTCCTTTTGCTTCTTTCTCTACACCACACTACGGGTTCGTGCTAGAGTCAAGTGGCTTAAGTTGGGTTAGTGGTTGTAGTTGTTTCCTATTTTCTCGTTTGAGTCAGTTCTTTCTTTGTAAGCCACTATAAAAGGCACTTGGAGTTCATTAATGAAGTCAAGGGATTCTCGTGCAAATCTGTTTTACACATTTGGTATCAGAGCAAACAGAGCAAATTTGATCCCAGTGAGAGAGAGGGAAGAAAGATGAGCGACGACAAAACACTCACGAAGATTCCTCATTTCGATGGCCACTATGATCATTGGAGCGAGTTGATGGAGAATCTTTTGCGAGCCAAGGGTTTATGGAGTTTGGTAGCCGACGGTTACACCGAGATAGCAGCAGGGGCTGAAGTAACCGCCGTGCAACAAAGAGATCAGGAGGATCTCAAGATGAAGGATCACCAGGTGAAGCATTTTTTGTTTCAAGCGATCGATCGCACGGTGTTTGAGCAGATTTTAGATCGGAGAACGTCCAAGATTATCTGGGATTCGATGAAAAGGAAATTTGGGGGCAATGAGAGAGTGAAGCGATCTCTCCTCAACACATTGAGAAGAGAGTTTGAGGTTTTATCAATGAAGATGGATGAAACAATCGATGACTACTTTGGAAGAGTAATGAAGGTTTCCAACAAGATGAGAAGCAACGGAGAAGAAATGCCGGATTCGAAGATTGTGGAGAAAATTCTTCGAACCTTGACTGAAAAATTCACTTATGTGGTGGTGTCAATAGAGGAGTCCAAGGACACGGGAAACATGTCCATTGATGAACTGCAGAGTTCTTTGTCTGTTCATGAACAGAAATTCAAGAAGACGCCTCTTGAAGAAGAAATGCAGGCTCTCAATGTTAATGCTCAAGGGAGGGGCAGAGGTTCCTTTAGAGGCCGAGGCAGGGGAAGAGGAGAAAGAGGTCGTGTTTTTAACAAAGCAACGGTTGAGTGTTACAAGTGCCACAACTTGGGACATTTTCAATACGAATGCCCAAAATGGAACAGTGAGGCACAGTATGCAGAGATACATGAGAAAGAAGAAGTCTTGTTAATGGCTTATGTGGAACTTCATGGAGCACAACGAAGTGATGCTTGGTTCGTAGATTCTTGGTGCTCGAATCACATGTGTGGAGATAAAGGCATATTCTCGGAGCTGGACACAAATTTCACTCACCATGTGAAGCTTGGAAACAATCATAAGTTGAATGTTGCTGGAAAAGGTGTGGTGGAACTTGTGCTTAAGGGAGTAAGCTATGCTATAAGTGATGTGTACTATGTTCCTGAGTTAAGGAACAATCTGCTGAGTGTTGGACAGCTACAAGAGAAAGGGTTGGATGTGTTATTCAAGGGAGGAGAGAAGAAGACGTGTAGTATTTTCCATCCAACAAAAGGAAAGATAGCTGAGTCCATCATGAGTGCAAACAGGATGTATGTGTTAATCGCTGAAACATGTGGGAATGAAGAAGAAAAATGCTTGCAGATTGATGTCTCCGACAAAACAGAGCTGTGGCATCATCGCTATGGTCACCTGAGCTACAAGGGCTTGCTCACTCTACATAACAAGGAGATGGTCGTGGGATTGCCAGAGATTCAACAAGTCAAAGCCACATGTGAAGCTTGTGTGAAAGGAAAACAACATCGGGTACCTTTCCCTAAGCAAAGCGCATGGAGAGCAACTGAGAAGCTGCAACTCATTCATTCAGACTTATGCGGTCAATCACTCCTTCATCAAACAGCCAGAAGAGGTACCTAATCAGTTTCATTGATGATTTCTCTAGGAAAACGTGGATCTATTTTGCCTTAGAGAAATCAGAAGCTCTTCATCATTTCAAGTTGTTCAAAGCATTTGTTGAAAAACAAACTGGAATGTTCATCAAATGTCTACGAACGGATAGAGGTAGAGAGTATAATTCTGGAGAATTTAAGGAGTTTTGTGACAAGAATGGAATCAAGAGGCAGTTGACTACTGCATACACTCCTCAACAGAATGGAGTAGCTGAGAGGAAAAATCGAACCATCATGAATATGCTGAGGACAGTTCTACGAGAGAAAGAGATACCAAGGTCGTTCTGGCCTGAAGCTGTACAATGGGCAAATCATGTTCTTAATAGGTCACCTACTGTTGCTGTGAAAGACAAAACTCCGGAGGAAGCATGGAGTGACAAGAAGCCATCAGTAGAGCATTTCAAAATGTTTGGATGTGTGGGACACGTTCACGTTTCCGATGTCAAGCGAACCAAACTGGATGATAAAAGTGTGAAATGCGTCTTACTAGGCTACAGCAGTGAATCCAAAGCTTTTAAGATGTATGATCCAATGGAAAAGAGAATTCACATCAGCCGAGATGTGATATTTGAAGAAGAGAAGAAGTGGGCTTGGAAGAAAAATCATTCGGCTGAACAAAATATGGAGCTTGAGTGGGAAAATAAACAAAATGAGGAGATTAATGAAGAAGGTGACAAAATGATGCAGAAGGTGAAGAGAATGATGCAGAGGATGAAAATGTTGAAGTTGACGCTCAGCCCCAGCCCCAATTTGGAGAAACCAGAGTTCGAAGACCACCGATATGGGCCGCCGATTATACTTCAGGAGAGGAGCTATCAGATGCAGAGGAAGAAATCAATATGGCAAAGATTGACGTTTTAAATGTTGATTTTCTTGCCTTCATGATAATTTCAGATCCCACAACTTTTGAAGAAGCGGTCAAAGATCAAAAGTGGAGAGAGGCGATGAATGCAGAAATGAATTCTATTGAGAAAAATCAGACATGGTCTCTCGTCTCATTACCGGATGGAGCTAAAGCAATTGGAGTTAAGTGGATTTACAAGACTAAATTCAATGAGCTGGGAGAAGTGGATAAGTTTAAAGCGAGGTTAGTTGTGAAAGGATATGCCCAGGAATATGGAGTGGATTACACAGAAGTTTTTGCTCCTGTAGCTCGAATGGATACTGTGAGAATGATCCTTGCTGTAGCTGCACACAGAGGATGGGGAATTTATCAATTAGACGTCAAGTCTGCATTCTTACATGGAGAGTTAGAAGAGGATGTATACATGGAACAACCCCAAGGCTATGAAGTCTCAGAAAAGAAAGAAATGGTCTACAAGTTGCACAAAGCTCTCTATGGACTAAAACAAGCACCAAGAGCTTGGTTTAGTCGCATCGAATCTTATTTCATCAAGGAAGGTTTCACAAGCAGTCCCAATGAACATACTTTGTTCATCAAGAGAATTGGAGGTAACATTCTGATTGTAAGTGTTTATGTTGATGATTTGCTATTCACTGGGAATAGTGCTGAGTTGCTGGAGGAGTTTAAGCGTTCCATGAAAAGGGAGTTTGACATGACGGATTTAGGGAAAATGAGGTATTTTCTTGGCATAGAGGTGATACAAAAACCAGAGGAAGGAATTTTCATTTGCCAAAGAAAATATGCTGCTGAGGTGATTGAAAGGTTTGGGATGCAACATCACAATCCTGTCTGCAATCCAATTGTTCCAGGTCAAAAGATTGGTCGTGACGTAGCCGGTGAGAAGATTGATGCAACACTGTACAAGCAAATGGTGGGAAGCCTAATGTATCTCACTGCAACACGGCCTGATCTAATGTTTGTGGTATGTTTAATCAGTCGTTTTATGGCATCTCCTACTCAATTACATCTTGCTGTAGCAAAGAGAGTTCTGAGGTATCTTAAGGGAACGTTGGACTGTGGCGTTTGGTACAAGCGTGGAGCAATGAGTGACTTGGTGGCATACACAGACAGTGATTATGCAGGTGATATAGATGATAGCAAGAGCACATCGGGTTATGTGTTTATGATGAGTGGAGGAGCTGTGTCATGGTCTTCACGGAAACAACCAATTGTGACACTTTCCACCACAGAGGCAGAATATGTTGCAGCTGTAGCTTGTGCGTGTCAAGCTATTTGGATGAGAAGGATACTAAAAGAGATCAGTCATGTACAAGCTGAAGAAATGGTGGTGCTCTGCGACAACACTTCAACTATCAAGTTATCTAAGAATGCTGTCATGCACGGAAGGTCCAAGCACATACGGGTACGTTACCATTTTCTGAGAGACTTGACAAAGCAAGGAATCATCACACTCGCCTACTGCAACACGGAGATGCAGCTTGCAGACATGATGACAAAACCATTGAAGCTTGTTTCATTTCAGAAGGCAAGAGCAGCATTTGGAATGATCACATTGAGTGAACTGAATCTCTCAGAGACTTAAGTTCAAGGGAGGGTTTGTTGGAGTCTAACTTTAGTTCTTTGTTTTTGTTCTGCTTTGCGTTTCATTTACTTTGGTTTTGCTGTTTACGGAGTCAATGTTCAGTTAGAGTCAAGTGGCTTAAGTTGGGTTAGTGGTTGTAGTTGTTTCCTATTTTCTCGTTTGAGTCAGTTCTTTCTTTGTAAGCCACTGTAAAAGGCACTTGGAGTTATTAATGAAGTCAAGGGATTCTCGTGCAAATCTGTTTTACACAAAAGGAAGAAAATGAAAGCCCATGACTTCTCGTAGCTGGGCCTAAGTTTTGGGTTAGCTAAACCGAATGCTTAATCAGATGTTGTCTCCCCAAAAGGTTCAAAGTTATGTTTATGTATATAACTGATGAAATTAGGTTTTTTTGTCTTACGTCACTTCTCGTAACAGTCTGACGCCGCAGGACTCATCGGCAATGTTCTAAAAGCGGTCTAGGCGGTCGCTTAGGCCCCGACTAGGCGCTAGGCTCTCATGCGACGCCTAGATAACCGCTTTGACTGCCTAAAATTACATAGATCTTGTTTAATGTATTTTTTCAATTTCAATTAGAATTTTATTTATATATATATAGTTATAAATATTTATATATTGTTTAATATAAATATAAATAAATGTTTTATCTAGTTTTTGTTTATAATTTCATAATTTTTAGTTTTATATAAATATTTTATATAACTTTTATATATATTATCATATTTATAATGTTTTATGTTATAAACGTCTAAATCGCCTAAAAATCGCCTAGGCCCGATTAGACGTTCTAGGCGCTAGGCACTGGATCACCGTCCGCTTAACCTCTACCGCTTTCTTAAACACTGCTCATCGGAGTTTCAGGTTCTTCTTCTTCTCTTCCTACACTCCATTTTCAAAAATCTTCGATTAGAATCTTTATATTCGTCTCTCTAAATCGTTACCAAAATCCATAAGAATTGATATCAGAGTTATTTTGATTTCTGATTGATTGTTTATTGAAACGAATTAGGAGGAGAAGAAGAATGTCTCACAGAAAGTTTGAGCATCCAAGACATGGTTCTCTTGGTTTCTTACCAAGAAAGAGAGCTAATCGTCACAGAGGAAAGGGTAAGTCTTTTTTTCTTCAAGTTTAGATTCATTGTTATTGAAATGCTTACTTGGGTTTTTATAAAGTTTCTATCTTTTTGAATTTGATAAAGGTTACTTTTTTTTTTTTTTTTGCTTACATGTTATTATTGGTTTATCAGTGAAGGCTTTTCCTAAGGATGATCAAACTAAGCCTTGCAAGTTCACAGCTTTCATGGGTTACAAAGCTGGTATGACTCATATTGTCAGAGATGTTGAGAAACCCGGATCCAGTAAGTGAATTTGTGTTTAATCTGATTTGGTTTTTAGTGATTTTTTGAGTTTTCAAAGTTTTTATTGTTGTGTAGAGCTTCACAAGAAGGAGACATGTGAGGCTGTTACTATCATTGAGACACCAGCTATGGTTGTTGTTGGAGTTGTTGCTTATGTGAAGACTCTGAGAGGTTTGAGGTCTTTGAACACTGTTTGGGCTCAGCATTTGAGTGAGGAGGTTAGGAGAAGGTTCTACAAGAACTGGGCTAAGTCTAAGAAGAAGGCTTTTACCGGGTACGCCAAGCAGTATGAGAGTGACGATGGCAGGAAGGGTATCCAGGCTCAGCTTGAGAAGATGAAGAAATACGGAACTATTATCCGTGTTTTGGCTCACACTCAGGTAATATAGCTTAGCGAATGTTTTAGAATTTTGTTCGTGATGACAATTCTTTTGTTACCTTTGTCTTTTCAGATCAGGAAGATGAAGGGGTTGACGCAGAAGAAGGCTCACATGATGGAGATCCAGATAAATGGTGGTACCATTGCATAGAAAGTCGACTTTGCCTACAGTTTCTTTGAGAAGCAGATCCCGATTGACGCTGTTTTCCAGAAGGATGAAATGATTGATGTGATTGGTGTGACCAAGGGTAAGGGTTACGAAGGAGTTGTTACCCGTTGGGGTGTGACAAGGCTTCCCCGTAAGACTCACAGGGGTCTACGCGAGGTTGCTTGTATCGGTGCGTGGCATCCAGCTAGAGTGTCCTACACTGTAGCTAGGGCTGGTCAGAACGGTTACCATCACCGTACTGAGCTAAACAAGAAGATTTACAGATTGGGCAAAGTTGGTACCGAGACTCATTCAGCCATGACTGAATACGACAGGTCAGTAGCATTTACTTTTATCTGCCTCTCTCGCCTGTGATTGCCACTCGACTGATTTTGATGTTGTGGATTTGATATAGGACTGAGAAGGAAATAACTCCAATGGGAGGATTCGCACATTACGGTATAGTGAAGGATGACTACTTGATGATTAAGGGTTGTTGCATGGGTCCAAAGAAGAGAGTTGTGACTCTGCGCCAGTCGCTGCTTAGGCAGACTTCTCGTCTTGCGATGGAGGTGATTAATATCAAGTTCGTTGATACCTCCTCCAAGCAAGGACATGGTCACTTCCAGACCAGCGAGGAAAAGGCCAAGTTTCTTGGTCGTAGTGCAACTGCAAAAAAGGCTTAAAACAAGTTTTCTCTTGTTTTATTAGCTCTTCTTTAGAAAGTCTTGAAAGATGATACTATTTTTTGAACCATCTGTTGCAATTTTGTGTTCTAGTTATTTGATGAGTTTGATTGAACATTTTGCTTCTTTTACTATTCTTTCCCAAATTTCTTCTAATTTAATTATTTAGAATCAGATTAGATAAGTTTTTTTATAAGACTCAAGTTTTACTGAGTTCATCCAAACCAATATAGCATCACTGGTTAGTTTTAAGTTAATAAAAATAGTTTTGAGGAAAACACATGAACTTTTTTAGAAAACCAAATCCAACCCAAAATAAACAAAACTGAATAGAACTGAAACGAAATTCATTTGAAACTAAACCAAAATATACTGAACAAAAAACACAAACCAAACCAAACACTACCCAAACACAACTTAACCGAACCGAATCCCATCAAAAAGGCTAAATCCCATTAACCGAACCGAACCGAATCCCGTTAACCGAAACTAAATTAACCGAATCAAAGTGTTGACTGTTGAGTGGATATTGCTTCATCTTCGTTTGCTTGTTTTTGTTATCTCCCAGTTCCTGGGTTCACGACGAGGAGAGTTGATATTTGCATATGAATTTATCTCAAAGACAAATCCTTTTAAGAAAATCTCACTCTTTGGCAAGTGCCCTTGTTACCAAATCACAAAATTCTATCCCCAATTCGGGTAGACATCTTGATTCGGATCTGATTCGTAATGCACATCAGGTGTTCGACGAAATTCCGGACTTAAATGTTGTTTCTGCTACAGCGGTGATTGGTCGTTTTGTGAAGGAAAACAGACATGTAGAAGCAAGTCATGCCTTCAAAAGGTTGTTGTGTTTGGGCATAAGGCCAAACGAGTTCACGTTTGGCACGGTCATTGGGTCTTCTACATCGTTGAGAGATGTCAAATTGGGTAAGCAGCTACATTGCTATGCGTTAAAGATTGGACTTGCGTCGAATGTGTTTGTGGGTAGTGCGGTTTTGAACTGTTATGTGAAGCTGAGTGCGTTAACAGATGCTCGTAGAAGTTTCGATGACACTAGAGACCCAAACATAGTTTCTATTACCAATTTGATTAGTGGGTACCTTAAGAAACATGAATTTGAGGAAGCCCTTTCGTTGTTTAGAACAATGCCGGAGCGAAGTGTTGTTACTTGGAATGCAGTGATTGGAGGGTTTAGCCAAACGGGGCAGAACGAAGAAGCTGTGAATACGTTTGTGGATATGTTAAGGGAAGGTTTGGTGCTGCCTAACGAGTCAACCTTCCCTTCTACTATAACAGCCATATCTAATATAGCGTCTCATGGTGCTGGTAAAAGTATTCACGCTTGCGCAATAAAGTTCTTGGGGAAGCGATTCAATGTTTTTGTTGGGAATTCTCTGATTAGCTTTTACTCAAAATGTGGTAACATGGAAGATAGTCTTCTGGCTTTTAACAAGCTCCAAGAAGAACAACGGAACATTGTATCTTGGAACTCTATGATATGGGGTTATGCGCACAACGGAAGAGGAGAAGAAGCTGTAGCTATGTTTGAGAAAATGATCAAAGACACAAACCTGAAACCAAACAATGTGACACTTCTTGGACTATTATTTGCGTGTAACCATGCAGGCCTGATACAAGAAGGATACACGTATTTTAACAAAGCGGTGAATGATTATGATGATCCAAACCTGATACAACCAGAGCACTATGCTTGTATGGTGGATATGCTCTCTCGGTCAGGCCGTTTCAAAGAAGCTGAGGAGCTTATTAAAAGTATGCCTCTTGACCCGGGAATCGGGTTTTGGAAGGCATTGCTTGGGGGATGCCAGATTCACTCAAACAAGCGTCTGGCTAAATTAGCGGCGTCTAAGATCTTGGAGATGGATCCCAGAGATGTTTCATCATACGTTATGCTTTCAAATGCTTACTCTGCTTTGGAAAACTGGCAGGATGTGTCACTAATACGGAGGAAAATGAAGGAGACGGGTTTAAAGCGTTTTACGGGATGTAGTTGGATTGAAATTAAAGGCCAAGTTCGTGTCTTTGTGAATGCTGACAAGAACAACGAACTTAAGGATGAAGTCTATAGGATGTTGGCATGTATTACACAACAGCTTGATGAAGATGAATGTTGGGAAGACTTATGAATGCAACTCTTAACATGTATAACAATCTTCCTCGAGCGCTTCTATGCAGATCTCGCAAAAATATTTTACCATTGCAGCAATCAATCAGTATCAAAACGACACCATCACTTAGTTTGGGTTGGATCTCCATTTTTGCCCGAAATTATAGCTATATATCGAACTTATGTCTACACCGACTTGAAAATTATATCTTTTACACACCAACTAAACAAATATTTTAGTAACAGAACACGTAGCTATGATAGTATTAGTACATAACATAATTAACACCATTTTATATGTTGTGAAATTAAAAGTAATTTACCGAGTTTCTTGGTATCACGGCGATGAGAATGGCATTGAGGATGGGGCTAGTGATGACGATGATGATTGTAATGGTGATGACAATGGTGACAATAATGGTGGTGGTGGCGGCTTTGGAATATAATAGCCATGACCGGGACCATCTCTGATACTTCGACCTCTACTTGGATTACTTCTTGATGGTTGTGATTGTATCATCTTTACTCTCCATCGATATCCTATTTAATTAATAATGTTTAAAACAAAAAATACCAAACCACTCATTTAAAAAAATTATTTGAGAAAACAAACTAGCTAGAATCAAGAATTTAAAACTTATGAAAACAAAATATCTTAAAACTATTATCATAATATACTTACGAAATTTGTTGGGATTTTCTAAGGAACAAATGTGTACATATATTTTAATTAATTTTGCATTATGATATATTTTTTGGGATAACTAATCAATGTGATATATTTTTCAAGCACTAACCGGTTAATGGCAATAACTCTTGTGGAGAAGCAAGAGCACGGTCGATAGAGCAGGAGACCAAGATAACCACTAGTAGCAAGAACACAAGTCTCAAATTTGGCTGATTCTTCTTTTTCATCTCTCTCTATTTCCCTCTCCCTCTTCTCCTCTCTCTTTTTTTTTTTTTTTTTGGGCAAACTCTCTACCTCTTTGCTAACGAAAGAAAACCGCGTAGCAAAATATGAATTTTTTGAAGACTCATTAATTTAGTCAACGAAAACCAAAGTCCCTACCACACATTTTTTTTTTGTCCCTACGACACTTAATCATCTCCAACCAATAACGTTGCAGTTATCATGAAGAATGCTCTCCAACTTTACATCTACTTTGATTTTGTCATATTTATCGCTAGCCTCTATTGTCTTAAACTCTTCTAACAAAAGTTATATGAAGTCAAGTTTTTTTTTGAATTTTTTAACCATTAAACATGCATTTAGATATGACCTCACTTTAGTTATCTAAATTTTCAATATTTCGATAGTGTTTTACTAAACCAAATTTTCTACAATAAGAGTAATTTGGTCAGGAATCTTAAGATGATTACTTCATTTAGAAGGTGATTTTTCATACCATATGAATGCATGATGTGTGTGGAATTGATGTCATGCGACCCTTGTTTTTTTTTTTTTGACCAAATGGATCCTTGTTTTCAATTATTAGATTCTTGTAGTTGTGGATTATGTCTCCATATATATATAGAAGCTATACCTATCTCAGCCAATGATGCTAAGATAGTTTTGAAAATTTTCGAAAACATACTATTTCCGAAGTTTGGGATTCCAAGAGCGATGATAACTGATGATGGAAGCCACTTCATCAGTAAGGTTGTTGAGAACTTGCTAAAACAAGATGGAATTAAGCATAAATTATATTAAAGTAGTAACACCTTATAGTCCCCAAATAAATGGCCAAGTCAAGATAGCTAATGATGTTGTGTGATTTATAACATAAGGTTTTAAAATTCTTTAGTAATCACACAAACATGTTGCAAATGCTTTGAGGTAGTGTTTGAGGTATCGACTCCATATAGATTTGACAATTGCACTACGAATTTAAAGAAAACGAATTAAGCTAGAACAAACTGCAGGCTTTGTTGGTGATTGCGAGAAATAAAGATGTAACTAATAAAAACTGATGTTAAGCATTCAGGGTAATCGCAAAGAATATAATATGCAACAATACTATATATGAATTGAATAAAATTTAATTACAAATGATCCTAAACTCAAGAGACGATTGTATAGTCTTTCCACTTATGAGGTTCCAACCACTATGTTTCAACATCTTAATAGGCTCAACTGTCATAGGTTATTATTATAAAGTGAAAACATGCGATAACCTGTTCAGGTTGTGATGAAGTCCACTAAACTCCTAAACTCAACTTCTGCATGTTAAGATGCGTATCTCGTTAAATACTAGTGATGGAAATCTAACAACACTATTATTGGGTATATGTGGATGTCGGATCCGGACAATTTAGAATTTATAATAAAATATGAGTTTTAACCTCTCAAAGACAAAATAAACGAAATTAATGAGATAGTATGAAATTTGCTTTATTCCTTTGGAGAATAAGAATTAACAATAAGACAACAATATTTAGACTAAAGTTTTTCGATCCCCCTACAATTTTCTTCTTCTCCTATTTATAGCTAGACTTTGTCGAAATCGCGACAATAATGGTTAATTATTTTGATTTCCCATTCATTCGCCGTTTTTGATTTTGGTCTTAATACTCATAATTCCTAGTTTGAATCTTTATTGGGCTTGAATGGACTGTCTTTGAAAGATATTTATTCAAGCCCAACTCTTGTTTTTTTTTTTTTTTTTTTTTTTTTTTTTTTTGCTTCAATTCTCAAGATAAATTCCCGTCGCTGCTAAAAAAAAAAGTTTTCGTCTCTTCTTCATTACTCTATGCTCTATTGTAAGTTTCAATATTATCTAAATTTTTCTCGAACTTGACACTCCGTGGCTAAGTTCCTGAGTTTTACTTGAGTTGCTTCTACGACAACTACTCAAATTCCTTCATATATTTGCATTTTGTGTCAAAGTTTTCTGTTATTACGGACTCCTTCCTTCTACAAATTCTCTTGGTGGACATTCTCATTGACCATCACGTTTTTACCATAGTTCTTTACTTGATCCAAAAAACTCTACAAACATATTAGGGATACTCTTATCCCTAAAGATACATACCTCTTGCATGGAGGCGCTTGGACTCTCAATGACATCACCTCATACATACGTTCCTCTTAGAGATCTTGCTTCCATAGTCATCTAGCCTTAAAATAACTAAAAAAAATAGTAATAAAAACATATGTATTGTCCATGTTGTACATGTCGGGATTTCAGAGTTATTCATGTATCTCAAGTTTGGATGCACTTATATGGGGAAGGGTTTATGCCGGGGTACAAAGTTTGGTTTATGCATGGTTAGAATGAGTCAATGGTGAATTATGGTAGTTGTAGCGAACATTATCCTGCTGATAGGTTAGAAGAACCAACTGTGGAAGTAGATGCAAATGTTGGTATTGTTCAGATGGTGGATGATGATTTTCGTGAAAATGTACATTCGTTTGATGGGGATAGTGATAGAGTACATGAACCTAATTTAGAAGCATGAAAGTTTTTTGATATGTTAGATTCAGCTAAGAATATGTTATATAGAAGATGTAAAAAAGGTCATGTACCTTTATCTGCTGCAACCAAGTTGATCGGTATCAAGACGGATTACAATTTGTCCGAGGATTGTGTGGATGGGATTACTGATTTTGTGAAAGATTTACTACCGGAAGATAATCTTGCACCGAGTACGCACTACGAGGTACAAAAATTAGTAGCTGGTCTTGATTTACCATATCAGGTGATAGATGTGTGCATTGACAATTGTATGCTGTTCTAGGTAGGAGATTCAGATCGCTTGACATGTAAGTTTTGTCGCAAACCTCGGTATTGGGAAACAAGTGGAAGAGTCTCAATTCCATATAAACGGATGTGGTATTTACCATTATCAAAGACGTTGAAGAGGTTGTATCAATCTAAGTGCAAAGCATGACCAATGAGATGGCATGCAGAGCACACAACAGATGGAAAAATTACGCATCTCTCAAATGTAGAAGCATGAAAACATTTTCAAACAATGCATCCTAGTTTTGCTAATGAGCGAAGGAATGTATAACTTGGATTATGTACAGATTGATTCAATCCATTTTGGAAGCATGGGAGGCAATACTCATTGTGGCATGTTATCATGACACCTTACAACTTGCCGCCATCATTATGTATGAAATGAGAGTTTCTGTTTTTGCCTATCCTCGTTCATGGCCCTGATCATCCTAGAAAATCAGTTGATGTGTTCCTACAACTACTTATATACGAGTTACAAATGTTATGTGAACATTGTGTTGAAGCATTTGATGTTTCATGCCAACAAAATTTTGTCATGCGTGCGGCACTTATGTGGACCATAAGCGATTTTCCTGCATATGGTATGATATCTGGATGGACAACGCATAAAAAATTATCTTGTCCGTATTATCAAGATAAAACTAATGCGTTCCAATTGAAGCACGAACGGAGAACGTGTTGGTTTGATTGTCATAGGAGATTTTTACCATAGTAACCATCTGTATCGTCAAAGCTCCACTTTGTTTACGAAGAAAAAAAAGTTATTGATGGGCCACCTCCTAAGTTAGATGACACTTATTGCTAACTCAATTACGAGATTTTGGTGCGGCTACGTCAGTTGAGGTTGGTGGTAATGGGCATGATCTTTTTGACGATTATGGAGTGCATGACAACTTGATGAATACTGTCTTAAATGTGCACGGTAAGAGGAAAGATAATTTGAAGTCTAGATTAGACTTACCATACATTTGTTCTAGGAAGAAGCTTCATATTATGCAGAATGGAAAACGACCAATTCATGCGTTCCGATTAGATGCGTCTTAAAGGAAGAATTCTTCGATTGGATAATGCCTACTATTAAATTTCCAGACGGATATGCATCAAATCTTCGTAATTATGTTGATCACGGAGAAGAGAAGTTTTGAGGGATGAAGAGTCATGAATGTCATGTTGTTATGCAGCGCCTTCTTCAATTTGCTTTTGCCGAGCTTCTTCCACCAAATGTTCATGGTGCAATTGCAGGTACATTTACATTGAATTATTTATATTTCTATAATTATAATTATTATATAATCTGTTAAATAATTAATATTTTAATTATTATATAATTTGTATTTATAATTTTAATATTATATAATTTGTTAAATAATAATAAATTTTTTTTATGAACTAATATGCAGGTATAGGCATTTTCTTCAGGGACTTATGTGCGCGATCACTCACAGTTGATGCTATCCAAAATTTGGAGGAAAAGATACCGATTCTCCTCTACAACTTGGAGAAGATATTTCCACCGTCTTTCGTTGATGTCATGGAACATTTACCAATTTATCTCCCTCGGGAAGCAGCACTTGGTGGCTCTGTTCAATACTGATGGATGTACCCATTCGAGCGTTATATATTCTATTTGAAGAAAAATGTGAAAAATTTGTCACGAGTAGAGGGTTCTATTGTTGCCCAGTGCATCAACGAAGAAACCTCAAACTTTTCAGAATATTACTTTCCTTCACATGTCCAAACCAAGTGTCGCCGACCTGCACGACACGACGATGGTGGTGAGAAACCATATTATCCAGTCGACGTCCCAAATATATTTCTACCAATTGGGCGACTTAGTGGAAAATTCAAGAAGCGTCGACTAACAAAAGAGGAGTATGATCACTTGCATATGTATGTGCTTACGATGAGAGAGAAAGTTCTTGAATTCGAGAGGTATATAATATATATTACTTAACAATCCAATAAGTTTTATAAATTAATATATATATATATATCTTACTTAATAGTCCAATAATTTTATTAATTATTATTTATTTAATTTATACGATTTATAAGGCTCAAGTACGGTGTGAGTATCTACTTTTCACGGAAGATGTAGTTGAAACCCTTAAAGAAAGCGAGTTTCCACGTTAGTTGAAGTTTTATGTAAGTTTTATCATGATATTAATTGATTATTGAATTTTATATTAATATTTAGTTTTGATGACCATTCTTTTTTCAAGTAATGACTGGATCTTCTAGAGGTCAATCATTTCCAGTTTGGTTAGAAGATTTGGTGAACGGGCCAGTTTACATTACAAAGCATATCCAATGTATTGCACTCGGGGATATACCTTTTAGGTTTATCGAGAAAGAAGTAGTAGGACAACTTCGAATTATGGTATATCGTCCCACTTTGGTGATCTTGTGTATTATGGTGTCTTGCACAAAATATTGGAAGTCCATTATCCGGGAATGATTGACTTGAGGTTCGTTGTATTTTAATGCGGTTGGTATGATCCAACTCGAGGCGTACGACAAGACGAATTTGGTGTAACATCAATGCATTCGATACGAAGACTTCCGAAGTACGATCCATTCATACTTGCTTCACAAGCAGATCAAGTTTGCTACATTCGCTACCCTCGAGTTAAGAACAAGGAGGATCCTTAGATCACAGTGACGGCGATACATCCGAGAAGAAGGGTAGATGGGGTTTCTTATCACGATCCTTTGATCCGGTTGAACATTCACTTGAAGTCAATCTTGTAGTTGATTTCGACAGTGACAGAGATGATGAGGTGCATGAGAATTCTGAAGATGAGGTTAGGGAATTTGACGACTCATATTCAATTCTTTCGGATTATTCTTTAGATTCAGATTCAGAGTAGATGTTATATATTTGCTTTTTTGTAAAATTTAATTTTCTTTTCACTAGATTTAATTAATTAATAAATATTTTCATTTTCATTTAATTTGAATTTTATAAGAAACAGTTTTAATTATTTTATCTTTTTATAAAGGGCAGTTTATTTATAATAGTTACTAATAAACAACTAAATATAGTTTTGGCATACTAAAAAAAACCATTCTGGAAATTGCATATCCGTCGGAAATCCGTCAGATATTTCCGACGAAATATAGCAACGTGGCATATTAATTAGTTACTAATTTCGTATCATTTTCGTCGGATTAATTGTTACCGTCAAAAATTGGTTGGAAATTTCTGACGATTTTCCGACCAGTCAAGGTTTAGGGTAGTAAAAATGTTCAATTTCATTGCAAATTTGTGGCAAAATTAGTAACAAACTTCATGTTTGTTGAATGAGAAACTAATAAATCCAAGAAAGCTTTGATTTTTCATCAATTTTTATCTTTGCAAAAGAAACACATAAGTCTTTTAAAACTTCAAGTGTCAAGTATAGTGTATTCTATTGGTCCACTAGTATATTAGTGTTGTGTTAAATATATTTTAACATTTGAAATATTAAACTATGTACTAAACTACATCTAATTGAATGGTTAAGCTTGTATATGTGCAATGAATCAATGTACTTCAAAATCAAGTTTCAAACCTCTAACTGGTCAGAAATCCATCGGAAAGTTCCAACGAATTTTTGACATTGTTTTAGAAGATTTGGGTTAGTAAATCGCATGCAAAATAATCTTTTATGTTTCCGACGGATTTCCGAGGTTTTTTTTTTACCGTCGAAAATCCGTCGGAAACTATAATTTACCCGCGAAAACAAAAAGCTAAGCGGTAATATTTTATTTGTTATCTTAAATGTTTTCTATTTCCCTTTTGTTTTTACGCTTATGCATCACTCCAAAACGAGAACCCAAAATTCTCTCTCAGATCTCTCAAATCTCACTCAGATCTCTCTAAGATCCCTTAAATCACTCAATTTCCCTCAAATTTCTCTTAATACTCCCACAATTTCTCTCGAATCTCAACTCTCCCTCAATCTCTTTGAAATCTCTTTCAATCTCTCCATCGTCTCCCTCAAACTCTCTACAGCTATGTAAGTGAACCTTCTCTACTAATTTCAATTAGTATTTTAGATTTCGTTAGTTTTTGGTATGATTTGTTAACAACACCATCACCATTGACCGTTCCCGAGTCGCAGCATTCCATGTCTCATCCACCGATGACGGTTGAGGAGCTATTCCAACAACCGGGGTCGACACTTCTTCGACGATTCCATCCAAAAAGGCTCGAAGAAGGGAGCACATTGTCACGGACTTGATTTTTTGGGATCAAACCGTGCGGTCCTAGACTCTTTTTACATCGAGCAAATAGACTAGGCAGCCTACCTCCCTAAGAAACCCGACCCCTTGTGAGAAAAGAACTCGGAAAGAGTGAAAAACTCTGGAAAAGACAAGAAAATACTGAATTGCTCTAATATTGATAAAAACGTTGGATGATTACAAATGAGGGATCTCACTCCTATTTATACAAAAGACCTCTTTAATGGACGGTGGAGATTAAAGCGATCTGACGGCCCATATTGAAGATATGGCCTTGATTAGCAAGATCCTAATAAATGTGGCGGATTTATAGGGATATTTCTTGGAGATAAAGTCTTGAGAAATATCCTCCAAGTCTTTCCATATATTTCCCAAAACGTTATAGAAGATTCTAGAGAGGATCTAGCCCATAAAATGAAGAAAAAACCCATAAAAGATGTAGTGTATCCTAGTAGGCCGGCCCGGAGGTATGTTTAAAAGAATGGGCAATGACATCCTCCCCCACCTAATTCGGCGATGCCCTCTTCGCCGTGAATGCCTTATGTTGCTCTTGGAATGACCATAACTCATCTTCTGGCTCCCATGAGGCTTATGATTCAGGTAGACCCTTCCACTTGATGAGGTAGTGTGTCCGCCGAGGAACACCACGTATCCGAAACACCTTTGATGACAACACTTCTTTGATCTCCTTATCGTAAGACTTGGTCATGATTGGTGGTGTCTGGTTTGACTCTCCTCGATTTTGGTCTCCTATGTCTTCATGGTATGTCTTCAACATGCTAACATGAAAGACCGGATGAATCTTCAAACTGTCAGGTAGGTCAAGTTTGTATGACACCTTGCCTACTCTGGCGATGACTTCGAACAGACCCTCGTATCTCCGTAGAAGTCCCTTGTGCATACTCTAGAAGACTTTGAATTGTTGGGAAAGTCACCAAAACCCGATCACCTACTTTGAATTCTAATGGATGTCTCTTCTCATCCGCCCACTTCTTCATGCGCTTGCGAGATTTTTCCAAGCAAGCCCAGGCAAAATCCGCATGATCCTCCCACATTTTGGCCATTTTCTGAGCTTTCGGACTTTGTGTCTCATTTCTAGGTATGACCATGGAGTGTAGAGTCGTCGGTTGTTGACCGGTGGTAAAATCGAAGGGACTTTTACCGGTTGCCTCGCTCCGCTGCAAGTTGTAAGAGAATTGGGCAATGTCTAGCAACTTAGCCCAATCTTCTTGGGTTGCACTCACGAAGTGGAGAAGGTAACATTCCAAGGCAAAGAATTCGCCCATTCCGTCTGACCATCCTTTTGTGGATGAAAACTTGTCGAGAAACTTAATCTCGTCCTGAGGGTTTTGAACAACTCCATCCAAAGCTTTCTGGTAAATCGTGGATCATGATCACTAACGATGTTCTTCGGTAGGCCCCATAGCTTCACAATATTTTTAAAGAATGTTCGAGCGGCCTCCGCCACGGTGCAGTCTCTAGGACAAGCGATAAACGTTTCATACTTAAAAAATGGGTCGATCAACACCATGATTGACCCAAACTTCTCAGAATCTGGCAATGCGCTTATGAAATCCAAGGAGACGGATTCCCATGGTGTCTCCGGTATGGGTAATGGTTCCAATAATCCCGCTGGTTGTTGGTTCTCCATCTTATCTTGTTGGTACACCAAACAAGTCTTTACTTAAAGCTCCACGGTATCGCACATTCGTGGCCACTAGTACACCGCTTCCACCAATGCCATCGTTCGCTTTTACCCCGGGTGTCCTGCCCATTGCGTATCGTGACATTCACGGATGATATCTCTTTGTAGGCTCCCCTATCCTAGAACATATAAGCGCCTACCATTGGTGTAAAGTAGGCCATCTTCTATCCAGAAACAGAGAGCCTTCCCCTCTTTCGCCAACTTCATCAATTCCTTGGCAATAGTGTTGTGATCAATCCCCTCCTGGACATAACTTAGGATTGTCACTCGACTTGACTAACGGCCGCGAGCTCGGCCTTTCGACTTAGTGCATCCGCCACAACGTTTGCTTTTCCTGGCTTATACTCCAAACTACAGTCAAACTCAACCAAGAAATCTTGCCAACAGGCTTGATTTGGTGACAATTTCCTTTGAGTTTGGAAATAGCTCATTGCCACATTATCCGTCTTGATGGAGAAATGGGACCCCAGGAGGTAATTTTGCCAAACACGCAAGCAATGAATAACAGCCGTCATTTCTTTCTTTTGAACTGTGTAACGCCTCTCCGTGTCATTGAGCTTACGGCTTTCAAAGGCTATTGGATGTTCCCCCAAGATAAGAACTCCACCAATGGCATAATCGGAGGCATCAGTTTGTACCTCAAATAGTTGGCTGAAGTCCGGAAAGGCAAGGACGGGTTTTCTGCTAACTGCCATTTTAAGCCCTTCGAAAGCTTCTCTACACTGATCCGACAACTCTCATGTCAATGATGATGCCTTTATTGAGTATCCTTTGATGAACCGCCAATAGTAATTAAAGAGCCCAAGGAAAGACCGTAACTCAGGTACCATGGTTGGCGCCTCCCAGTCCGTGATTGCGGTCACCTTAGCATCGTCTATTTTGAGCTTCCAACGCCCAATGACATGCCCCAAGAAATGTACTTCCTTTGTGGCAAACGTACATTTCTCCTGCTTCACGTACAACTAGTTCTCGCGTAGAACCTAAAACACCTTCTTCAAGTGTTCGACATGCTTCTCCATGGAGTTAGAATAAATGACGATATCATCGAGATATGCCACTACAAACCGATCTAAGTAGCGCTGAAAAATCTGGTTCGTGAGCGTGCAGAATGTGGCTGGTGTGTTGGTAAGGCCAAAAGGCATTCCTAGCCACTCAAACGAACCATACCGAGTAACACACGCTGTCTTCGGCTCATTTCCTTATGCTATCCGAACCTGATAATAACTCTTTTGTAGATCCATCTTGGTGTAGACCTTAGCACCTCCAAGTCTATCGAACAAGTAGGCGATTAAAGGAATCAGGTAATAATTTTTGATAGTTACCTTGTTAAGTGCTCCATTGTCCACACACATCCGTAAAGATCTATCATGTTTCTTTTGGAACAACACCAGTGCGCCGTAAGGAGCCATCGATGGTCTCAACATTCCGGTAGAAAGTAGCTCATCAAGTTGTTCCGAAGCTCTGTGAGTTCGGAAGGAGCCATGAGGTATGGGGCCATCACATGTGGTTTGGCTCCCACTTCCAACTTGATCTGATGGTCCACCTTTCTCCTAGGTGGTAGTTTCTCTGGCAACTTACGCGACATTACATCCTTATTTTTCTCAAGGACTTTCTCAATCAAAAGTGGGATGATACTTCTCCAAATCCGTCATCCAACTTCAAAAACACTAGGTAAGTTGGGTCACCCTTCTTCATGCCTCTTGAGAGCTGCATTACCGAGAGTTACCGAACTTCACGATCCTCCTTACTCTTAGCTTCCACAGTGAACCTTTTTCAAAGATGCACACCGTACTAACTGCATGCATAGGTATTGCCGACACTTGTCTTTGAAATTCCAGCCCAAGTACCACCTTGAAGTCATCCATAGACACTACTGAGAAGTTCATCATCCCCTTCCAAGCCCCAATACTATGCTCCATGCCTTTTCCAACACCATGGAGTGGTTGAGCTTTAGCATTCACCGATTTCAATCAACCATCACCCTTCGTCCATGTTAGACCGAGCCTCCTAGCTTCTCCCTCGGACACAAAGTTATGAGTAGCACCCGTGTCCACCATCGCTTGAGTTGCCCGTCCATTGAAATAGATATCAACGTACATCAAACCCTTGCTCTTTGCCTTAGACGTTGTTGTGGTAGTCTTAAGATCATTGAGTAACTGCAAGAATCCGATCATGCCCGTCTCTTCTTGGACATCCACCTCTGCTTTCTCAAGGAAAGCGTATAACGACCCAAGTTTTAGAAAATCCCTCGCAGTGTGGGATCCTTTGCACACATAACACCCACTTCACAGGACAAAAGAGCGTTTCTTCACCTCATACTCTTCCGCCCAAAGTCTTCTCTTGACTCTGAGGGTAAGTCAATGTTGGCTGGTCCCTCCTCTCTCGATTACTCCTAGGCACCACCCTCTCATTCTTCTTGTAGACTTCAGATTGATTTTGAATGACAAAATCGGAAAGAGATTCTGCCGCAGCAATCGCCTCATCCACTGACTTCACACCGCACCGCTGCAACTCTTCCCTTGCCTATCCTTGGAGTCCATCGATAAAATGGAATACCAAATCTTGATCGGACAGGTTTGGAATCTGCAACATAAGGGTAGTGAAATCCTTCACATACTCTCGCATCGTACCCTTTTGCCGGAGTTCCTTCAGCTTCTTCCGTGCTTCATAGACAACATTCTTGGGGTAGAATTGGCGCTTGAGTTCGTTCTTGAACTCCTCCTAAGTGTCCACCAGACAAGTGTCCTGTTCAATGTCTGCATGACGCCTCTACCACCATAGCATGGCCGTGTCTGTCAAGTAGGATGTGAACACCTTGATCTTTGCAATCTCGTCTCCAAGCCCGAGATTATCAAAGTATTGCTCCATTTGTCATAGAAAATTCTCAACTTTCTAGGCGTCTCTAGAAATGTAAGATCTTCTTGCATCGCCTCGATGCTCACTTGCAATTCTTTGAGTGCCCCCATCACTTTTCCTTTTAGTTTGACGAACGGCTCCTCAAATCTGTCCAAGTTCTCCTTAACTCCACCGATCTCGGTGAACACCTTATTCTCGAGTTCGGTGGTAGAGTGCTCAACACGCTCGAGTCTCTCGCTCACCGCAGCACCCAAGGATCCAAGCTCATCTTGAAATTTACTCGTGTCGCGCTTCCTCTTCGGCACGTTTGCAACGAAAGCCTCCTGCTTATCAATGTTGATGCCGTTGAAACATCCGGTAACATCTTCCTCGTTACGACCCACCATCTTTCAGTATCTTGCTTGCCTTTTATCGAACCTAGCTCTAATACCAAGTATCGCAGACTTAATCTTTTGGGATCAAACCGTGCAGCCCTAGACTCTCTTTACCTCGAGCAAATAGACTAGGCAGCCTAACTCTCTAAGAAACCTGACCCTTTGTGAGAAAAAAACTCGAAAATAGTGAAAAACTCCGGAAAAGACAATAGAATACTGAATTGCTCTAATATTGATAAAAACGCTCGATGATTTACAAATGAGGGATCTCACCCCTATTTATACAAAAACACCTCCTTAATGGACGGTGGAGATTAAAGCGATCTTACGGCCCATATTGAAGATATGACCTTGATTAGCAAGATCCTAATAAATACGACGGATTTATAGGGATATTTCTTGGGGATAAAGTCTAGAAAAATATCCTCCAAGTCTTTCCATAAAATATGTAGTGTATCCTTGTGGTCTGGTGCAGAGGTATTTTGAAGAGAATGAGCCGTGACAACATGGTAAATAAATTTTGTTTTCTTGTTTTAATATATAAATATTTTAAAGTAGAAATCATATTACTTCTCTCTATATGTAGGTTCCGTTATTCTAAAAATGGCATATCCAAATCCATTTTACGGATGTTGCACGGGATGCTCAAACATCCGTATCCGACGTACAATGATATGCCTGGCAACGATCGAGAGCTTTGGTTTAGGACTTTCGCAGTAATACATTTATTATTACGTACCTTTATTTTGTATTTTTTATACTAACATAATTCTTTTGATTTGTAGCATGAATTCAATTGGGATATTGTCCACGCACCCCTTATCCGTGTCGCGTTTCACAATTATGCTTCATCAAAATTTGGAGACCACATGAACATTTGGAAGGGAAAGTGGGTGGCAGGCAAGGAGTGTCCAAAAGGGTTGAACCCAGACATATGGCTTGGCTTAAAAGAGTATTGGGTGTTGTCGGATACTGCTCGTATCGTGGAAACCAACAAAAAAAAACCAGAAGAGCCAACGAGGTGGCAAAGGTCTAGCGGTGGACAATGCGGGTTCGACGAGCTTCTTCAGCCGTGTATACGAATTGGTTAGTCTTTTACTTTTATTTGATTTCATGTTTTATTTTAAAATTAACTTTTTTTTATTTGATTTATAGACGGAGAAGAACGGAGGTATAGAACCTGATTTTATAGAAATCATTGAGGATACACACACCAACAAGAAAACCGGATTAATAAAAGACGGTTACATCACAGGCCTCGTTTAGATGTTGAAGAAAAGGAAGACGGAGTGCCTCACGCAGCTTTCTCAAAATGATGATGGTTCCTCGTCAGCCAACGTCTTTGTCTGAGAAAAGATCAACTGCATGGTTCTTGAGGTAAGATTTGTTTTCTAACTTACATTTTTTATATAAATTTTAAAGTTACTAACAATTGTTATATACAAATTCAGAAAACTCCATTAAACTAAGGTCGTGTGGTGGGGTTAAGTAGCCTAAACCAAAGCATCGAATGTTCTTATTCCGGTCCATCACGGGATTCTGAGATCTTTGCAGAGCTTGAAGAAAAAGACAAGGAGATCTTAGCATTGAAAGAGCAAAACAAGAAGATTCTTGACTTCATGTGTTCCTAATTTTCCGATTTTCCCGATGATTTATAAATGCTTTTGTTTTAATTTAATTTTGTTGTTTTGGTAAACAATTTTCTTTTCTTTTGTTGGATAATATATGCACTTTTCAAATATTTATTTACTAAAGTTTTTAAGGACATTGAGTTGGAAGATTGGAGACTAATGAGTAACTATCAAAGGGTATCCAACTTTAAGAAAAGGGCAAGTGTTTTCAAACTCCATGGAGAGAATAGTCAGAAAACAAGGGATGGTTTAGTTATTGGAGCTGACTACACTCTTCGAGAGGGAAGGTAGTCACGAAAGAGGAGTTTATGAGGCAGAGGTTAAGGTCGTGGTCGATAAATACAAGAAGGTATTCGAGTTGCCAAGATGTTTACTAGCTGCTAGGAACAGGGAACACGCTATAACTCTTCAAGAAGGTACCACACCCATAAATTATCGCCCATACCGGTACTCCTTCTTACAGAAGAATGAGATAGAGAGACTTTTACATGAGATGTTGGAAACACGGGTCATACAGCCAAGTATCAGCCCTTACTTCAGTCCAATGATGTTAGTGAAGAAAAAGGATGGAGGCTGGAGGTTCTGCGTGGATTACAGGGCCCTAAATAAAGTCACCATACCAGATAGATATCCAGTGCCAGTTATAGAAGAGTTACTGGATGTATTAAAGGGAGCAAGGGTATTCTCAAAGCTGGATTTAAAATCTGGGTTCCATCAGATTAGAGTGAAGAGTTGTGATGTGGAAAAGACAGCTTTTAAAACACATCAAGGTCACTATGAGTTCTTAATGATGCCCTTTGGGCTTACTAACGCCCCCTCAACATTCCAAAGTGTGATGAATGATATGTTCCGTCCCCACCTAAGAAGATTTGTGTTGGTGTTTTTTGACGATGTGCTAATCTATAGCACTAACTTGGAGACCCATTTGAAGCACCTAGAAGTCGTCCTGCAGCTGCTTAGTCACAATCAGTTCTATGTGAATGCAAAAAAATGTTTTTTTGGTCTCACAGAGATAGCTTACTTTAGGTATGTCATTTCAAGGAATAGGGTACCGGCTGATCACCATAGTTAGATTCACCCTCATGACTCCATGTTTCTATTTCTACACCATGTGACTCGTCTTCCCTTAAACTGATTTGTGAATCAGTTTCCTCTTGGCGATCTCCCTCTTGATAAGAGTATGGTATCTCACACCATGGTCTTTCTTGTGTGTAAGATTCTACGAACTGGTCTGGTTCTCCATCGTGATTGAAGCCCTCATCTCCGTGACTGATTTGAGTTTCTCCATTCGGCAAGTCTTCTTCTAAACTGAATTGGGATTCAGTTTCTTCTTCTCCTTCGAAAGCACCTTCTGAATTCGTCTCTTCATACCAAGGCTCTTCATCACGTTCATCTACTTCTTCTAGACTGATTTTATAATTAGTTTCTCCTTCCCAAGAGCCATAGTCGTAATCTTCTTCTCCACTCCATGACGGGTTAGATTCTTGTCCCCAATCAACTTCTGAAGTGTTGTATTCACTCCTCTCATCTTCATACTCCATAGTTTCTGGTTTATGTGAGAACCTAGCAAAAGAAGAATAATAGAGAATTCAGAATCGTCTTCAACGCTTAGCCAAAAAGCAATAGATAAGGGAATAACAAATAAATTAGGCCTGGGAATTTGACCCGATCGGTTTATTCGGGTTCGGTTTCTCGGTTTTTCGGTTAATTTGGAAATTGAAAGCTATTCCGAATCGAACCGACTAAGATTTCGGTTCGGTTCGGTTCGGAAACGGTTTTCTCGGTTACTGCAATTCGGATACTCGGTTATTGTTTTAATGGGAAAAAAAAAAAAAAAAAACAGATTCGGCCCATGTTTTAAGTAAATAGTTGGGCCAAGCCCAGAAAATAATGTGCCAACAAAGTAATGAAACGTGTGTTTCATCACCCACCCCTTATTCAACCCTAATGTTCTTCGCCGTCGGCTCGACTATCGGGAAATCAAAGCCAAAGTTGTAAGTTTTCTCTTTAACCTCGGATCTTTTGATAAGGAGGAGGAAGAAGAAGCAAGAAAAAGATCTCTGACGTACTTCAAGCGGATTTGAAGCTCTATGGGTTACATCCGACCTACTTCAAGCGCCGGAATAATAGCTTTAGATCTCTGACGTCTCTTGATTCTTCTGTTGATGGTTTTGGGAAGTCTTTAATTGTTATTTTCTTTGCTTATCTTGCTCCAGTCAAAGTTGGAGAAGAAGAAAAAGAGAAGAGCTCGAAGAAGAAGAGGAGATTTGAAGAAGGAGAAGAGAAGAGATACCATAGTTTGGTTAGGTTGTAATTTTCTCGGTTAACCGTTCGGTTCTCCCAAACCGAACCGAAAATCTCGGTTAACCGAAACAATTTTAAAATCCCACCGATCGGTTATGATCAATTAACAATAACCGAACCGATTTGCCCAAACCTCGGTTCGGTTCGGTTCGGACAAATCGGTTCGGTTCAGATTCCCAGGCCTAAAATAAATGGTAAACGAATATTGAAACCCCTTTTTTTCACTAAATACGAAAATTATATTTAAAAAAAATGGAAAAGCAATTTTTATTTTTGTTTTCTGATTTTATAACACGAAAAGTTCAAAAATAATTAAAAATAACCAAAAATATGATTTTTATGGCTTTTTCTTTAATAAATCGGAAATAAATAGTAAAACAAAGCAATCAAATTTTTTTTTTATTTTTTTTATTATGAAGGTACTGAAGCAAATAAATAAGAACAAAGCAAGAAACAAATTTTTATTTTTATTTTGAATTTTATAAAAATTAAACAACAAAAACTGAAAATAGAAATAGATATAGGTTGAAGAGATATAACCTTGGAAGATAGGAGCTTTTGAAGCTCTGATATCAAATGATATAAGATTGGAACCAATCCAACTTATGATCACTCAATGATCAAGAGATTCCAAGCTTAACTTGCGGAAGGTGGAATTCACGAGCTGGCTATAACGCACTCTCTCGTGAATCAAGGGATGGAACGATGGATAGATGCGATTGACTCACTCAATCAATGAACAAACCAGAAGTTTGAATCACTCAAACAACTTGATTTGCAGACTCAAAAGAACTTAATTGACTCACTCAAATAAGAACTAATGAAAGGAAACACAAAGAATTCACAACTTTGTGGAAGAAAAGAAAACAATGTTTTTTATGAACTTTAAAATCTCGATTAGGGTCCATGGTACAATTGTGTTATATGAGCTTTATAGGCTCGTCTACAGGACCTACAAACGGTCATTAGCAAATATAGAAGCTAAATTATTCTAAAATAATGACAAAAGTTAAAGCAAATGTCGCCAACAAAGGAAATGAGCCGTTGGAGCTTGAATGCTAGGTGTGAATGCGCCAGAATTGGAAAGTGCTTGTATCTTGATATCTTCTTCACATATCCACGTTCTAAGAGCCTCTGGTTCATGGAGAGTCTCCCAAAAGTCGTGGTCTTCCTTGGTTTAAATGTATTTAGCTGTTGGAGTGCATGGAAGGCAATTGAGTCTAGATATGGAAAGTCTTGGTGTATGAATGGCCAAGATGGAATCCACTTAATCCAATGGCTGAGAATGAAACTTGAGGTGATATTAGAAGCTTCTAGTTGTATTAGAAACTTTTCTGGACGCCAAAGTTTGGTTTGCAAGTGACTAAACCCGTCAGCTTCCAAATAAGGCAAGCCGAGAATATTCTGGTTTAGAAAATTAATATCTTCTTGATTCCAATTCGACGAACTCCTCTGATGAGTCAAGAATGTAGTAAAATTTACTCCATAGCTTAGATCCCTCTGGTCTTGTTGGAAAGCTCCAATGAACCCGTATATGTCCAAATCGGATAAGCTGGGAATCATCCGATTTGTAAATTGAATAACTCCTTCGTGAAAACTCCTTTTGGGCTGATTCTTCTTCGAGGGGTTGTGTAGATGAGCTGAGAATATTTTCCAAGTGGTTTCCTGCCTTGAATCTTTGTAGTTGAGCTGATATGGTTCACGCAATGAACGTATGTCCTTCTCGGGTCTGATTCGCATAGTGCATCCAATTTGAATGAGCTTTGGTTCAGTTTCTGGTGTGATGACCGCATCATTGGGGTACAAGCCTGGAGTGCAGAACAGGGTGGCTGATGCATTGTCAAGAAAACTACCAATGGCTGAGTTGCAACAGATTAGCTTAGTGGTGCCACTATCCTTGGTTAAAGAAGAACTCAAGGAGCAAGTAAAAGCTGATCCTTGTTATGGGCCACTGATCCTCAAATTGGAGAAAAATGAAGAGGTCCAGAATGGTTACAAATTGGAGCAAGGGATGACAAAGATGGGCGACTGGTTGTTCCATCAAACTCATCAGTGATTCCAAAGTTGTTGGAGCAATTTCACTCTAGTGCCATAGGAGGGCATGAAGGTGCACTGAAAAATTATAAGAGGTTGCTGCATGAGGTTTACTAGAGAGGAATGAGAAAGGATGTGATGAATTTAATTACCCTCTGCCAGGAGTGTCAAGAGAATAAATATGCCACCACTTCACCCGTAGGACTTTTGTCCCGTCTACCATTTTCGCAACAAGTTTAGACCAATGTAAGTATGGACTTTATAGAGGGACTACCCTTTTCTAAAGGGTTTAACTCCATCTTGGTAGTGGTTGACAGACTCAACAATAACAACCATTTCTTTCCCCTGAAACATCCATTTACTACAAAGATTATTGCCGAAGCTTACATCAGAGAGATAGTGAGGTCACATGAGTTCCCAGAGACTGTGGTGTCGGACCGTGATAAGGTATTTCTCAATCACTTTTGGACAGAATTATTTAAATTTCAGGGTGTTGCGATGCATAGAAGTTTTGCTTACCACCCTCAGACTGATGGCCAGACAGAGGTAGTGAACCGCTGCCTTGAAACGTACTTAAGATGCTTCACCAATAGGAACCAACCAAGTGGTCTCAATGGTTGCCCTAGACAGAGTACTGCTACAACACCTCTTACCATTTCTCTATCCAGAACACACCATTCTTTGTTGTCTATGGAAGAGAACCTCCAAATCTACTGCGGTATGGAGATGTTCCAACTGCCAATGCCAATGTAGAGGAGCTATTGAAGGATTGAGACAGTTTGTTGTTGGAGCTGAGGGAGAACCTGGAAGTTCCTCAAGCCAAAATGCAGAAGGAGGCTAACAAGCACAAGAAAAATGTAGAGTTTGCGGTAGGCGACAAGGTGCATCTGAAGATGCGCCGATATCGACAAGTGACTATGGCCAGAAGGAGAAACGAGAAGCTTTCCCAGAGGTATTTTGGTCCTGATCAGGTCATTGCTCGTGTAGGTAGGGTGGCATACAAGCTGGAGTTGCCTCTTGGAAGCAGGATCCATTCGGTCTTCCATGTGTCACAATTAGAGGCAGGTTTACCAACCTCTCAAGTGGCAGAGGACATTCTACATATCTTGACGCAGTCACTAGAATGGGATACAGAACCAGAAGAGTTGTTGGACTATCGACAATCAGAGAAAGGTGAGACTAAGGTAAGGGTACAATGGAAAGTTTTGCCTTCTTTTGAATAGACGTGGGAACCATTGTCTGTTTTGCTAAACCAGTTTCTAGATTGTAACCTTGAGGACAAGGTTATTTCATTACGCGGAAATACTGATAGGTTGCACGTACCTATCACCTTCATGAGAAAGAAAGCCATATCAACAGGGCCGGTCCTAGAATTTCAGTGGCCTAAAGCATAATTTTAAAAGTATGGCTTTGAAAATAAAATAAAATAAACAAAAATTAATAACACAACAAAAAATGACAAAAAAACCAACTATGGAGACTCGAAACTGGGAGGGATTCAATATATTCAACAATTGTCAAGCCACTAGACTGTTAAGACTTTTCAAAATGTGGCCTCTTTTTTTGCTTTATATTATGTGGCCTAAAGCATAATGCTTTACTTGCCTTATGGACGGGCCGGGCCTGCATATCAAAAGGGAGAAGAGCTCGTAATTGCTCGCAGAAGGAAGAGAAAAGTGGCTAAGAGTCTTTGTTGGAGATGAAGTGTCAAAACCTCTAAATGAAAGAGAGTATTCTCTTTTATCTTAAATAATCTCAATACAATACGTTATCGTTTTCTTAAACTAATCAGATACCAAGTGTATTAAAAAGAACAATACTCATTTTTTGGGTTTTTTATCGAATGAAATAATAAACAACTCATTTCTACTATCTTCTTCTCTTCTCTCTTTCTCATCTTCGTTTTCTTCTGTCCTTCTTTTTGTTCTTTAATCTTTGTTACCGCTTCGGTCCTAACAAAGCTTAATAACAAAAATCTCTCTTTATTTTTATTTTGGGAAAAAACCCGAAAAACCCGCCATCTAATTTTTTTTGGCCGTTTAATACATGTAGTATTAAATTTGGAATAAAAATACCTTAGTTACTTTTGGTTGCCTTTTAAAACCTTCGTTTTTTAAAAATTGGTAAAATCATACCTCTGAGTTAACGACTGTTAACTTTGCTAACGGAAGCATTAACTGCGGTTAAAACTTAACCCATGGTGTTTAAGTAAGTATATATATATATATATATATATATATATATATATATATATATATATCTCTTTTCAAAATTGTATGAATATATTGTCTTAGTTAGATGGTTAAACGTTTGATGACTACCCTAGTGAACCTGGGTTCGATGTCTCCCTTCGTCTTTTTTCAAACGTTTTTAATTTTTTCTTTAATTTTTTTTTCTTTAATTTTTTTTCCCCACAGCCAGAGAAATCTCGCTGCTCCTGGGAAACAACTGGTGCTTTTTTTTTTTTTGGGCAAAGATGGGAGATTTGGGCTCAATCGAAAGCGTTTATGGTCACGGGGTCGAATTCGGATCTGGTTCTGATTGGCGGGGTTCTTCTCCTCAGGACGTCATCAAACTTGTTGGTGTCGGATCCCGCACCAGAAGTCCGAGACCAACCAAAGATTGCCACGTAGTCAAGATAATGGCCCATAAAGGATAAAGCCTATTGGACCCGTGAGCCGAAGGAATGGTCGAAGTGGCTATCACCACTTCGAGAATCCGAAGTGACTGCGCTTCGACATGAGTTCGGTGTAGAAGACACGGGTAAGTCGGTTCAAGAACACTTGTGGCAAAAGGCGAGGCCCATGAAGATCAGAGTCAACTCAAATTCAAACGTTAAGCATTAAAGTCAAAGATCAAAACGGACGCATTTAAGAGAGAATAATTGTATTTAATTAGCCATTTAAATGTCGTTTTTCTATGTATAAATATAAAGGCCAATGGCCATGTAAAGGGGACCTTTTTCTTCGAAGCAAGAAATACTATAGCAATTTTTGTAGCAATTCATAAGCTTTTTACATTCTTATTTTTTGTCCCTCAAGAATAATCTTCCCTATTAACAAAAATACTTGAGTGTGTGAATCCGACATCCACATTTTGGCGCTGTCTGTGGGGAAAGAGGATTCTTGAGTGGTCAGATTTTTCTTTACTATATTCCCGAGATAAGCAGCAATATCCGGAGGAGACGCCGTTGAGACATCATTGGCCGAAACCCTCAAAGCTATGCAGCAAACCATGTCGGACATATCACAAAAGTTCTCGGATGTGGAAAAGGCTGTCGATACGTTGCAAACATCCCAGGTATCTCTTAGTCAAAACGTCAATACTATACAAACTCGTGTTCGCTCTTTAAGTGCATGAAATCCTGTGGGAATCCGAAGGAGGATACTCAACTCGCCAAGTTCCGTTGCGCGAAATGAAACCAGCGGACAAACAACTCCTGGTACTACTAATAATGTAGTTCAGCCATTGGATGGAGAGGCACAGCTCGAAGATGAAGCTCAACTTGCAGATCAGTACGAGCAGGAAAACCTCGACCAGTTCGAGACTATGAGGAAGGTTAGCCAAGAACTAAAAGAAATGAAGTCAAAGTTCCATCAGGCTACAAGTTCGGAGCCGGATATCAATCGAGTCATTGAAGAAGCTAGGCGAACACCTTTCATCTCGCGAATCGCGAGTTTGAGAATCGAAGATTCCCGGAAGCTCAAGTTGGACCCTTACAGCGGATTGGAGGATCCAAAGAGCTATCTCGCAGCTTTTCTGATCGCTGCTGGAAGAGTCGAATTGGATGAAGCTGATGAGGATGCAGGTTACTGCAAGCTTTTTTCGGAAAACCTATGCGGCCAAGCTTTAATGTGGTTCACCCAATTAGAGCCGGGTTCGATCAGCAATTTCGACGAACTATCAGCTGTATTCTTAAAGCAATATTCCATCCTTATGGATAAAAGCGTTTCGGATGCCGATCTTTGGAACTTATCACAAGGATCAAATGAATCACTTCGAGTTTTCATCACCAAGTTCAAAGGAGTGCTGTCAAAGCTCCCAAGAATCTCACAACAATCAGCTTTATCTGCCTTACGAAAAGGATTGCGACATGATTCAAGATTTAAAGAAGATTTAATACTTCATAAACCAGACAAAATTCAGGATACACTCTTCCGCGCAAACAACTGGATGGAGGTAGAGGACGAAAAAGAAAGTTTTGCCAAAAGAAATAAGCAAGAGAAGCCGGCAATCACCGTCCCTACCAAAAAGTTTGAACCCAGGGAGAACAAAGGACCAAAGAAATTTGGGTCGCAACCCTTCAACAGTACCGTCGGAAAGCAATTCCAAGGGAAAGGAAGATCAAACACTTGGGTCCGTGATGAAAGTTTATATTGCGACATTCATAAAGTGACCGGACATTTAACCAAGGATTGTAGCATTCTTAAAAGGCACCTCGCAGAGCTTTGGGCCAGTGGAGATCTTTCCAAATTCGATATAAAAGATTTTGTGAAGGAATACCACGAAGCAAAGGAAAATTCCAAAGATCAAAATTCCAAAAGACCAAGGTTAACCAACGAGGAAGAACCAAGGAATTCTAAGGGTAAGATCAATGTTATTCTAGGAGGTTCCAAATTTTGTCGAGAATCGATAAGTTCCATCAAGAAACATAGACGAAATGTCCTACTCAAAGCAAGCTTGAGCGAAGAAGTCGATTTTCAAGGTGCATCAATATCATTTAATGAAGAAGAAACGCGGCACCTCGAAAGACCTCAAGATGATGCTCTAGTCATTACCCTTGACGTTGACAACTTCGAAGTGTCAAGGATCCTTATAGATACAGGCAGTTCGGTCGACTTGATCTTTTTAAGTACTTTAGAAAGAATGGGAATTAGTCGGGCGGACATAGTGGGGCCTCTGTCCCTATTAGTTGCATTCACAAGTGAGTCAGCCATGTCTCTCGGGACAATCAAGCTACCGGTCCTTGCCAAAAAGGTATCAAAGATCATGGACTTCGTTGTCTTCGATAAGCCCGCAGCTTACAACATCATCCTCGGGACTCCCTGGATCTATCAAATGAAAGCAGTCCCCTTTACATATCATCAATGTATCAAATTTCCAACATCAAGAGGAGTGGAAACAATTCGGAGAGATCAAGAAGCTTCACGGACGTGTTATCTAGCTAGCCACCGTATGAAGATTCAATAGCAATTAACGAAGCCCGCAAAAGAGGGACTAAGAACAAAATTTCCTAGCGGGCAGAAAAAAGATGATATAGTAATTGAAGTGGTGTTGGAAGAAGACAAACCGGACCGGAAAATTCGAATTGGGACAACTTTGACTGGCCAAATAAAAGAAGCTTTGATCGAACTTTTGAGAAAAAACATAACATCATTCCCATGGTCTGCAGCAGATATGCCCGGCATAGATCCAAGCATAATTTGTCATGAACTGAACGTGGATCCAAGCTTCAAGCCGGTGAAACAAAAAAGAAGAAAGCTCGGAGTGGAGCGAGCAAAAATAGTAAATGACGAAGTAGATAAACTTTTGAAAATAGGGTCCATAAGAGAAGTGCAATACCCGGAGTGGGTAGCAAACACTGTCGTTGTCAAGAAGAAGAATGGAAAAGATAGGGTTTGCATCGACTTCACAGACCTCAATAAAGCATGTCCTAAAGACAGTTTCCCGCTCCCACATATAGATCGACTTGTAGAGTCCACCGCTGGGAACGAGCTGTTAACATTCATGGACGCCTTCTCGGGTTATAATCAAATAATGATGAACCCCGAAGACCAAGAAAAAACATCATTTATCACTGATAGAAGTATCTATTGTTACAAAGTGATGCCTTTTGGTTTGAAAAATGCAGGAGCAACTTATCAACGGTTGGTTAACAAAATGTTCCATAATCATCTCGGGAAGACAATGGAAGTCTACATAGATAATATGTTGGTTAAGTCATTAAAGACAGAGGATCACATTAAGCATTTAGAGGAATGTTTTGATATTCTCAATAAATATCAAATGAAGCTGAACCCGGCGAAGTGCACATTCGGAGTCCCATCCGGAGAATTTCTTGGCTATATTGTGATAGAAAGAGGGATTGAAGCCAATCCAAATCAAATTAACGCTTTTCTAAATATGCCATCTCCAAGAAACTTCAAGGAAGTACAACGGTTGACTGGGCAGATCGCGGCTTTGAATCGTTTTATCTCAAGATCAACAGATAAGTCGTTACCTTTCTACCAAATTCTAAAAGGAAACAAAGGATTCCTTTGGGACGAGAAGTGTGAAGAAGCTTTTGGGCAGCTTAAGGCATACTTAACCACTCCACCTATACTCTCCAAACCAGAAGCAGATGAAAGACTTTATTTGTACGTGTCAGTTTCAAACCATGCGGTTAGTGGAGTCTTGGTTCGGGAGGACCGCGGGGAACAGAAACCAATTTACTACGTAAGCAAGTCAATGACGGATCCGGAAACCAGATACACAATGATGGAAAAACTCGCACTCGCGGTGGTGACTTCGGCCCGGAAGCTGCGCCCATATTTTCAATCCCATCCGGTTGAAGTATTAACCAACCAGCCACTCCGAACAATACTTCATAGTCCAAGTCATTCCGGACGTTTGGCGAAATGGGCGGTGGAATTAAGCGAGTACGATATAGAATTCAAGAGTCGGGTCAGTATGAAGGCTCAGGTTTTAGCAGACTTCTTGACCGAGCTACCAATACCTGGAACGATAGAGCAACCAGAGAACCAAACTTGGAAATTACATGTAGATGGGTCTTCAACAAAGCAAGGATCCGGAGTGGGAATCAAGTTGGAGTCTCCAACATCAGAAATTCTAGAACAGTCATTCCGATTGTTATTCAATGCCTCCAACAACGAGGCAGAATACGAAACCCTGATTGCCGGACTTCGATTGGCACAAGGAGTTGGAGCTAAGGAAATATTGGCTTATTGCGATTCGCAGTTAGTAGTTAACCAGTTTAATGGAGACTATGAAGCCAAAGACTCAAGAATGGAAGCATCCCTCGAAGTGGTGAAGGATCTATCTAAAAATTTCTCGAAATTCGAATTAATCCGCATACCTCGGGGGGAGAATACAACTGCGGACGCACTTGCCGCATGGGCGTCAACATCAGATCTGAGTTGAAAAGAGTTATTCCAGTGGAATGCATTTCGGAGCGAAGCATTCAAGACAACAAAGAAAACCTCGTCGTTACAAGGTCTCGAGCAGCGGCACGTGACCGTGGCGAACCAGAGATCGAACCTCCGCCCAACAAATGGAGGAAGTCAAGGGGATCAACACATCTAACAAGGAATCCGTTGTCTTAAAAGAAAAATGTGATTCCAGAAACGATATTAGAAACCGAACCGTTAATCGAGGAGGACGTTCTTGAACCAAACGAACATCCCGAGCCAGAGCCACGAGTATTTCACAAGGTTGACCAAATTCCGGCTAAAGACTGGGGGGCTGACTGGAGGGAGCCAATAAAACACTACATCATGACAGGTGAGCTCCCAAAGAATAAGTGGCAGGCCAGGAAAATGAAAATCGTTAGCGCAAAATTTTGTCTATCAAAGGATGCGTTATATAGACGAGGTGTCAGTGACCCTTACCTATTATGCATTTTTGGGCCCGAAGTCGAAATCGTCATGAGCGAAGTGCATGAAGGATTATGTGGGAGTCATTCATCAGGAAGAGCTATGGCTTTTAAAGTTTAAAGAATGGGATACTATTGGCCCACTATGATCACGGATTGTGTTAAATTTGCCCAAAAATATAAGCGCTGCCAACTCCATGCACCATTGATCCATCAACCTTCGGAGTTATTCTCTTCCATCTCCTCCCCGTACCCGTTTATGAGGTGGTCAATGGACATCATTGGACCATTGCACAGATCAACTCGAGGTGTACAATATCTTTTGGTCTTGACGGACTACTTTTCGAAATGGATTGAAGCTGAGGCATATGTTGGCATCAAGGATTCGGCGGTAAAGACTTTCATTTGGAAGAATATTATATGTCGACATGGAGTTTCGTATGAAATAGTCACCGATAACGGGCCACAATTCATTTCACAAGAGTTTGATGCCTTTTGTGCGGACTGGGGAATCAAAGTCAGTTACTCTACTCCACGATATCCGCAAGGAAACGGTCAAGCTGAAGCCGCGAACAAGACGATATTGAGCAATCTCAAGAAACGATTGAATCATCTAAAGGGAGGATGGTACGAAGAACTCCAACTCGTCCTATGGGTCTATCGTACAACCCTTAGGCGACCTACCGGAGAAACTCCATTCTCTTTGGTTTATGGCATAGAGGCAGTAGTACCAACTGAACTCAACGTGCCCGGACTTCGCCGAACAGAAGCACCATTAAATGAGGAAGAAAATTCAGCAATGCTTAATGATTCACTAGATACCATAAATGAAAGGCGTGATCAAGCTTTGATTCGGATTCAGAATTACCAGCAGGCAGCAGCCCGATATTACAATTCTAAAGTTAAAAGTAGGCCGTTCTTCGTGGGAGATTATGTGTTAAGGCGTATCTTTGACAACAAAAAAGAAGAAGGTGCCGGTAAACTCGGTATTAATTGGGAAGGACCTTACATTATTACCGAAGTGGTTCGGAACTGTGTTTATAGATTGAAAGACTTAGAAGACAGGCCAGTCAAGCGACCTTGGAATGTGATCAACCTAAAGAAGTTTTATGTTTAAAGCTACATGCATTTTTTATGTACATGAACTACGGTGTGGCTTGATCCCGAAATGGGTACGTAGGCAGCTCGGAAACGAGTTCAGCTATTAATAAAAATTTGTTTTATTTCTGTATTAAAGTAAAGGTTCGGCTATGCGAACATACAAGAGATTGGAAGCAAAATATTTATTCAAACGAACAAGACAAAGTGTCGATCTTCGCACACTTCGAGTTAAGAAAACCCTCCCAGAGAGCAATGCGAGCAAATTCGGAGAAAACCCTCCCAGAGAGCAATGCGAGCAAAGTGTCGATCTTCGCACACTTGAACTCCTTGACCAGCAAGATCAAGAACTGGCATCATACAATCCGGGATACGAGCAAATTTGGAGATTCCGAGCTCAATCCACTCTCCGGGGTGAGAACTAAGGATGTGAAGATCCCTTGATATCGCAGTGACCCTGCGCTGCATTCGATGAATCTTCTTCCGAAGTTTTTTCTTTTCCAGCGATAGCTTCCTGTGTTGAATTGCGAGCACTTTGATAAAGGCCATCGCAATCTCCCGGTCTCTATCTGGGAGGTTCTTGATCAAAGCGCATGGAGCTCGGATCTGAGATCTGAAAAAGCCGCGAAGTGGAGAAGATCGTCTACTTGGAACATCTGGAACATCTTCGTCCATCATTCCGATCCTAGAGAAGTCCGGCATAGACTCCGAACATCGAAGGTTAAAATCCATATCTGCAGAAGTGAGAAGAATAGTGAGAAATAAAGGGAAGTTGAAGCTATAATTTATAGGGACTTCATGTCCCTAGCAAGCAGCAGATTCAGCCCGGAAATGGAGTGATTCGCGGCGAGATTTATGCCCTTAAATCAATCCTGCATTAAAAGACGCATCTCCGAGAATATTTGAAGAGAAAGGAAAGTTGCAAATGTTTCCATAAATAAAAAAGGGCCGAAGCCCATTATGAGTTCAAAGTGAGTGGAAAGGTTAGAGAACATTTATGGAAGAGGCTCAGGAACAGGCTCCTTCATCGCCGTTTTAGTTTTCGAAGTGGACGCCTTGTTCTTGGCGTCCACCTCGGAACAATCCCGAACGCGTTTCCGACTGGTGCTGGCCTCCTCTTCGTCTTCTTCCTCGCTATCAGATGGAACGGTATGGACCAGAGCATTCACAGGACCCGGAACTCCTCTAGCACGGAGATACATCCGAAGCATCTTCGGGATCTCAGCAACAGAATCGAAGTTCCGCCATTCCCATTGAAAGGGATCACTTTCCAAAGCCCGTATCTTCCTCTCCACCCGAGCAATGCGAGCCTCGAGTGTTTGCCTTTTGAGGCCTAGCCGCTGCCTCTCTTCACACAAGCGACGGTGTTTGTCGGCAACCTAGCATAAAGATGAATGAATAAGATGAAACAAAAAGCTTTTAATCAAAGACGACATATATTAACCTTGTCAATAAAGTCGCAAGCCTCTTTCTTCTCCTTTGAAGGAAAGTGAAAGACGGCGTGAGGGAAAAGAACGCCGGCCGGTTCAAAGCCGTCGCCGGACAAGAATAGTGGGCTGCCAGGATCAATGGGGGCTACTTTTTCGTTTTCCATTCTCGTAATATTTCTCAAGTAAGATTCTAAAATCGTATTTAAAGAAAGCTTAGAGGTAGGTAAGCCTTTATTTATAATGGTTTAGGGTTTTATCTTGGAACCATAAATCCAATAATGATAGTGTGCCCGAGTGGTTTAAACCATTTTTGGAAAATCGAGAAAAGGAAGATATTGCATTAAAGACGAGCCGTTTTCCTACTTTTAAGAAATAAGAAGGGAAAGAGCAACCGTCGCATTAACTACAAAAGTTTCTAAGGCCCAAGCCCAATAAATTTACCGAGTTTACTAAACCCGAAGTGGGGAACTCGCTTTAAGCTGAGCTCAGTTCTCGCATTCTTAAGAGAAAGGTCTGATCAGCCTAAAAAACTAAAAAGCATAACCACAAGGCCACAAAGGGTTAAAAGCGGACTTTGCAAACCCGCACATAATTTTAACCGAACCCCCTTGGGGTCAAAACATAGAAAGGTTTAAAAGCCTTCTCAGGAAAATATCTTGTTCAAAAGAAATAATAAAGCCTCCTTAGGCAAAGACAAGTTCGAAATTAAGTTTTAAAATAAATGGGACAATTCCCAATTCAAAGTGGACGCAGCCACTACGGAGTGATATCCACCTCGGACTCCGGCTCAGCAACCGAAGTTTCATTCACCTCCTTGACTGGTGCTTGGTCAGGTGGAGCTCTTGGTCCGCCCTCTACATTACAACCATCCTCCGGAGTGACCTCCGGTGCAGCAGGAACTTCGGGTGGGACGACATCTTCCGTCTCACTTGAGCCTGGGAAGGGCAGTCCTAGTCAATTTTAAAAACATAAGGTGAGGAAAAGGTAGTAAGAGGTACCTGCCCAGTCTAGACCCACTTATAGGAGGCGATTCAGTGAAGAATTCCTCGAAGTCCTGCAGGTTGAAGGTCGAAGTAGGAAGAGCTGCCAAGCGACTCCGCTTTTCAGAAAGATTAGCCGATAGTTCGGTCCTCTCTTGTACCTCGGAGAAATCTGTTTCATGGATTTCATCGATCACAATCAGATTGCTCTCATGCTCCTTGATGTCTGACTCCAGATCTGACCTAGCTTTCTCGGTTTGAATGAAGCGGATGGCTCCTTGGATCAACTCCATCCCGCGTCCCTTAACCTCCTTTCTGGCTTTCGATGCCGACCTCGCCAACTCAGAATCACGCAATTTGGCGATCGCCTTATACTTCGCGTTAAGCTCAATAAGTTGGTTGTTCAGGGTATCAGCGGTTGATTCGGATTCGTGAAGCCTACCCTGAACACCAGAAAGCTCATCCTGGAGTTTGAAATTCTGGTCGTACTGGTCCTGCAGCTCCCCTTTTATCTTCACCAGCTCGGATGTTTGATTGTCGACCTTGTCCTCCAGATCGTGCTTGGAGCCGGTAGAAGAGCTTAGTTCGGCCTCAAGAGCAGAAAGTTTTTTCTTCCACGCGTCAATCTCCTTTTCCCGACCAAGGACCAGCCCCTCATAATGTTCAATCATGTCATTAAGTTCACCGTTAGCCTGCCATTATGCATGAAATCGGGATGGTGAGTCATTTCGATGAACGGCAGCATAATCGGAAAAATAAAGCGGAACTAACCCGGGATGAATGATGAGCATGAAGCAAATAGCGTTCACGAATCGCAGGGCGCCACTTGTCGAAGTCTGGCAAGATCTAACCCGATCGGGTCTTGAAGCATCGGAAAACGCTGCCTTCCTTCTCCATAGCTAAGAAGGAAGAAGAGTTGTAAAAATCGGAATCTGAATAGAGACAAAAACTTTTAAGACTGTGTAAACCACCAAACCTGAAAGCGATTTGACTTGAGGGACAAGAGCAGGCTTTAACCTCGAGGAAGCATCTCGAGATTCAGAATCTCCCTTTTTTGGAGATGCGCTCCGGGCAGTCTTTTCACTGTCGGGCTGGGAAGAGGAAGACATATCAACCGGTCGTGGAGGACCCATTGGTTCAGTAGGATGGGATGATCGAGGTGAACGGTCAGTCCGGGCCCTTGACTTTTCCCTTCGCGGGGAAGAATCACTACGAGAGGACTTGTCTCTCTTCCGGCGAACCAAGTTCTTAAGTGGTTCGTTGCTAAAATCATCTCGGGGAGGACGAGGTGAATCACAACGAGGAGATCGGTCCCTCCGAGGAGAACGTGAGTCACGACGATCGCGACGAGGAGTTAATCTGAAAGAAGCAACGGATCTGGCTCCTTCGGTGCTGCCATCATCAACCAGCAGGGTCCTACTGTAGTCCTTCTTATCTATAGAAGTCGCGAGAAACTTTTTCTTCTCCTCGCAAGCCTCAGCCATCGGCTTGGAAAGCACCTTACGCTTGGCCGCAAGGGCCCGAGATGACATCCCCTGAGTTGAGGGAGGAGGCAGAAGTTGGTGAAGTTGACCCGGTGGACTCATCCTGAGTCTGTGGTTAGCTTCTAGGAATCGTTCAAGAGTGAAAGAATTCCAAAGGGTTTCCCCTTCGAGAATTATTTTGAAGAATTTGATGAACTCTTCAGATGGGAGAGTGGAAGCGACGAAAGCTGCGAAATGAAACAACGGTTTCAGTCAATAAAGATAATAAAACAACCGGAAAAGATGTATGCGACCTAATTTCTACCAGGTTTCGCGGACCACTTCGATGGGAGTAAATCTGATAGACTTCCAATCGAAGCAGGGGTTTTCTTAATCAGGAACCAAGGGTGATGCCAATTTTCATCCTTGTTTGGAAGATGTGAAATGACGTTCTTGTTAGCATTAGGGTATGCCGAGAAATATCCTGTCTTCTTCGATGAACTTCTCACGCTTAGAAGCTCATTCAACTCGGGGACCCCTATAATGTATCCGGCTTCCGCCGCTATTGTTATAATTCCAAGTATGGTTCGGAGAAGATTGGGGGTTAATTGAGGAAGAGCGATCTCGAGAACCGCCAAGTACCGAACCAGGGCTTCGGGAAGCGGGAAGGTTAATCCGCAACCCTTGAAATAAATCTCGTACACACAGAAGTAACCATCGCGATGGCTTTCTGGGGATTCTGTGGGATCGGCTATCTGCGCCTCCGCCATAATTCCCGGTAGAATTCGGCAGAGCTCCCTCAATCGTTCGAGAGATTGAAGGGTGCAGGTGGTTCTGTAGTGCGGACCAGCAATATCATTAGGGCGGGTGCACTCGTCATTACTAGAACGCCTTTCATCGAAAGACGGAGACTCGGGTCTATCGGAATCAGAAGTCATTCGGAGGAATGAAAAATTCAAGTTTCGGCAAAGAGAAAATCGGCGAGGAAAGAGAAGAGAGGAGTTTCGATTAAAGCATAAAAGTAGAAAATGATGATGAAAAGAAGTTATCTTACACAAACTAAATGATGGAACCGCCTCGGAAGTTGTGTGGAGAGTGGGAAGGTTTTTTCCCATTTTAATAGTAATTAATCAATATACGGTCATAATGATGACAGATGTCACTCGGTTAAAAAATGGCTAGTGCCGAAATTAAAGGAGTGATGAGATTTTCGGCGGGAAATCAGAAAGATTCTCGAGCGCAATCTTTGGTCACTTGAGCATTTAAAGTCCTCCGAATTGGAATAGCACTTCGAAGAACTTGGGGGGCTAATTGTTGGTGTCGGATCCCGCACCAGAAGCCCGAGACCAACCAAAGATTGCCACGTAGTCAAGATAATGGCCCATAAAGGATAAAGCCCATTGGACCCGTGAGACGAAGGAACGGTCGTAGTGGCTATCACCACTTCGAGAATCGGAAGTGACTGCACTTCGACATGAGTTCGGTGTAGAAGACACGGGTAAGTCGGTTCAAGAACACTTGGGGCAAAAGGCGAGGCCCATGAAGATCAGAGTCAACTCAATTCAAACGTTAAGCATTAAAGTCAAAGATCAAAACGGACGCATTTAAGAGAGAATAATTGTATTTAATTAGCCATTTAAATGTCGTTTTTCTATGTATAAATATAGAGGCCAATGGCCATGTAAAGGGGACCTTTTTCTTCGAAGCAAGAAATACTATAGCAATTTTTGTAGCAATTCATAAGCTTTTTACATTCTTATTTTTTGTCCCTCAAGAATAATCTTCCCTATTAACAAAAATACTTGAGTGTGTGAATCCGACATCCACAAAACCAAACCCATAACCTCCATCCGACGATTCTTCAATCTATGCCTCAAATCGATCCAAGCTTAACCTTAATTCCAGGCTTATTCAACGATTTCGCGAAACTAATTCTCTCCTTCGTCCCTTACCCTCACATCTCTCGCATCAAATCGACCTATAAATCATGGTAAGCTTTTCTCTGTTCCAAAACCCCAATTTCACTCCGCCATAACCGAAGCAACAACAACATCAATAATCTCTCGAATCTCCTTTGTATCTTCCCTCAGGATCCTTTGATTTCGCCTCATTTTCTCTTCAATCCAGTGACTCTCTCTAAGGGAGATCGCTTGCTTCCTTTCTCTTCAATGAAGTAAAAAAAAAAATTAAAGAAAAAATTAAAAACATTTGAAAATAGACGAAGGGAGGCATCAAACCAAGTTCACTAGGGTAGTCTTCCAAAGTTTAACCACCTGACTACGACGATATATTCGTGAAGTTTTGAAAAGAGATTGTATATATATACGTAAACACCATGGGTTAAGTTTTAACTGCAGTTAGTGTTTCCGTTAGCAAAGTTAACAGTCGTTAACTCGAAGGTACAATTTTACCAATTTTTAAAAAACGAAGGTTTTAAAAGGCAACCGAAATTAACTAAGATATTTTTTTTTCAAATTTAATACTACATGAATTAAACGGCCAAAAAAAAATTAGATGGCAGTTTTTTCGGGTTTTTTATCATTTTATTTTTGGTAGGAACAAGAACCACTTATTATTATTTCAGTTTTCTGATTTTTGGAGAATATAAAATCTTTTATATCCACCGTAAATTAAATTTTAATTATTTTGTTAAAAATTAAATCTTCATTGAAAAAATATTAAAATTTTACATTAGATTAAAAAAACTTAAATACTGGAGTTTTATTCAAATTTTAAAACCACACCGTCAATTTTGCCTTGTAAAATTCGGTGGATGAATCGTCAATCGTGTGCGTTCAATTTCTCCACCGCAACCGTGAACCGGCCCTCCCCGAACTTTGAATTCCAGTTTCCACCACCCGGCGCGTGAGTACTACCGCCGTCACTTTGATCCTCCTATGGCGTTCGAAGGACTCCCACCTCTAATCGCTGACCAGCTCCACTACTTACTCAATCACTCGCCTGATTCCATCAAGGTAACAACATCTCCAATTTCACGAGATTCAATCTTCGATCATCTTCTTCAAGGTCCTGGATTTTGATTCGCCGTAGAAAGTAGAAAGTTAGGGTTTCTAAGCGTAATTGACTGATTTGTTCTATGTAGATCGAAAATGTCTGGTCTGGTAACAAGATTAATCCCAAGATTCTCGATCGCTTTACTTTGGTGATACCTTATTGTCTAGAGACTATCAAATGTAAGTGTTTTCTTCGGGTAATTACGCAACGATTTTGTCGAAGCGGATCTTTGATTTCGTGTTCTTATTGTGGCAGGGGATGTTATTTACAATTCAGAGTATCCAGTGGATCCTCCTGATTTCGTATTCGGACCAGACGACGAAGATTTTATGCCGTGTAGTGCTATTGCTCCTGATGATGATCAGATATCATCATTGAAGAAGGCTTTGTCCCAGTGGGATAACGAGGACTCGACGCGGTTACTTGTTATCATTCAAGGATTGAGGTTTTTTCCTTTTTGCCATTGTCTGTTTTAAAATTTGACGCTTCTCTGGAGGTTCGTGCTTGGCTTAGTCGATATATTCTTTAGGGATCAATATGTGGCATACCAAAGAAGGCGTGTGGGCCAAGTTGATGATGATCGCGTGAAGTTTGAGATTAGCACCGTTTTAACTCGCAAGGTATCATGCTGGTCATTCTTTTTACATTAGGAATTATTATTAGTTTTATCCTGTCTTCTAGCTGCATTTACACCTTCAAGTGATGGAAAAAAGCAAAGTTGTGGTGTGATATTATTTGAGTAGCTAAGACCTTTCGAGAATATAGATTCTGTTTAATGTTAGGCTTGCCACTAAATGATGGGTTCATAAGTAGTTTTCTTTTTGGTTTGCAACTTTTTCCTTGGGAACAACTGGAACCACCATTTTAGTTAGAACTTCTCATTGTTCTCTATGTTAATGTTTTTCTTGTTCGCCCATTCTCAGGGAATTGAAATGCAAATGGCTTCAGGAGTTGACAAGGTAATTATTGCTGTCAAGACTCTTGATCATTTCTCTGTGAAGTCAGACACCTTGGATGCATTTGACTATCTGTGACCTTTAATTTTTAGTGTAGCCAGAGGAAGTCAAGTTTGCAGTACCTCTTGTGATGGATATGAACATAAACAAAATGGTAGCGGGCTGTCCTTGGAAGCATCAGCAGAAGATTTATCTTCAGGTTTTCTTTTAGTTCCCTAAAAGTTTCCTTTTTCCTATTATTTAGTCTTTTTTACCCTCTAGCATCTTCTTGATAAACTGGTTACGGGTGCAGGTAGTATACCCGATTCTTCGAAAATATGAATCTGCACCTTCGACACCTCGTTTGAAATTAGTATCATCTTCTGATTTAAAAGCTCTATTCTCTGTTGAGGATGTTAAACTTCCTCCATGGATGGACGGGATGTAAGTTACATGCCATACACAGTTCACGTTACCTGCAAACAATACATGTATTAATCGTATATTTCTATTTCAAAGGTGCTTGGCTGAATATCTTCCTCATCTCGAAGAAACTCTTGAGAGACAAGTCAGTTCAACTAAATCTTCCTTCTTACATTTTCAAAAATGTATTTAGTTTGTGGGTATGAGTGCCTTATTAGCTTAGTTTCTAGATGGAGGAAGCTGTTTCTGCAATTGATTTAAGGAGGAGTTTTATTGAGACTTTGACTCTTTTTCTTGGAAGACCTCTTGAAGCTGATCCTGTAAGCATTTCTTCGCACGCCTTGACATAAGTTTATAAATGTTTCCAAGCTGCTTAACTTTCTTTTTTTCTTGCTAGACCTTTTGCCGTAAGGCTACATTCCTTACTGCCTCTGGACAATTTACTTTCATGGTAATTCCATCACTATTCAAGCCTTATTTATTTTTATTTTTTATACTCCAAAATGGATTTTGATTCAATTGCATTTAATCATGTTGAAACTTGTCTTCTAGAGAACTCTCAGTTTCAGAATAAATACACTAAAACCTCTATAAATTAATAATATTGGAACCTATGTATTTTACTAAATTTTATTAATTTATCGTGTTTATTAATTTACGTAGGTGATATTTAGGCCAAAATATCAATTTACGGCTGGAGAAAATTATTAATTTAACGAAGTATTAATTTATCGAGTATTAATTTATATAGGTTTTAGCTGTGGATAATTGGGTTTTTGGCTTTGATGTAGGTTCATTTCTTCTTTTCAACTCAATTTCCGAAGCAGCAACCAACCCTAATGCTTCAGAGTTGTCAGGTATCAAAACTATTTGTAAACAAACCAAATAGAAGGCTTCAGGATTCTCTTTATTTCTTTAGGTATAAAGAAATGACAAGTTTTCTGTATGCAGCATTTAAACCAATCGAGCGTGCCGGTAAAATCAAACCTCTTCACTGAGTACCCATGGAGTCCAAGATGGGAAGTGGGGCGCATGGCTGAGAGACTGTGGTTAGTCTCTTTGGACTCTTTCTTAGATGTCTCATTAACTAGTTCTCCTTCTTAACATTTAAAAGTTTACTTTTTGCAGTGACTTCCTGACCGACGAGACTGTCAACTTCAAAAAATATTGTAACGAAGCTCTACTCCAACATTAGTGTATCTATATTTAAAGTTAGTTTTGTCTAAATTTTGTGTAACACTCCTCTTGCTATTTAAACTGAAATGGAGTACTGTTATGCTTTAAGGAGAATACAATTATAAGCATTTCTTCTTGATTTCAACAAGTTTTTTCTTGGCTATAGGATTCATTGGCTCTTTTTTTTTTTTTTTTTTTTTTTTTTCTTTGTCACGGAGGATTCATTGGCTCTGTTTGCTTTTACATGTCATAAAAGTTTCGAATTTTACATGACTTCAATAGGATATTAAGAAAAGAGAAGGAAGGGAATGAGTGGGTTTGAAGAGTTTTAAAGTTCTCTAGAATTAAGTCCTAGGCTTTCTGTTACTTCTATCTATATGTAATATGTTCATCAACCGGGCCTTGTCGCCTAGTGGTAAAGGGGTCACAGCTGTGACTTCCGCCACCAGGGTTCGAGGCACGGCCACTGGCAGGTTTACATAGTTCTTAGGTGGAATAGATTATTTATGCTTTGAATATATGATGTGGGAAAAGCGGATTAAACTGCTAACAGACGAAACCACTCTATTTTTGAAGAGGACAACAAACCATCGCAGACTAAGTTTATCTCTACGTAAAAGCAGTTTATAGTTAGTCCGCCGCGGATTTGTTCTATTTTTTTCAATCCGCACTACAACGGATTATAGTTTATGAATGGTAAACAAAAACGGTCCAAACCGCAAATGGATTTGTCCGCTCTAACCGCCGCAACCATTTGAACCCTTAGACGATTCAACATTATTAAGTCAGTGGGGATCAAACTAGGTATTATAATCGCGGTCTCTCTTTTGATGGTTTTGTTGGAATTTTGTACTGACTTCAGACTTTTATAGCGTCTGAAAATCTAGAAATTCCCTTTTGTTTTTAAAAGTAAGTTTTTGTAATTTGTAGTGAATGGACTCAATGTTGATTCCGACTTTGTCTCTCTTCTTCTACCTGAATTTGTTGTAGATCTCTCTAGTTAAACATCTTGTGTCATGACTCCTAACTATTGTGTTTTCAATGCGTTCATGGGTTTTATGCGACTTTTATGATCCCGACTGTACTTTCTCTTTGTTAGGTTAATTAGGAAAAAAAAACAGATATGATTGGTTATAATTATGGTAGTCGATTTGACTTTAAAACTTTAGCTATTGGCTATGAAATGGAAAACATACTAATGTGAATGTCTTTGCTTCTTCTAACTATAACGAACATATGGCCTTTGATCCTACTTAATAAATTGACATTTTTAGAAAACAAAAAGGCTAGTAAGCAGTAAAAGTACATGCAAGCAATGAACTTGAAGGAGAAAACTATAGAATCTATTAAAAAGAGAAATCTTTTGTTTTTGATTAAGGTTAAAAACGTGCCTTTGATGGTTCCATGAGACCATGACTGCATCTAAGACTGCTTCAAAGCAAACATAGAGATGATCAAACTTCCACTTTCTGAAAATGGCCTTAGAATAGATGTAAGGAACTCCACTTAAGATATCTCAGACTTTAGCAAATGAGTTTTGTAACTGGCTTTCTTTTCACCTATAAGTTTTGTCTTCATTTTCCCACATTGGTCAACAGTAATAATCATAATGCACCTCTTCTTAATTTCATCAATCATATCTTCTAATGTATTTTTAAGATATACTATCAGCCTTTCTTTCAAACAACTATGCAATTGATGAAATCTTCAAGAAAGTAAATTGATACTAAATTTTTGTTCTTCTTTTGGCCAACATATTTTCTTATATCTAATGGGTTTCAAACACAATATTTGAAGCCCACGATTTCTTTAAAGAATATACCACACATTTCAAAAAAAAACAAAAAACAAAAAACAAACTTTTTCCTCACATCGCAATAACAAAAAGAAATAAGTTTTAAAAGGCTAAAGCAAAACATTCGAACTTTAGAATTTAGTACTTTTTCTTAGTTGCACGATAAGGTTGATTGTTCCACCTCCTTCTTATCATCTTCAATAATTCCAATTTAGAAAAAATATAATTTATAATTTTATTTCGGAAGATAAGCAAAATCGAGTACGAAGAACCGCATAATCAAATTAGAACTGATTTACGGGTTTCAATCATCTTGGATTTAAATAAGAACGAAATCGATTCTCATATAAATCAAATTGGTTTATTTTTCTTTGAACCCAACTTAATTTGGTGATTTTAAGGTGTTTTTCATTTTGTTTAGAAGTCCACCAATATTCATTTTGTTTTAACTAACATGGTTCTAAAATACATTGCTTAACTCAAAACTGATTTTTTTTTTATCAAATGAAATTATTGAGTTTTTTTTTTTTTGTTTTATTCTACAAAGAATTTACCACTCAAAATCAATATACCATTTGATAAAAAAAAAAAAAAAAATCATACCATAAACCCTAGAAGACCAAACACTCTTTTCAATATATGAACAGTCCAAAATAAAATGAAAACAGAACAAAGTTTTGTAGTGTAGCAGCAGTTACAGGCTCCTATGGAATCTCTGAGTCACGTCGGCATTGGTCTCTTCCCGTTCCAATTATGCCGACTTCCACCGGCGACGACAAAGCTCCGACGTAGCCACAACACCTCCACTACGATCTGCTCCGCCAGCAAATGGGCCGACCGTCTTCTCTCCGACTTCAATTTCACCTCCGATTCCTCCTCCTCCTCCTTCGCCACCGCCACCGCCACTCTCGTCTCTCCACCACCATCTATCGATCGTCCCGAACGCCACATTCCCATTCCCATCGATTTCTACCAAGTATTAGGAGCTCAGACGCATTTCTTAACTGATGGAATCAGAAGATCATTCGAAGCTAGGGTTTCGAAACCGCCGCAATTCGGGTTTAGCGACGATGCTTTAATCAGCAGGAGACAGATTCTTCAAGCTGCTTGTGAAACTCTGTCGAATCCTCGGTCTAGAAGAGAGTACAATGAAGGTCTTGTTGATGATGAAGAAGCTACAGTCATCACTGATGTTCCTTGGGAAAAGGTAATTTCAATTTCGATTCGGAGTAATCTTTCTTTGTTCGATTCATGAAATGGATAAAGGAAGGAACTTTATCTGCTGAAGGTTCCTGGTGCTCTCTGTGTATTGCAAGAAGCTGGTGAGACTGAGGTTGTTCTTCGGGTTGGAGAAGCTCTGCTTAAGGAGAGGTTGCCTAAGTCGTTTAAGCAGGATGTTGTTTTAGTTATGGCGCTTGCGTTTCTCGATATCTCGAGGGATGCTATGGCTTTGGATCCACCTGATTTTATTACTGGTTATGAGTTTGTTGAGGAAGCTTTGAAGCTTTTGCAGGTAGTTGGACTTGTTTTGGGATAGTTTGCTGTATTGGTTGCATTGGCCTTGTAAGAATTCTCTGGATTTGATACTTTGTTTTTGAGTCTTGTGCAGGAGGAAGGAGCAAGTAGCCTTGCTCCGGATTTACGTGCACAAATTGATGAGACTTTGGAAGAGATTACTCCGCGTTATGTATTGGAGCTTCTTGGCTTACCGCTTGGTGATGATTATGCAGCGAAAAGACTAAATGGTTTAAGCGGTGTGCGAAATATTTTATGGTCTGTTGGAGGAGGTGGAGCATCAGCTCTTGTTGGGGGTTTGACCCGAGAAAAATTTATGAATGAGGCGTTTTTACGAATGACAGCTGCTGAGCAGGTATACAATTTAGATACTTTTCTTATTTCTTTAGCATGATTTAACTTTAGGTTTCTCCTTCTAATGTATGTTGTCTGGTAGGTTGATCTTTTTGTAGCTACGCCCAGCAATATTCCAGCAGAGTCATTTGAAGTTTACGAAGTTGCACTTGCGCTTGTGGCTCAGGCTTTTATTGGTAAGAAACCACATCTTTTGCAGGATGCTGATAAGCAATTCCAGCAACTTCAGCAGGCTAAAGTAATGGCTATGGAGATTCCTGCGATGTTGTATGATACACGGAATAATTGGGAGATAGACTTTGGTCTAGAAAGGGGACTCTGTGCACTGCTTATAGGCAAAGTTGATGAATGCCGTACTTGGTTGGGCTTAGACAGTGAGGATTCACAATATAGGAATCCAGCTATTGTGGAGTTTGTCTTGGAGAATTCAAATCTTGATGACAATGATGATCTCCCTGGGCTATGCAAATTGTTGGAAACCTGGTTGGCGGGGGTTGTCTTTCCTAGGTTCAGAGACACCAAAGATAACAATTTTAAACTTGGGGACTATTATGATGATCCCATGGTTTTGAATTACTTGGAAAGAGTGGAGGTAGTTCAGGGTTCTCCTTTAGCTGCTGCTGCAGCCATGGCAAGGATTGGAGCCGAGCATGTGAAGGCTAGTGCTATGCAGGCACTGCAGAAAGTTTTTCCTTCTCGCTATGCAGATAGAACCTCAGCTGAACCCAAGGATGCACAAGAGACGGTGCTTAGAGTAGATCATGTTGGTAACAATGTAGGCCATGATGGTGAGCCTGCCGTCTTTAATGCAGAAGCTGAAAGACCCTCTGAGAACTTTGAAACTAATGATTATGCAATTCGAGCTGGGGTCTCAAAGAGTAGCGTTGATGCAATTAATGTTAACATGTCTGTTGCTGATATGTTAAAGGAGGCAAGTGTGAAGATCCTAGCTGCTGGTGTGGCTATTGGAATGATTTCACTGTTTAGCCAGAAGTATTTGCCTATCAAAAGCAGCTCATCTTTTCAACGCAAGGATATGGCTTCTTCTATGGAATCTGACATTGCTACCATAGGTATGATTAAATTATGCAGTTATCATATAAGTTCATTTCTCAAAGTAAGCATGTTTGTGAGCTTAGAACATAGTTCCCATTGAATTTGTTCAAAATTATTCCAATTCCTTAACAGGAACTTCAATTACTTAATACATGTCCCGAAAGTTATACCAACAAGTTGCTGAGTAAATTTTCTCTACGTAAGCTGCTTGAATTTATGATCATACTGTAGACAGAAATGTAGATTTCACTCTCAACATATTGTGTTTAGGAAAACGTAGGATTAGAAATTATCTAAGTGTGGCTTTGTCCAACTTTTCTTTCCTTGAATTTTTTTTTTTTTTTCTGATTTAGGGTCAGTGAGAGCTGATGATTCAGAAGCACTTCCCAGAATGGATGCTAGGACTGCAGAGAGTATAGTATCCAAGTGGCAGAAGATTAAGTCTCAGGCTTTTGGGCATGATCACCGCATAGACATGTTACCAGAGGTATGGGAATAAATCCACAATTTCAGTCAATTGTATGAAAACTGTTGACCTGATTGGAAATCTGTCTGGTGCCTTTCATGACTCTGGTTATTTATAGGTTTTGGATGGGCGAATGCTGAAGATTTGGACTGACAGAGCAGTGGAAACTGCGCAGCTTGGGCTGGTTTATGATTATACACTGTTGAAACTATCTGTTGACAGTGTGACAGTCTCAGCAGATGGAACCCGTGCTCTGGTGGAAGCAACTCTGGAGGAGTCTGCTTGTCTATCTGATTTGGTTCATCCAGAAAACAATGCTACAGATGTTAGAACCTACACAACAAGATACGAAGTCTTCTGGTCCAAGTCAGGGTGGAAAATCACTGAGGGATCTGTTCTTGCATCATAATATGCTCATATGTAGCATACCTGAGCTTGCGAAATTCTCTTTGTTTTGTAAATTCTCTCTCTAAATTAGTGTTTATAAACGAACACAAATAAAATTAACGTTCTTGGCACACCCTCATCCTTGATCTAAACTATAACATAAGGGCTACAATTTGGGATTCTTTCGCAATCAGGTACAAGCAGAATTTGACTTTTCTTACATTCAAGCCTTTCACAACTTAAACGATCAGTTGGAGACTTCTGTTTTATAATTGTGCTCTGGTTATCATCTGGTCAAGCGTATACCAGAGAATGATTTGGTAAATCTCCAGCCAGATGATTTTACGTTCTCGGTTCTAGGTAACAAGCTGAGGCCAAACATTTCCTTTGGCATCCGACTTGGCTCAACAAATCCAAGCAGCTTAGCCACAAGAGAAGCACTTTCTTTTATGTGTTCCATATCTTGGGTGTTGGTCCACAGCTTGTGCGCCACCTGCAGGCTTCTCTGCTTTGAGTTCACCTCCACTCCCCATTTTTGGTAAAGCTCTATTCTTTGGCTCCATGGAAACTTCTTTGGTAATTGTTTGGAAAGCCATTCCTTCTCGCGTGTGAGTGCCTTCACTGTTTGTATCCTGATTACCCAAGGAACTGGTTAGCATAGTACTTATGCGTATATGATTGATATTCATGAGACTCGTTAAAAAGGTGTTGCAGAAAAAGACCTTGATGCTTCCATGTCATTAGATATCGTCTGCTTCAGAAAAGATAGCCTTCTAAGTTCGACTTCCATATAAACATAGTCGGAAGGATCACCTTTGAAGAGCAAGAAGAAGTAGGTTCTATGAACCAGTGGTACATTGCAAACCGCCCAAAGCTCTATTATTTGCCTTTGCTGCCTCTCAAAGTCTGAAGAAATGCTTGAATATTGTCCATTAGCAGCTACCTGTAGTTTCTCCTGGGAAGCCTCTGTGGAATCTGTTTCCTTAGGTTTTGATTCTTCTACCTGTTATTTGTGATCATCCAAACTATTGAGAAAGGATGCAAGTTTTTGTCTTTCAAAGAGAATAAAAATTTTGGCTTACCGAATCATCGGCCTGCTCTCTCTCTGATTGATTATTGGTGGCATCTGTGGTTTCCTGAGGATTTGGCAATGCATTCTCGTTTCCTCTAATGCTATTTGCAGGGCTGTCCGGTCTGATCTCCAATCTTTCGGTTCTTGTGGGGGCATATGGAATCCCATAATCTAGCTCCGGTGTCGAGTCAATTGAGTGATGCTTCTTTGCCATTTCTTCAAGCCCTGCTACAAATTCACGGAAGCTATTACCCATCTCAGGATCATAGTCTTTCAGGCTACGTGTATCGATAGAGGTAGAACTCCCCGAATCAAAGGAAATGCTTGAAGTGTTGGGTCTTCCAGGTGAAGCTTTTGTCTGCATAACCCTCCAGGCAGGTGATGTATTGTTATTGCCTTCCAAATTCTCAAACCAATGAGGAGATCTAACACTCAAGAGATTCTCTCTGCAACTTCGGCTTCTTTTGGTAGTAAAACATTCTGGGCTCATATATTCTCTTCTGAAGGAGGGTGACTGTTGTTGTTCTGCTGTGTGCATGCTCATAAGGTATTCAATTTTCTTCTGCATCTCCTTAACTTTTTCTTTCAAAGCCATGTAAGTGTCGTTGTCATTATCATCTGTCCCAATATTTTTGCAGACAGATGATTCGTTACAATCTTTATCAGCCTCTTGTTGCTGTTTTCTCTCCCACTTATCTCCAGATGTCGCATCCTCATCTAACTTAGTATCATTGGGTGTTAACTCCACTTCGACTGTGGCTTCTGATTGGTTATTAATAGGGAGTGAATTCAATTCACAGTCTTCCGTTGATTGCTGTTCTGACTGAGCATTTTCTTCTTTATTTAAGCATTGCTCAGCTTGCTTTGTGGAAGGACTCATTTTCCTTTCTTCATTCTTCATTTCTTCGTCTTCTTTCACAGATTCCTGTGATTCTTCAGCTTCAACTGATGGGTCCATCTCCAAATCCGAATTCTTAAAAGTTAGCTCATATGTCTCAGGCTTAGCATTCCCACACAACTCTACATCTATTGTTTTCAAAGATAAGTTAACATTTTCCGTTTCTGTAGGTGTGCTAATCTCTATGTCTTCATTCTCGGCTTTCTCATTACCTATAGAAGAGTTAAAGCTCTGTTCGTATTCCAGAGCTGATAAGGGTTCTTCCTTTCTACGTGTGCTAATAATCTCCATGACTTCATTCTCGGCTTTCTCATCACCTGTAGAAGAGTTATAGCTTTGTTCGTGTTCCGGAGCTGATAAAATTTCTTCCTTTCTTGGTGAGTCAACAGTTTCCTTTTCACTTTCTGAAGGTGTTCTAATCTCCATGTCTTCTTCATTCTCGGCTTTCTCTTCACCTGTAGAAGAGTTATAGCTTATTTCGTATTCCAGAGCTGATAGAGTTTCTTCGATTCCAGGTGTGCTAATCTCCATGTCTTCATTCTCGGTTTTGTCATTACCTGTAGAAGAGTTATAGCTTTGTTCGTATTCTAGAGCTAATAAACTTTCTTCCTTTCTAGGTGAGAGAACCTCAGAGATAGCTCTCTTATCAACAATGAATTCTAATAAGTCATGGATTTCAACTGTTGCTGGTTGTCTAATACTCTGCTCAGCTTCAGGTTCAATGCATCTAACTTCTTTGCATGCATCTTCAAGTCTTTCGTCGGTTATTTGAACCAACTCCTCCCAGCCATCATACAGGTTATGCCTCGAAAATTGGGGGGTTTTATCATCTAGCAGGAAATCATCTTCTTCAGAATTTTCCAAAAACTCAAAGTTCCTCTCGGTTAAATTATTGATGATACTAGGTTCTCCAAGATCTGTTGAATCATAGCTTCTTCTTCGGAAATCGGCATCAAAATCCATGGAGCTAAACATGGATTGTTCGTCCATCCTAGAAGACCGCTCTTCTGCTGTTGATTTAAGTAAATTCTCCACCTGGGATTGAGCTACATCACGTTGCCATTTTAATTCTTTCATTTGTTCCTCCATCTGCAGTTTGTGGTCAAAAGTTTAAAAAATTAAGTAGATATTTTAGTGGAAAAAGGAGAGCAATGTAAAAAAGAAGCATTCAAGAGAGTGTAATCACTTTTGCAATCACTTCCTCTTTCTGTTTCAGCAAAGAATAGAAGTCAGAGTCTCCAGAAGCAGATCCTAGATTCTTCAACTCATTCTCCATTCGAGCCAGTTCTCTTTGCAATTGCCTCACCAAAGCCTTCTCAGACACAACCAGATTGACCTGAGCATTTGTCGTAACCTCTTTAGCGCAGATTGCAAAGAGAAGGGTGTTTCTCGACTGTTCAACATGACTACGTGCAGGGCTCATTGTGCATATGATAGCTGTTCTCGCATTTCCTCCCAAAGAGTTCTGAAGGATCCGAGTTAGCTTTGAGTCTCGATACGGTATGTGCCCGTTTTTACCTTTACTGCACTTCAAAATAATTACACTGTCTGTTAAAACACTACTTCGTTGATATAACATGATTTTACTATGTCATGTAATCGAACCTTAGTTTGCGGATGACTGTTCCAAGAGTAAGTAAACTCCTGTTTATATGACAACCTTCTTTCAATCTTGTACCAGCAGATAAAGTCTGAGAAGCTCGTTCACTTCCAGCCAGATCAATGAAGCACTTGAGAGGCAAAGAATCAAAAACACATTTCAGCAGAAAAAGAAAAAGGTAGAAAGCTTAATCAATAAACCAAACTACTCATTGTAATTGTACAATACCACGGACGCTGAAAGAGTGCTTGAGCTATCAGGAGAATATTCTCGACCAGTGCTTTCAATTGTCTGTAGGAAATGCATCGTTTAGCATAGCGAGAATGAAAAGTCAGAATCGAAGAAAAAAGGATGGATTAACTGAGTACGTACCAGCCGGAGTATTTGATGTGATCTAGAGCTAACTTCATTCAGGGAGGTCTCTCCAATCTTCCTCTGAGCTGCAACAACACTGATACATTAGTTAACATTCAACTAAATTCATATATATGTAAGCCCGGCGTGTTACTCACTTTCACAGACTGTAAGAAGTTCCTCCAGATGTGATCTGTCTCGGATGGTCTCCTCAATAAGTTTCTCAACGACGGTCCCTCTCTGGTGAAGCAAGCGGATGGAAATGAGTGGGGTCTAACAAAATATGATAGAGAGTATAGCATAATATCGAAAAACAAGTGATGTGTACCTCTGGATCATCGAGAAGCCTCAGTTGATTATTATCCCCACTTAGGAGATCCCTCACAGCTTCATTGTAAATCTCAATTGCAGAGAATTTCAGAGTGAATTTGCGATCTGTATGCTGAAGAAAATGAAAAAGAAGAGTGGTTGTTTGGTACTTATGAAGGAAGAAATAAGAGACAGAGAGAGAAAGAGATGTCGATGCTGCAGAGTTTTTGTTCAAACCTTTTGAATGTAACAAAAAATGTCGTCCATTGCAAATTTAGTGATGCCACACATTGTGTATGTCTTCCCACTGCTTGTTTGTCCATATGCGAAAATGCTTGCTGCAAAACCAAATGTGTCAAACCAAATTCATTGGTACAAAGACAAATCAGATCGAAATATTGAAGGTCGGTTTTGGTTACAATTGATTCCGCCGAGAACACAAAGAGCAACCTCCTTAGCTCCATCTTCATAGACTTGTTTCGTGGGGGAATCGAATCCAAACACTTTATCTGTAAGATTTCAAAACTTGTTTTCTTAGCATCATTGTATTAACTCTACAATGGCTAATCTAGCTTTGAATATTTCTGAATATCTTACCAAATGTATAGGTCGAGGGGAAGAGAGACCTCTCAGGCAAATTATTATTGCAGATTATTGTTGTGTTGTTAACACATTCCCAATCGCATATATCATTCCTCGCCTTCTCCTTCTCGTTCTGCGGCCTTACCCTTACCGAAACCAATATCTTCTCCCCCTTTCCGCCACTCGCCATTTTCCAACCCTCTCTTTCTTCAATACATTCCTACCGGAATTGGTATCCCTTGCTTGAGAAGAGAAGAGAGAGAGAAAAAAACATTTAGATTGAGAAGAATAATGGATTTAAGAAAAGCATGAAGGGAAAAAGATACAATTAGAAGGCAAGGAAAAAAAACCAGTCGGGTAAATTCTAAAAATGGGTGAAAAGGCTTTATTGGGGTTTCTTCTTCCTCAAACAAACATCTATATATTCTCTAAACCCTAAAATAAGAATGTAGACAGATATAATCCTTGTACTCCTCAGCAAACCTATGACCTGTCTAAGCTCTTACACGAATGGCCAATACGATCAAAATACAGATTAGAGAAAATTGTATCCAATCAAATATTGAAAACCATAATTGCGTTGCCTTGTCAAACACATAACTGAAAGCATTGGTGGCATTTACCAAGAATCTACTTATATGTCTACAAATAAACAAACAAGATCGTATAAATTCATTGTTGATATGGAACAATTTACATATATATGATATATGAGTGACATACCAGCAGGGCCGGCCCATGGCTAAAGCCCATAAAGCAAGGGCTTTAGGCATCAAATAATTATAAGTAGATTTAAGGGCATCAATTTTTAAAATGTTACTGTGGTCTAGTGGTTAGTTTGAAGTCTTTTGTTGTACAGGTCACGGTTTCGAATCCCAAACATGTTAAAACTTATATTATTTTTTTATAACAGTTTTTTTAATGAGCCAAATTTTTTTTTGCTTTAGGCACTCAAATAGTTTGGGCCGGTACCAGAATATAAATTCATTGTCATGTAAGTGAATATGAAAAACAATACAAACACTTTATAAAGACATGAGAAAAATACAAAAGGAATTTCATTCTCATCAATAAAAACATCTCTCTATTGTTATTCTTCTTTTATCGTTTAACATTATTCCACAAATATAGTCCTAAATGCTATAATTATTAGTCTTTAAGTTGTACAACACTTTATAAGCATGTTCATGTAGAAATTCGGACCAATTTATAAAAATATTTATTACAAATTCAATCGCTATGTAAAATATTGAATTAAACCTAGATCATAATATTTTGAATATACCTGAAAAATCTGCAACAAAACAATTCAAGGTTATCTTAGCACTCTAATTGTCTTGCTTTATACATATATCCACACGCACACAGACAGAATCCAGACACAATATGTTAGTACCACCGAGCTTCCACCGACTATCTTTCGCTTTCACGAGATTTAGGGTTTTAAGTGTTTACTTGTCACACAATATTATGGTTTTGGGATATATGAGTTTTCTCTATTTGAACTCTCTGTTCTCGTCTATTTATGTCTCTCTCTATCTCCAAATCTATGCGATCATATCTATATATATACACGCATGTAACCCTAGCTAGACTTACCCACATTAATGTGGAATGGGCTTTTTCCAACTCCAAATTGGATCGGAACTTTTCCATATAACGTGAATATATATATATATATATATTAGGGGAGGTCCCCGCGCCCAGCGCGGGGTTGTATGTTGATTAAGACCAGAATTAGTAATCAATATTTAGGGTTATCAAGTTAGGGATATTTATTGATTTAATTTTTTCAAGAGTCTAATTTTTATAACGACATTAATATAGAATTATGGTAAAATGCTATAACTTTTGATATATATTATTAGTAATCAACAATTAATAGTGTTTTTGAATCACAAACAATTATTAGTGTTTATATCTTGATATATATAATAGAATTAAATATAAAAAATCTATATATTTAAACCAACAATATATTAGCAACGCCCCGACCGCCACTGTCCATGGGTTCCCACGTCCAGTCTCGGTCTTTAGGCCCATCTTCTTTGTTTTGTCGTACTCTTGATTTTATGACATTTTCATGCTTACTCGTTTCTTTCATATTAGCAACGCCCCGACCGCCACTGTCTGTGGGCTCCTCACGTCCAGTTTCGGTCTTTAGGCCCATCTTCTTTGTTTTGTCGTACTCTTGATTTTATGACATATTCATCCTTAGTCGTTTCTTTCATATTAGCAACGCCCCGACCGCCACTGTCCGTGGGTTCCCCACGTCCAGTTTCGATCTTTAGGCCCATCTTCTTTGTTTTGTCGTACTCTTATTATATGACATATTCATGCTTACTCGTTTCTGTCATATTAGCAATGCCCCGACCGCCACTGTCTTTGGGTTTCACACGTCTAGTTTCGGTCTTTAGGCCCATCTTCTTTGTTTTGTCATACTCTTGATTTTATGATATATTCATGATTACTCGTTTCTTTCATATTAGCAACGCCCCGACCGCCACTGTCCGTGGGTTCCCCACGTTCAGTTTTGGTCTTTAGGCTCATTTTCTTTGTTTTATTGTACTCTTGATTTTGTGACATATTTATGCTTACCCGTTTCTTTCATATTAGCAGGATCAATTAGTAACAACCGATATGGGACCAAAGACCAAAACAGAATAATTTTAAAAATTTATATACTAATATTAAAAAAGGATCTTAGGCCATAATAATCATGTTCATGTTATGATAACTAAAGATATGTTGTTTCTATACTTGCTCTTATCTTACGCTTGGTTTTATGATGTATTCATGTTTACTCGTTTCTTTCATATCTGAAATGTCCCGACCGCCATTGTCCGTGGGTTCCCACGTCCAGTTTTGGTCTTTACGCCCATTTTCTTGGTTTTGTCGTACTCTTGGTTTTATGACATATTCATGCTTATTCGTTTCTTTCATATTTGTAACGTCTCGACCGCCACTGTCTGTGGGTTCCCACGTCTAGTTTCAGTCTTTAATTTGGGACCATATTCTTGGTTTTGTCGTACTCTTGATTTTATGACATATTCATGCTTACTCGTTTCTTTCATATTTGTATATAACGCCTTGATCGCCACTGTCCATGGGTTCCCACGTCCAGTTCTTGTCTTTGGGCCCATCTTTTTGGTTTTCCCGTACTCTTGGTTTTATGACATAATCATGCTTACTCGTTTCTTTCATATTTGTAACGCCCCGATCGCTACTGTCTGTGGGTTCCCACGTCCAGTTTCGGTCTTGAATTTGGGCACATTTTCTTAGTTTTGTCGTACTCTTGATTTTATGACATATTCATGCTTAGTCGTTTCTTTCATATTTGTAACGTCCCGACCGCCACTGTCTGTGGGTTCCCCACGTCCAGTTTCAGTCTTTAATTTGGGCCCATCTTCTTGGTTTTGTCGTACTCTTAATTTTATGACATACTCATGCTTACTCGTTTCTTTTATATTTGTAACGCCCTGACCGCCACTGTCCGTGGGTTCCCCACGTCCAGTTTTGGTCTTTAATTTGGGCTCATATTCTTGGTTTTGTCGTACTTTTGGTTTTATGGCATATTCATGCTTACTCGTTTCTTTCATATTTGTAATGCCACGACCGCCACTGTCTGTGGGTTCCCCACGTCCAGTTTCGGTCTTTAATTTGGGCCCATCTTCCTGGTTTTTGTTGTATTCTTGATTTTATGACATATTCATGCTTTTAGATTGTATGTCACTGGAGTTTTTCGTAGTTGGAAACAAATAATTGAAAAATATAATCTCTTACCATATCTCTTACCTATCAAGTAAGTCATCTTGCTCTTTGAAGTAGTTATGTACGTAAAATTTCAATGGTATAAAAACATGCATCTCATTTGTATATATCGTGTCATATTTATCGTCCCTATTGTAGTATCTTTGTCTCTACCTTCGCCATTGGTCGCTGCGTAACCCTTCAGTTGATCTCTTGTTTATAAAACTCATATAAAAAGTTGTAAGAGAAATATCATTTTCTTAACTGTATCGTATATGTATTTGTAGTATATTGATCTGAGATTGCAAAGATGTATGCCTATCAAGAAGCTCTTAGCAAAGTAAACACTGAAGATAGGTACTAAAAATGAGAGGGTTACAAAGAGCAAGTATCTATCCCTTAGAAACCACTATGTGCAACTGAGAATAATTCATATATGTACATACATACACATGTATACAACGTATTGAAGTTTTTAAATTTAAATATCGAATGCTACAAAACTGGAAAATTGCTTGTGGAGAAAGCAATATGAACATGGCCACATATATAACAAATAACCGATTATGCTTGTTGTAGATCATTCTCTTTCAAACCAAAAGTTTTACATAAACAACATATCAAGTGACTCACAAGAGATACATAAGAGCCATATCCTAAAAATATCCGGCAAAGCAAAAACGCTTACAAACAAAGAAAGCAAGCTTTGTTCCAAAAGATCGAACATTCGTACATCATGTTCCAGTTTATTTCTTAACTTTGTTCTTCGTCCAGACTACCTTTTCCAGAGAATTGGAGAGCTTCTCATATAACTGCAAACACACCATCGACTCTGTTTAGCTCATTAAACCGGTATTTATACTACGGTATAATCTAAAAGAAACTTTAAAACATAACTCAAATTTTTTTTATCTGAACAGGCCGATGTCTTTTTCATATGGGATCTCATTGTGGGAGATTCTAACCGGAGAGGAATCCTATGTAGATATGCACCGTGGAGCAATTATTGGTAAGTTCAGAAACTATCACTCAGTTTCACTTTACCTCAAAAGAACAAAACCACTTTTTGCTCATTTGTTTCCTCTTTTTAACACTAAGGTGGGATAGTAAAAGAACACGCTTCAAACTCCCATACCGTAAAGTTGTTCTCCGAGATTGGAAAAAACTAAGAGAACAATGCTAGTCTGTAGACCTTGATTCTCGTCCTCCATTTAACATGCCTACTTTAGTCCATGTCAATGAAATAGGAGTTCAGAGTAACTGTTAATGAATAGAGACCATGGTGAGTCTTTTGTTGTTTACTTGAATGTTATTTTGGTTTTTATTATGTGCATTGTGAATCAATGGATTTGGTAACTTATTATATTCAATCTATTGTTTTGTTTTGTATAATATTGTTGTTTCTAATTTTACTTTTGAATTTTATATGGCATATTTGATCAATATGATGAGTGAAACCGTAGAAGATAATGAATAGAAAGGGTGTAAAAGTTGAGAAGGAAGTCATTGGAAAATTTGAGTATATACCAAACTGGAGAGTAATTCGGCTACAAAGAGAGTTGTGTTAGCTTTGAAGAAAAAGCTATGTGATGCTCTACCTTTTATTTATGAATTTTATGCTATGAATATATGTTTTTGTTAGGGTTCAACTTCAGTCTCCGGATTAGAGACTTATATTCATCCGACAAACAATTCGATGTCACAATCAACGCTACAAAATTGGTGGGTTCTCTCTATCAACAAACAAAAAAAAATTCTGGGGTATATATATATATTTTTGTTTTGTTAGATCCATACGACGAAGAACACCAAAAATTCTCATCAATCCGGTACGTTTGATCTTATTTTTATTAGTTTAACAATTACAGTTATGTCCGAATCTGAAATAACCATGGCTCCAGACTCCTTCACACCATGGCCACATATCACCGGAGTGGAGACGATTTCAAATTCGGAGCTTCTCTTCGCATATAAAATCATACATATGGTCTCTTTGTTTCGGGTTCCCTCTACAATAATTAGTACATATTACAAAACTGAGCTACAAAAGAGCACATTGGATTTTGGTAAACATCAAGATTGCTTCCTACCTTCCAAGAAACATGATAGACTAATTCACATCCAAGACCAAACATTAGCCACATAAAGCCTGAATCAAATTAAACGATCTTAGGATGCTCTTCATAATCCGTAAGTTAAAGAGACTTGCATTAATATTGCAAATTAGACTCTAGAGGTCCACAATAGTTAATCGGAGTGTATCAAAGACGACGAGTAAAGCATGAATTAGAATATCAGCAGAGGAAGCACACAAATATTCAATAAATTTTAATAAACGTAATCAATCACTAAGAATAGCATGGACCCAACTTTTGAAAGATTCATAAATGAGAAGATCAATGATTGATGACTAACCATACAACCGAAGCAAAGCCATAAACAGAAACGAAAGTACTAAAGAGCCACAACAGCAGTGATACGACATTTGTTTCCTCACACTGGAAACAATGACGTGCTTCCATAAATCCAATCTAGTTTTCATGCAAAACAAACCTGCATTCATAATAAACACTACTATTAATTAATATTTTTTATGCAAGAATTAAATGGCAGTATAAAAGAATCATTATTTGTTTTTTGGTAAGATTAAAACCGAATCATTATCATATTAGTAAAATTATCATTTATTTATTATTATCCACGTTAATTTAAAATTTTAAGAGAATATCTGCTTTTTTCTCATAAAAGGATGGAATAATAACATAACTCTTTTAGATTTATAACTATATTTGACATTATCTTATTAAATCTACAGTAAAACCTCTATAAATTAATACTCTATAAATTAATAACCTCTCTAAATTAATAAATTCTTCCGGTCCCGAGTTGGGACCAGTGTAAAATATGATATAAATAGATAAATTAATAAGATAATAATTTTTTTGAAAATTTCATATAAACATATGGTCCCATCGATATCATAAATTAATAATTGTATAAACTTATCAATATATATATATATATATATATATGATATAAATTCATTTATGTCATATTTGAATTACTATGATATATATTTAAAATATTCTATGTAAAAAATTTAATAAAATATGACTTTATTATTCGAAAAACGTTTGTGTTGTTTTTTTAAACTTAATAATTGCTTTTCTACTTGGAATTAGTATTTAAAAAATATTAATTATAAAGAAAAAATTATTTTTAGATAGAAATATTTTTAAGAAATTACAACATTAGTAAAATCTTCCTATAAATTAATAATTATTAATTTATCGATAAATTAATACCTCTCTAAATTAATAAAATTTGCTAGTCTCAATATTATTAATTTATAGAGGTTTTACTGTATTAAGATAAATATATTTCTTTTTGAAAAATATAAATAAAATGATAATATAATTATTATAGATTTAATTACAATTATATTATTATCCATGTCAAAATTTTAAAAAATTTTACTTTTTTCTCACATAGGAAGATAGAACAATAACGTAACAGTTTAAGATTTACAACATAAAATAATATCAGAATTGGAACGCCAAATCATAATCAACACAATTAACACAACTCTAATGGGAAATTAGAGTTATCTTGTGATTAAAATACTAAACAAACAAAACTAACCGAAACAAAACAAAAGTCTTCCTTTCAAAATCATTAACGTGACGGATTGCTGACTGATTAAGTTGAAGTTTTAGGCATTTAAAGATCTAGAAAGATGATTAAGGTTAAACATTTTTATTTATTTTAAACAACGTTTGAATGTTGACAAAAAAAGAAGAAGAGAGTGTTGGGACCATCGGGAGAGACAACGTTGAGCAGCTGCGAAAGAAGCCAACGTTGTCTATTATGTTCCTCACAGTGTTTGATTTGACTTTTGATGACGTTACACTCCTTTCCACTTGTTGTCTCGAAAGTTTATGCAATGGAAAATTATTAAACAAAACAATTTACTTTTATGTATAAATCCTAGGGAAGAACCGATCAAGCTAAGATCAATGGTTGTGGTTTTAGTACCGTATACTTCTGAAATATACCCGTTGAATAACGGAAATCCGCAAGACGGGGAGGAGACGAAGTCAACCTAGCTGGCAAAGGAGCTGACCCAGCTCCTTTGGTCTTATTTATGGTCATCTGTATTTAGCAAAATATGGTATACAAACCGAACCAATCAACAACAAAACCTGTTTTTAAATTGTTGTATATTTCTCAAAAGTCAAAACCCATAATAACCAATGGAACAGAAGAAACTAATGCAGAGCATACTTACGCTTGGAGTAAAGAGTGATGCAAGCTTCCATTGGCACACCCGGAAACGCATCAGAGCATGGAAAGAAACCTAAAAACCAATAAATTAAACAATAATTAAATCTTAGTGCATGGAAAACGAATCCTATACATACCAAAGTCCGAATCTCAGTGCCTTAGAATGACCTCGATACCAAAAACTTTAAGTTACTACTTACATATATGTAATATTTTAGTTTGGGGAGAGAGATTGGCAACGAAGAGTAATTCCTGAATTTAACAGCCAAGTTTGTTATCCCGAATCTAAAGAGAGGAATACTTAAATTGTATTAACGACAAGAATTAGCCTCCTCTGAAGATTCATCCCTGAAATAAGTCATCTTTCTGACTTTGTGGCAACTGTGTTATCAAAAGTTGAGTATTTCTTCTGAAAAAAGACATATTTGAAAATAATAAGAACATGTATCTCAACAAAATCGGGAGGTACCTCATCTTTTTACAACAAAAAGAAACATACCAAACCATCGATGATTACCTTCTCAAAAGTTGAAACCAAACTTTTTGATTATAAAAATTGATTAGTGGTGAAAATAGTGAAACCATAAATACAAAAAAAAAAAAAAAACAAATTTGTACATATAAACTATAAGATCACCTGTTTATTCATTGAATTAGGTCCAAATTTTCCATACACCAGTTCACATCGTCCCATCCATACATCCACCCTACAATGAAAAGAAAAATTAAAATTAGGTAGAAGCAAAAAAAGTTTGAAAAAAAAGAACAAAAAAAACAGGGGTTAGTTATGATCTGAAATTGAATACCATGAGCAAGGTATTTATATTGAATAGGAGGCGGTGCATGATTTAGGGTTTCTAAATTTTTCGACGATAAATACAAAAAAAGAAAAGAAAATTTACATATTTTAATAAGCAAATCACTATCGTAATAATAAATATTTGTAAAACTGCCATTTATTCATTGTTATCCATGTTTATTTAAAATAATATTTACTTTTTCCCTTAAAAATATGGAATAATAACAACTATTTTAGATTTACTACTATATCTGATACTATCTTATAAAATATATTAAAATTTAAGGAAAAATTCCTTTCTGTTTCAAAAATAAGGCGGAACAATAATATAATTTTTGATTTACAATAGATAGACATGCATGGTATCCATATGCGTCATGTCACGCTGATCCATATTTTTTTTCCAAAACTCGATCTAATTGCTATTATGTGCAAAAATCACCGCCGTTCACGTTCATGTTCACGTTAGCACTCCATACCTTAATTCACACGTAAACCTCTCTGCCTATCTCTGACTTCAGCTCTCTCATCTTCGAGTCTCCCCAAGAAAGTTTTGACACCACACCAACATTTCATTCGTCAAAATTAAATCGAGTTTGCACAAGGTTACAACCGATTAATAGGTGGTCTTCTACCTTCTATTTACGATTTTATGCTATGAATATATGTTTTTGTTAGGGTTCAAGTCAATCTCCGGATTAGAGACTTATAATCATCCGACGAACAATACGATGGCGTGATAACCGTTTCTAAATTGGTGGGTTCTCTTTCATTGATCTACATATTATTTTTTTTGTTCGTTTTTTTTTCCAAATATTTAGATTGAAACGACGACGAACACGACGATCATACCAAAAAATTTCATCTATTCCGGTACGTTTGATCTTTATTTTAATTAGTTTAACAATTAATAGCCGTTTATGATTAATTTCGGATATCTAAATCTTATTAATTTGAGTAAGGTTAGAATAGTAATTTTTTATGTTTATATTAATGCTCCGATTAATAATTTTTGGATATTTGACATTATCATCTTAAATATATCAATATTATAATAAATATTTTCGTTTTCCGATTATTTTTTTTTTAAATTCAATTTAATTTTTCCAAAATTAATTAGATTTCATTAAGGGTAATTAAGTAATTACGTAAAATCTAGGACTCAACAAGAGCCGAGAGTCCGACACGTCAGCAAAAACACTTCTCAAATATTGTTATTTATTCAATTTAATTTTTCCAAAATTAATTAGATTTCATTAAGGGTAATTAAGTAATTACGTAAAATCAAGGACTCAACAAGAGCCGAGAGTCCGACACGTCAGCAAAAACACTTCTCAAATATTGTTATTTATAGATATATATATATATATATATATATATATGTATATTATATATCATATTTTATATGTAACACCCCCTTAAATGATTTCATAATAAAAAGAAGGTTTAAACAAATAGAAAATCAAAATTGCATCTGGTCATCATCTCTCTTGCAATGATCCTTTTCCACATTTGGTTCACAAACTCCACTTAAAATGTTGTTGGCGCATAGCGGAGGCTGGTTGTGAGCCGCATGGGCGGATCTAGATATAGTAAGTAGGGGGCAGCTGCCACCCTCAAATTTTTGAATTTTCTTATAGATTTCTAAGAATTTAATGGCTTGCCCCCATTAGAAAATAATTTTTGCCCCCATTAAGAGAATCACTTCTCAAAATTGAAAGTTATTTATCATATAGCATTAATCTTGTTTCCTTGTTTTCACACGTAAACTCATAATTCCTTATTAAAATACAATCATTTTATTTTATCCTGCATTAATTTGTTTGTTTTTTTTTTTTTTTTTTTCTAAAACCTTTTATTAAGCAATGGGTATTACAACCATACAAGGCCAATACAAAACTTCACAAAAACAATTTATTACATAAATCTTTTATCCTGCATTAATTTGTTAGTCTTCCTTTTCTTGATTGATTTTCGAAGTTTGAGAATCAATCTCTATTTATTTGACTAACTACTGTTTTTAATTTATCCAAGTACTAATTAGATATTTTTATTCTTAATCAAGTCTTTTAAACATGTTTTGAGTGAAAAAAATATTTATGCTATGATTGTTTTCTTTTTTTATATGTTTTGTTCTATGTGGAAAAGTATAAAAAAAATTCATTTATAATTTTCTTTTGGATATATCAAGTTTTTTTAAATGAAAAAATGAATCAAAATATAAATAATAGTATATGATGTGTTGTATCATTTGGTATTGCCACCGGTAAAATAAATGGCTAGATCCGCCACTGGTGAGCCGTGGTCCAATCCATGCGGCCGTCTTGCTTCCCTTGGGGTCTCTTCCATGGGAAATCTACTCTCTTTCCTAGGTATACTTGAAGACGGTGTTCCAGTGGAGGAGCTAGGTGGGTTCTACTAGTTATATTAGCTTCTAGTATCTCTGTGTGGGTCTTGGTGTTGAATCAGTGTTGAAAAGCTAAGGTTTTTAAATAAGGCATGTTCTGAGGCTTTCTTTCTCTCTACTTTTGGAGGAGCTAGTAAGACTAATGTGTTTGAATTTTGAAACAAGGCATGTTCTGTCGATGGACTTAATTCCGAGTATGTTTTTTGCTTCCATGTTCTTAACCTTTTCTTGTCATGGGACCAAATCATTAGGTTTAGCAAATCTTGTAAAACCTAAACAATTTCATTCTAATGAATATATACATTCTTAACCAAAAAAAAAGAAAAAAAAAACTCCACTTAAAATCTTGTAAGTTGAAAAAGGCTACCTCTTCTTTGTTCTTTGAATTGAGTTAATGAAAAAAACCAAAAAAAAAAAAATACTTATTGAACACATGTATATTCATGTTTAAAAAGAAAACGAGCTGTATTTGGGTTATGTCGACGTCGTGAGCTTCGCTAGCCCATCTAGATTGAATATCTCTTGTCTTGGTATGAACCTTCTTCTATATTGAAATAAAATTAATTCTGATGATAACACACATCACATTAAATCTGAACTTTGATTCACCACAACAAGAGATAATTGGCAACCAAATTCTAAGACGCAAACTCATCTCCATAAAAGGAAACCAGAACTCTAAGAAATGGAAAATAACAATAAATAAAAATGTACTTTTCACATAAATCCCTTTCCTTTTCTCGATAACAAATGAATTTCCTTTTTAAAACAAGAAAATACCTGAAAAAAGTTAAGACATAAGCTGCCTAATAAATTATTATATATCTACGTTCCCTCTCTCTAATTGAGTCCAAGATAAACTCTCAACGACGACATCTTGAGAATCCAACGAGAATGATCCAAAATCTGCAAAAAATAACACAAGACCACCAATCCTCGGTATTGAAAATGCAGCGTCCCTTTTCTGCATCGAAGAATCAATACTTGTTCTAGGGTATATATGTCGTCGGAAAACCCTAACAAGATTTTGGTCTCCACGACTCTATGTTTGTCGTCATGTAAAAACCCTAAGAGGAAGATGAACTCTGATGATGATCCTAAGGTTTCTTGCAGACCAAGCGACTACAAATTAACAAAAGAAGAAAGAAAGATTGCACGAATGAGGAATCTCTCGAATGAAGAAAAGGCAGAGGACGAATGGTACGGTATCTCAACAGAACTAACACTTTTCAAAAGATCCTTGGATCATCAAGAAGGTACTAACCACTAGCGATCTTGGTCAGCTTAGCCGTCTTCTTCTTCTAACTGGCCCCATTGAGGACCATATTATCAAATATCTCAAACAAGGATGACAAGAAAAAGGTCCAAGAAGGGTTAGGAATCACGGTCAATGTGTACGACCATGACACTGACTCTACGCTTGAGCTGCTTCTAAAGAGATGGACCACGTTGAATAGTATGTTTTAAACGGAGGTTGGCGTATGTATTTCGTCCGTAGGAGAGGTTTGAGAAAAGGAGACAAAATTGGACTATTTTGGGATCGTTTTGCTTCGCGGCTTCATTTTCGTGTGCACGGTGCAGCTACATAAGTGTTTGTAGATCAGAAGAACTAACTAGCTAATTTATATTGGAGCAATTAATGGAGAGAGAGATTCTTTTTGTATTTTTATTTTTTTCTTGAAGGCTTATCAAGTTTAGCATTTACATTCGCATTATTTTCAATACATTAATTAATTATTGGAATCGAAACTAGTCTTAATTAATTTTGATACATTTTAATTTAATACTATTTAAATGTCATAGAGACTTTAAATATTTTTATGATTATTTTAATATTTATTTTTGTCCAGAAATAGGTTTTTTTTTTTTAATAATAAAAGTTAATGGCGAAGTCCAGAAATAGTTTTTTCCAGAAATATGTCATTCATATCGTATGTTTATTTTTTTGAACAAAAGCTATTGAAGATATTTAATTTTGAAGAAAAATACCTTAAAATATCACTAAACTATCCAAAAGTTTTGTCGCCATAAGAGTTTTGAAGAAAGACAATGTGATTGGAATATATTTGGATCGTTTTGATCCTAATAAGCTTCATTTTTTTGTGCTTTTTTCTGCACCAATAAATGTTAATTAGCTCAGATTCTGTACCAAACTACCAATAGATTCAGCATCATTTACTCCTCTTCATGCAGGTCCATAGGACCTCATTAGCTATGGAGGCCATGTCTGCAGAGAGATTCTTGTTTTTTTTTTAATGTAATGGTCAAACAAGTGATTGGTGTTGATTCTGTCTTTTTTTTTTTTTTCTTTTTTTTTCTCGGTTACGTTTTATGGTTTAACTATAACTGGAATTAGCTATAGAGGCCATGCCTGCAGAGAGATTCTTTTATAATTTAAGTATAACTGGAATTGTTTTTTGTGGTTTCATATAATAAATCATTTAACCCAATTATATTTGGATCCAATTGTCTAGGTTTGACCCGGAAATAATTGAATCGGATCTTTCCCTTTGTGGTGATTTTGATCCGAATATTATTTCAATTAGATCCTTCCTTTTTTGAGATTTTAATTCTATTTGGATATATTTGATATTCACAAATATCTCCTCACCCGATTTTCCAAAACAACTCTAATGATTTAATGCCCTTCAAACAATTAAATGAAATTAGGTAAGATTTTCTTTGATTACGCTAACGAATAATTAATGCTAACATAAACAATTTTGGTAATATCCCATTTTAGCATAATCAAAGAAATCGAATTCAAAATAATAATAAAAAAACGAAATAAAAACTAATTAATATTGATTGACGAGAATTAAATGGGATATTCCATAACTAACTACTAAATCCTGTGTTAATTCATAATTGTCATATTTTCAAAGATTTTTTGCTTGCCCAATAAAATCCTGAGAATATATGATCATATCTAATTCTATCATGACCAAGGAACTATATAAATAACCTTTCAGCAAGAAAGAAAACACACCTAATCATATGAAATTATATCTTTTCACTAGCAAACAAACCTTTATTAACAATACGATGGCTGCCCTATTAGTCTTTCTAAAAGACTCCATATATGTAGGTAAGTCAATGCAAATGCAAGGTTGTTAAAGAATCCAAATATGAGTTTACCTTGCCTTTACTACTAAGTATCTCATCTTTATTTTTTCCGTTGATTTTCAAACTCATTATTAAAGTTATTGTGAGATGTTATACTTTCGTTAATCTTAAAAACAATCCTATGTGAAATGATTCATCTTTATGTATATCTCTTATTTTTGTGTTGACCATACATGTTTGTTCTATATGGCATTACAAGCTTTAATCCATTTCCATCTATAAACAATCCACTGTGAAATGATTCCTTGATAAAACAATTGCATATTCAAAACTTTTTAAGTAATTAGCACTTAAAAGGTATGATTTGAAATAAGAAAATTGTTGGCAAACCGAATAGGATTAATATCTATCCAAAAAGATTTAAACGGATTTTCATGGGAGTATTTTATGGAAAGATTTTTGTGATCAGGTTAACAAATATGACAAATGAACGCTTACAAAACCATTAACTCTGAATTGAATCATAATTCTCTACAAGTATATCACAACTAAAATCGAGAAAAATAAAGCTAATTGGAGACTAATTACAACAACCAATCTAAATAAATGTTATATTCCTTACCTAATTATTCAACCATTAACGTTAATTCAGAATTATATTTAAGATTATGATTCTCTTTTAGTTTGTTTCAAAAGTTTTAATTGATTTGAATTATCATATAATACATAAGTTAATAAAAATGTAGAATTTTTGAAGCATATATTGTGATTCGAATTTAAAAATAAACGGATATATATTACTCAATTAATGGAATAAAGGGATTCATTCCCATAAATTTTGACAACATGATTTTAAGGAAATGTGATGAGAATATGAATTACGGGACGGGGACGAGATGGAATCATAAATTTCCAACACAGTCTTAGAACATGTAACAATTAATTAAAATAAATCAACGTTTGCAATCTTATATGTGACAAGTTTTTCAATTTATCTATCATAAAATTAATTTATCTATCATAACAATGTTCAAAATAAAAAAATAAAAGACATTAAACTATCTTCTATAATACTTAAAATTTTTAATGATGTTTAATTTCAGGAGACATGATTATATGGTGGAACGGGGTTGGATCGATATTAATATGAGACGATATACCACGGGTGAAATCCTAGATTTAACAATCAAAATACAATTATAAAATCTTATCATAAATTTATGAGTTTATAACAAGAAAACATACAAAATTAATGAGTTTTTAAGTGATATTGAATAGGAAGAAAACATACAAAATATTGCTTGAAGTGCAAACATAAGTTTACAAAATATAAGTTTATACCAAGAAAACATACAAAATTAATACAAACAATATATTTACAAAATATGCTTATTAATACCAAATATTGCAAACATAAGTTTATACCAAGAAAACATACAAATTAACTACGAAGCACGGAATCGTCTGTGAAGCTACGTTTCTCGCTCCGGAAGCGGAAGCGAAGCGGAAGCGCATCGGAAGCGCTCGGAATCGCGTTGGAATCGCGATTCCCAAAATGAAGCGTTTGGAAGCGTCGTGGAAGCGACGATTCAGAGTTGGAAGCGCCGTTGCGGTAGATCGGAAGCGTCGCTGGTGTTGATCTCTAGCCCATAAGAGGAAAAACACCCTAAAAAGTGAAGATCTTGAAGAAGATCAAGAGAAGCCACTAAAAACGGAAACTTTCACAAAACCCACAAAAAAGTAAACGACTTTCACGGAAGAGAATTAGCAGAATTTTCAAACAAACAGTCAGATCCCAAAATTGTGAAAGGAAGAAGATGAATTTTGTGAAAGCTTTTGCTCTGTATTTTTTTTATTTTTTGGGAAGATTTTAGAGAAGAAGATGATGATAATAAATGCAAAGCTGACTCCTTTCACCACCAATCTCTCGTCTCATTTACTACACAACACACTCTCTCTCTCTCTACTCAGTGCCTTTCTCTCTCTAATCCTTGGGTCAAAAAAGTCTTTGACTTTTTTTCCGTAGAAGCAGAGTAGTGGTGGCGTTAGGGTTTTGAGAAGCTTATTAATTAAGTTTCTGTAATCATTTGATTTTCTATTATTCGAATGAAAGATTAGTGTAAAGTAAATTAAATATTCAATAAATCTATAAATAAATAAATATATATATATATATATATATATATATATATATATATATTTACGCTTCCAACACGTACCCGCTTCCTAATTTTTTAAAAAAACTCGCTTCTCCGCTTCCAAACACTTCCGCTTCCACGTACCCGCTTCCGATTCCATGCAGCTTAGCAAATTAATACAACAATATCATAAATTTATAACAAATATATATATATTTACCCCGCGGTGTACCGCGGGTCAAATCCTAGTATGATATTATAATCGGAAAAATCACAGTTTTAATTTTCAAAGAGTAACTGGGTAGCACTTTAAACCTCGAAAGAATTTACTAACACTATAAACCACCAAAATTGTTTTACTAATACTTTAAAAATCCAAACTAGTTTTTTTTTTTTGCAAAGCAAGAAATGATGATGGAACAATTTGTTTAATATATATTTATTTAATTTAATTTAAATTTTAATTAATTTTAATATTTATTGTGATTTTGAAGATAAATAAAAAAAAGTAAAAAAAATCATCATTTTCGACTATTCACCATACGACCACAAAATTTTCAGATTTTTATTCAGTTAATTAATTATATGTGTTCACATCTTTTTATTTAATTGTTATTATGAGATTCCAGTTTATCTATTGGAGAGATCAGTCTAAAAGATTGTTTCAACAGTTTTTGAAGAAATTTCATGGTCGGACAGTGAGTAAACTAAAAAAATAAAGCTTTTTTTTTGTTTTTATAGATTTTTGTTAATTGCAATAAATATTTTATTAATTAAAATTTAAATTAAATTAAATAAATATATATTAAACAAATATAAATTGATTGTTCCATCATCTTTTATGGCTTTGCACATAGAAAAGTTAGTTTGGAGGTTTAAAGTGTTCATAAAACAATCTTGGTGGTTTATAGTGTTAGTAGAATTATTTCGAGGTTTAAAGTGCTATCCAGTTACACTTTGAGGGTTAAAAATGTGATTTTCCCTATTATAATCGGTATTTTTTTTTTAATGACTACAGGGGGCGAACCTACTAAGGAGAGAGGGAGATCAACTGATCTGGTAAAATAATGATATAAGCTTTTTTATGTGTAAGAATCCAATTAAAAAACAGCAGCTGAGATGGTATTTCTGTGTCCAATGACCCTCCTAACGCGAGTTCAAGTCCCTGTCCTTTATAGAGCAGACTTCTCCCAACTCGAATCGAACCCGTGACCAATAAAATCCCTACATTAGCGGTAACCAATGGGTTTAGCCATTCACTAAGCCAACTCATTGTTGGTTATAATCGGTATTCATCAAAAACATTATAACCACTTTTAACGTACGAATGTCAAATCTTGATATTACAACCTTATAAAAGTAAGCACAAATCATTCAGGACATTTCCAACCGTTCAATCTATCACCTAGGCCTGGGCAAAAAAACCGTTAACCAAATAACCGACCGAACCGAACCGAAAAAAATTGAATCATATCCGAACCGAAGTTTTAAAAATAATTAAATGGTTAGTAAAATCCCCTATCCAAACTAACCGAACCGATAACCAAACGGTTAACCGAAATATCCAAAAACCTATAAGATACCCAAAAATAATATCCAAAACTATAATTATAAACTCAAATATTAATTATTTTTAGAATCAAAACAATCAAATAGTTTAAATAATCAAAATATCCAAATATTGTTTGTTATATTTTTCAAAGTTAAATACTCTTTTACAAAATTGAATCAAATTTTATTTTTCTTTCTAAGATTTTTCTTTTTTTGTATTTTATTTTTGTATTTTTTTTGGTTAATTTCGGTTAGTTTCAGTTATTTTGGGTAAAAACCCGAACCAAACCGAACGTGATAAAAGTTTGGTTAGATACGGTTATCTATTTAAATATCCAAACCGAACCGAACCGAACCGAAATTCCTAAAATATCCGAATGGTTATTATATTACCATATCCAAACTAACCGAAACCGAACGCAACCGAACCCAAACCGAATGCCCAGTGATAGTATCACCAATATCTATATCTTAATTGCCCTGTACTCACCTTTTAATTTAGTACCAGTAGAAATTTCCAATTACTACGAGACATTCACACATCTCAAGTACGGAAATATTCAAACTACTACACATTTTAAACTTTAAACGTGTTGACATTTGGGGTTCTTCCTCTATTTAATCTTTAGAGGTTCACCATCTCTATTCTCTCTTTGTTCTCTTTAATGCTTTGTATCACTCACTCACTTTAACACAAGCACAAAGAGAACCTTAACTCTCATTCTCTCTAGTCTTTGGTTTGTTTCTTGCTTTAACACAAAGACATAAAACGTTTGGTAAGAGAGAAAGAGAGAAAACATTAATTGTCTACATTTTGTTTATTGGATCACAAAGATGATTCTTACAAGACACAACACACATACTTAAACTACATCTTCTACTTGCACCTCACATGAACCCATACTTTAAACCATACTTGTAGATCCTAGGTTCTTACACAACCACATACTCTTACTTAGTTTTACAAGCAATGTTAGCAAGTACAACAACTCTTAACTATTCCTAACAACTCCACCTTAGCAACTCTACTTAGTACAACAACTCTTAACAAAAACACACTTCTTTTATTTGGGCCTTAACCAAAACGCAGCCCATTAGTCTTCTTAGGACCAAACCACACAAAGTCTAACTCCTTTCTCATGTTGACTTTGCATATGTCGTTGACCCTTGTCTCACGACATCTTCTTCTTCTCTTCAATCACGAGCCGTTGCTTCTTCTTTTGCTCTGTTCTTCTTCTTCTTCTTGTTCTCATTGAAGCTTACTCTTTTGTAGATTTAATCAAAGGTTCAAATCCAACAAAACGACACAACACAAACAGAACAAAAATAACAAAAACAATACAAGAAAACCAAAGTGAAATTTTATTTATTTTTGAAAGACATTAAACAACAAATATGCGAAATAATTAATGCCAAATGAAGACATTATACTCGACCACGGCATCTAGACCAACAATCTTATAAGTCTTGGCCTGTGCATACCCTCTAGCAAACCTGAAAGCACCGGTTCCTCCAATAATCGGCATCTCTCTCACCTTCGAAAATATATCATTCCGGCCATACATCGCGAGGGTGCTTCCATTAAACTCTCCTTCCGTGAAAGCCAAGTTAAATACCATTGTGAAGACTATGTCCTTCATGGCCGTCGATGCGTACATCCCCTGAGCTCTTCCCACTACCTTTGAACTCGGGTCAGGTCCTTCTGTTAACGGATCATCAGCGATCATAATCACGCCAAAATTGACGTTGAGGGAGTTTGTTGGGCGGGCTTCGGCGACTTTGATGGCGGTAGGTTTGTCACCGGTGATGACGTCATGGAAGTAAAAGTGGAGGTGAGTGAAGCACTCCGGCTTGTAGCCTTGAAACGGCGTTGTTGTCGAGTAAGCTTCGGATTCTGTAACGGTTACGGCAAGAAGAAGAATAGTTGAGAAGAGAGGAAGAAGAATCAGAAAACGTTTAGCCATGTTAGTTGTCTGTATAATACTATGATAATGTTGTGTATGGAAATGTGATTTATTTATACACAAAGCAAGATCAGTACGCAATTGTTGGATTATATAACATTTGAATATGTCGTTACCAGATTGGTGACAACAACATGTCCGTTGACGAGGAAGTAAACTTGGTTTTTAGGTTTATAAACAACTAGATATGTCCACCTGTATGAATCCTGTTAAATATTATATCGGTATTTTTTTAAGCATGAAGAATTTGAGTGCTAGCTCTACTGTGGTTTCAATCATTCTTAACCATTCATAGACGTCTTTGGTGGGAAGAAAACTCAGATTTTTATATAAAATATGTGATTCTCTCCTTTAACAGAAAAATGTATTGTATTTGATAGTAATATAAAACTAGGTGATTGCCCGCGCGCATGCGCGGGAAGAATTCTGTATAAATGGTAAAATCATGTGAAATAAGGGATTGTTTAGGTGTTACTTGGTAGTGTAAGAAAAATATGGTAAATTCTTTAGGATTTAGTGTGATAAAATTATGGAAAATGATGAAATTTAAAAAATTCAATAATATTATAAATGCTAAAAAATAATAATAAATCATCTTTTAAAATCATTCACCATCCTATCATTAAAATACATATCATACCTATGGAGTTTTAAAATCAACGAACATCATCACTCCATGGCATTCTCCTTCCGTGTGATAATCGGTACTTGGTCATTTTCAGGATTCCTGACATCCGATTAAGAACACCATAAACAGTGAATGTCCAGTCGCCAACTTTAGAGTTTTGATTGTAAACGGAAAAAAAAAATACTTACCAACAAAGCATCTCGTCAGTAATACTGAGATCCGGATTCAACATAATCCTCGTACTTCCGGTAACATTGGTACATCTCCACCTATGTTCCTGTGATAGCTCTAATTTCACAAACTTGATAATACATATCACTGTGTTACGTGAACGTTGCTTCCATAAGTCATAGAACTCGACTGCAAGGTCACCCGTTAAACGACACTCTAGATGGATACACCTAATTTTAAGATTTGAAGAAGTCATAAGACATTATATTCTGGTTTAAATCTTTAAAAGAATAGTGACTTACTCAGTATCACGTAAACCAAAGTACAGCTCAAAATATCCTCCTTGAGAATGTTCCACGGAAGGAACAAAAACCAACTCTCTCACGTTGACAATTTTGCCAACAACATCTATGAAACACACACATGAATAATACAGTCAGAACATGAACCGCAAATAAACTCCAAAAGCACAAATAAATTTATAAATTAGGCTTACCAACGCAAATATTCGGATTAACAATACCACTCAATATACTCACAAACTCAGTTAGATTGAAATAGGTTCTACTGGAGCACATATTAATACTTTGCACTAAAGTGTCCGAACGAAACACAATCTTGAATCTATGCGGTACTGGTCTCAATATGCTGTTAACCCGTGATACATCAAAATTTTTAATGCTCACCCACTCATCGATTATCAATCTTGAAAGATAATTATCAATTAATTCATCACGAACAACGGCTTGGATTTGTGTGAACTGCAAATAAAACGTTAAAGACAAAACCAATTCAATTTAATATCGAAAACATGTATAGCTGGTAAGTTATCAAAAAACTAACATGCTCGTCACCCAAAATCATATTGAGCTCTCTACCCGTGACACGCGAAACAGACCAACAATTCAAAATCTTCACCGAGACAGACCACTCACCCATGTTAGGGTTAAGAGACGCAATACGAAAATAACCACCATCACATGAATCAGATGTAAAAGGTATCATTGTAGAACCCATAACAAAAGATTACGCGGCTAAATATTCCAATGAGGTATGAATGCGGGAAACATATATGTAGACCTAACGATTATTTGGAAAGAACATAAAAATGGAAAATATATATTAAAAACTAAATCAGAAAATTAACAAAAACGAATATTGATTAAACGATATAGAATTTATCCATAAGATTAATAAATTAAGTTTTAAAAAAAGAAACTAAATCTCAACAGTTAAACTGAAATATATACTAACGAAACTTAAGGGTAAAATATATCACTCTGTTATCAACACCATAATAATAATATATACAAATGGTGTAAGTTATTAGGGACGCAAATAAAGTTCCAATTTACCTAACGACGGAAACCAAAACCACACGATGCATTTTGAGAAACAACTTTTTTGAATGAGTAATACAAAAAAACTATAACCAATGACAAGCTATGTATCATGTATGTCACCTCAAACAGAGTTTTTAACTAATATCATATAACATCTTTCAGACTAAATTACAAAAACTCACTAAAGCGAAATATATATAGAACTATAACGCATATCCAGAAACTATACTCTATAAATAAAATTGTAACTATTAAAAATGTCAATTTAGTATTTATCACAATCGATGCATATCATAACAGTATCCCTAATTGTAGAGATTTTGTTTATTATTACACGCGATTTTCCATAATAATCGCGATAAAATAATAGTTTTTTCTTTCTTTTCGGTCGTGTTGATGTAGTAGCTGTTTTTTTTTTTTTTTTTTTTTTTTGTTCTTTTTGTTTGGTTTGCTTATATATAATAGCGTGAATAATAATAATAAAACAGAGGAGAGAGTATATATTAAAATGAAACGGAATATCTAAAAGCAAGTAGATATATCGAACTATAAAATACGGTACAGACGACGTCAAATCGTAACTGGTTATTTTCTAATTATTACTACAAAACAGTACAGTTAATCCCATTCAATTTTTACCGCATACGAACATAATAAAAAAAATTACAGAAGAGATAAGCGATGATAACCTACACGCATCGTCTATGTGTCGAGGTAATAATGATAGCAAACACAGTTCTAAGTCTTTGTAATAATGAAAGAAAATTACGCATAAACAGAAATATTCTAGTTCACCTTTTTAGGTCATTTTTTTACCCCTGAACAATGTTATAAATGAATATCTTAGAAAAAGTGATACAGCAACAAATACATGTAGTTAAAAATTATGGATTACGCGGTACTTCGTATATAATTCGCATTACGAACATGATATAGTCGATAATCACATTAAATACACAAGAAAGAACAAACTTAATTAAAATAACAAATTCATAAATAATAAATCATAAAGGTTAATAATTCCCAAAACGATAAAATGATAAAATAAATAACACCAAGACACTATTATATTGATAGTATTAGGTGGAATAGTAAACCAATACCGAAACTATAACACCGATAAAACAAAACCAAGACAACGATAACAAATCTAGGCCAATATCACATTGACATGTCATCACATTTGTAAGTTAAGAGTCGGCGAACTATACCAAGACGCACACCTTCAAAACCGGCATGATGGAATCCAAGATCACCCATCACCTTACGCATAACACGAAAACCATACCACTCTAATTGCACATCGGATAACTCCAACCCTAGTGTAATAAAAAGCAACACCTTTTTGAGACACAACTATCAAGTCAAACAACATCTATAAGTATTTAGTATTGATGATAGATTAATACCAGGATTATTACGCGCGATTTTCTGTTCAGCCAACACATCACCACTCAAAACTCGATAGCAAGCGTCCCATACCGTGTGGACATTAATGCTTTTATAGAGTATCAACGATTCAGCAAAACGAAGGCGTAGATACGCCGGGCATAAACGCCAACTACTGATGACAATATCATTAATACACTCAAGAGTATCTTCATTGGTATTCATTAAAATCTCATCACACTCAAGACCGTCAGACGGGTATGGCTTCATACCAGCAGCAACAAAACGCTTCAAGATAATAATAGACAACACATTAGTATCTTATTACATGAATACAAACTGACTATATATATAATATATGTACATCAACTATTAGTAAGATAGATATAAATTATCTCACCCCATCACCAAAATACTTCATGCGCAAGTCAGCATAATTCTGGAAGATATACAAAATAAAGTATAAGCAATATAATTTATATTACCAACATTTATCAAACACGTAAATCGGAACGAATGTTACCAAACAATAAATCGAACTGCACACTATATAGAGTTACCAATTAACCTTTTTAGTCTGCATCAGAGGGTCCAATGATTTTGCCTCCTATACAAATCAACGAAGATATAAGTTTTTTTTCTTTTTATTTTCCTGTTTAAGCTTCGAAACATACATATCGAATATAAACATTGACAACAAATACCAACCTGTAGATATCTGGACAAAAGATATCTCAAGTATAGAGACTTTAACTGTGTCCGAGATTCCTATATTATATTTGTCAATATTTATGGATTATAATTTGTCAATATATATAGAGTATAAATAGGAATAAAATGCGTAATATTATAAGTAAGAACCCAATAATAATATACCAGGTAAAGTACAGCCAAAACGTAGTCTTTATCGGCCGACAATGCACCTAGATCCGAAAGCACATCCTTGAACTTATTATTTACAAACAGTATAGCGTTAGATAAAGATAAAGTAGTTGAATCATACATTATATATTAATAATATATAACTACATAGTAACCAAGTAATTCAATAATTACCTCATCAAACGATAGAACTGCAGCACTGGCCTCGACATGCTAGGAATTCAAATAAATATAAAATTCAACATTGTGTTGTTAACATCAATATATAGAGACGATAAAAACGTTACTAATTAACGACCGTGTCAGATATATACCAGGACAGAAGAAAGATCAACTGCAGCAGACACATCATCGAGATACTACATAAGAAAGAAACAATGTATTAAAACTATTTGTATGAGAATACGAATTCGCTATCAACATGGAGACGAAACAAACATGTTTGTAGCATACCTCTTTGACGTTTTCCTGTGTATAAACGTCAAATATAAAAGTTAGATTTAAAAGATTAAAAGTTAATAAACAAAAAGAAAAAACTAACACACATGATCAAATGAATATATACCTCGACGTCAGGGAGACACGAAGAATCGGATGTAACATCCTTGTAAATAAGATAATAATACAATTATCAATTAATGTTAGATAAGAAATAATAATTAGTATATAAACTCATAAGAAACAGTTAGTTTTAAACAATCAATACGTACCAGAAATTGAGAAAGGACCCCATCACCGCATCCGGATCCCTATTCCAGTAATTAAATTAACCATATTAGATACCAATCATACGAACAATAAAAAACAAATCACACAGAAACAATACTACACATTAAACAGAGCATAAATTATAACCGTATATTTCATTGTAGAACTTTTACAACAACTATAAACGAATGTCTACAATTTTCGACCAGGACACAATCAGTA